>NC_064813.1:43459726-43784092 GCF_023721935.1 Panthera uncia
ATTCTAAAGTATTTATTCACAGTGTTTGTTATTCCACATAAATTTCACGTTTGTTGAATCTAGTAATATCAATACATTTCTTTTTTTCTTTTTTAAAAAACATTTTCTTTTTTCTTTTTTTTAAATAGAATTTATTTTTTTAATGTTCATTTATTTATTTTGAGAGAGTGCAAACAGTGAAGGAGGACAGGGGGAGAGGGGAAGAGGGGGAGAGGGGAAAAGGGGGAGAGGGGAAGAGGGGGAGGGGGGACAGGGAGAGAGAGAGAGAGAGAGAGAGAGAGAGAGAGAGAGAGAGAGAGAGAATGAATCCCAAGCTGGCTCCCAGTTGTCAGCACAGAGCCTGCTGTGGGGCTCAATGCCACAAACTGTGAGATCATGACCTGAGCTAAAATCAAGAGTCAGATGCCTAACCTACAGAACCACCCAGGTGCCCCTACTACATTTCAAAGAAGAGAGGATACTGAAGGCAGTTGGGCCACTGCACAACTTTAAATCTCACCATATAGGTAAACATCACACAACTATTTCTAAAAACTGGAGTTTTCTTGACAGCAGAAGGCGAATTCCTATTTATCATATTGGCATTGAAACACAGGGTTCGGGATTAAACGCCACTACCTCAAGTTTTCTGGATTACATAACTATGTATAACATTCATACACATCTTTATAAAATAGTACTTTTAATTAATTTATAAATAATTCTTACGATTGATAATGTCAATTTTTTTTTCCATTTGAGGGTTAACTCTAAAATTGGAAACCATCTTGTACTTGAAACAATATACAAAAAATTGTTTTACTTTGTTTTCTGATAGAAGAGAATCTCTCTAACTCTGATCTATATTTTAGGTCCTGAAAGATTATTTTTGGCCCTTGAAACCTCCAGAATTAGGTAACACCCACATCTCATGAAAACTTATTTTAATTTCTCTTTCTGATAGTTCATTATTAGTGTTCAGAAATACAGCAGATTTTTGTATATTGATTTTGTATCCTACAACTTTACTGAATTCATTTATTAATTCTAACAGGTTTTGTTGTTGTTGTTGTTGTTGTTTTTGTGGAGTCTTTAGTGTTTTCCCTAAAGAATACATCATATGCACACAGAGCTAATTTTACTTCTTTATTTTTTATTTTTATGTTTTACATTTATTTATTTTTGAGAGACAGAGAGAGACAGAGCACAAGTTGGGGAGGGGCAGAGAGAGAATGAGACACAGAATCTGAAGCAGGCTCCAGGCTCTGAGCTGTCAGCACAGCACCCAATGTGGGGCTCGAACCCACGAACCGTGAGATCATGACCTGAGCATAAGTCGGACGCTTAACGGACTGAGTCACCCAGGTGCCTCTTTACTTCTTTATTTCTTACTTGGATACATTTTATTTCCCTTTTTCAACACTGATGAGAGTGGGTATCTTTGTATTTTTCCTGACCCTTGAGGAAAGCTTTTAGCTTTTCATCAAATGTGATGTTAGTTATGGGCTTTTTATTTATGGTCTTCATTATGTTGATGTACATTTCTTCAATACCTAATTGTTGTCAGTTTTTATCATAAATGGATGTTGAATTGTGTCAATTTACCTTTAATTTTGTTAACGTGCTATATCATATTACTGATTTAAATCTGTTGAATCACCCTTGAGTCCCATAGATAAACCCAACTTCATCATGGTGTGTGAATCTTTTAATGTGCTATTGAATTCAGTTTGTTAACATTTTGTTGAGCATTTCAATATTTATGTTTATCAGTGATGTGGGGTATAATTTTTTTTGTAGCATCCTTGTCTGGTTTTGGTATTAAAGGTAATCTATTTTTGGAAGTGCTCTCCCTCAAAATTTTGGGGTTTTTAAATAAAAATTGGTATTAAATCTTCTGTTAATTACCAGTGAATACTTCTGGTCCCAGACTTTTCTTTGAGGAGATATATTAAATTAATTATTCAGTGTTGTTACTTGTTACTGGTTTGTTCAGATTTTCCATTTCTTAATGATTTTGTCTTGTCAGTTTTATATTTCCAGGAACTTATCCATTCTCTGTCATCCAATTTGTCAGTGTGTAATCATTTATGGTGGTCTCTTATGAACATTTGCATTTCTGTGATATCAGTTGAATATCTTCAATTTCATTTCTATTTTATTTATGCGATCTCTCTTTTTAATTAGTTAATCAGCTTAGGTTTGTCAATTTTGTCTACATTTTGAAAAAGGTAGGTATCTATTTTGTTGACTTTTTGGTCTTTATTTCATATATTTCTGCTCTGATTTGTTATTTCCTTCTTTCTGCTAATTTTAGGCTTAGTTTTTTCTTCTTTTCCAAGTTTTTTAATGAAAAAAATTTCATTTTATTTGTTAGACAGACATCACAAGTCAGGGTAGGGAGGGGTAGGAGAGAGAGAATCTGAAACAGTCTCTACCCTCACGTGCGGAGCACTATGTGGGGTACAAGCCCATGATCCTGGATCATCGCCTGAGCAGAAATCAAGAGTTGGACACTCAACCAACTCAGCTACCCAGGTACCCCCTTCTTTTACTAGCTTTTTGATGTATACAGTTTGATTGTATATTTGAGATCATTTATTTTTTTACTGTAGGCACGTATTACTAGAAACATCTCCCACAGAAGTGCCTTTGTATGTGAAGCAGGTTTTTCTTTCTTGTTGCTTTCAAAATTCTTTGTACTGTATTTTTTTTCTAGATTGACTGTATGTATGTATGTATTTAAGTTTTCATTTTAACACCGGTTGGCTGACATACAGTGTTATATTAGTTTCAGGTATGCAGTATAGTGATTCAACAATTCCATACATCACCTAGTGCTCATAGTGACAAGGATACTCTTTCATCTCCATCACCTATTTCACCCATCCCCGCTGCCAGCTTTCTCCCCTCTGGTAACTATCATATTGTTCTCTACACTTAAGACACTGAAGAGCCTTTTTTTTTTTTTTTTTTTTTTGGTCTCTCTCTCTCTCTCTCTCTCTCTCTCTCAAATTTCCTCCCTTTGCTCATATGTTTTGTTTCTTAAATCCCACATATGACTGAAATCATATGGTATTTGTCTTTCTCTCACAGACTTATTTTGCCTAGCATTATACTGTCTAGTCCATCCAAGTTGTTGCAAATGGCAAGATTTCATTCTTTTTTATGGCTGAATAACAGTCCATTTATCTTTATCTATTCACCAATTGGTAGACACTTAGGCTGCTTCCATATCTTGGTTATTGCAAATAATGCTGCAATAAAGATAGGGGTGCGTGTATCCCTTTGAATTAGTGCTTTTGTATTCTTTGGGTAAATACCCAGGAGTGTGATTGCTGGATATTACAGCAATTCTATTTTTAACCTTTTGAGGAAGCTCCATACTATTTTCCAGAGATGCTGCACCAGTTTGGATTCTTGCCAACAGTGCAAGAGGGTACCCCTTTCTCCACATCCTCACCAACACCTGTGAGGTGACATCTTATTGTTTTTTCGGTTTGTATTTCTCTGATGATAAGTGCTAATGAGTATCATTCATGTGTCTATTGCCCATCTGTATGTCTTCTTTGGAGCAATATCTGTTCATGTCTTCTACCCATTTTTCATTGGATTATCAGGTTTTGGGGTGTTGAGTTTTATAAGTTCTTTACATATTATGGATACTACCCTTTACCAGACATGTCATTTGTAAATATCATCTCCCATTCCATAGGTTGCCTTTTAGTTCTGTTGATTGCTTCCTTTGTTGTGCAGAAGCTTTGTAGTTTAATGTAGTCCCAATAGTTTCTTCTTTTTTGCTTTTGTTTCCCTTGCCACGGGTGATCTATCTAGAAAGCTGTGGCTGATGTCAGAGAAGTGACTGCCTGTACTCTCTTCCAGGAATTTTTATAATTTCATGTCTCACATATAGGTCTTTAATCCAGTTTGAATTTATTTTTGTGTATGGTGTAAGAAAGTGGTTCAGTTTCATTCTTTTGCATGTTGCTGTGGAGTTTCCCCAACATCGTTTGTTGAACAGAATGTCTTTTTCCCACTGGATATTCAATCCAGCTTTGTTAAAAATTAATTGAGTGTATAATTGTAGGTTTATTTCTGGGTTTTCCATTCAGTTCCATTGATCTATGTGTCTATTTCTGCCCCAGTACCATATGCTCTTGATCACTATCTTTGTAATATTAATTTGAAGTCCAGAATTATGATGCCTCCAGCTTTGCTTTTCTTTTTCAAGATTGATTTGGCTAACCAGGGACTTTTGTGGTTCCATACAAATTTTAGGCTTGTTTGTTCTAGGTCTATAAAAAATGTCGTTGGTATTTTGGTAGGGGTTGCATTGATTGTGCAGATTGCTTTGGGTTTTGTAGACATTTTAACGATATTTGTTCTTCCAGCCCATGAACATGGGATGCCTTTCCATTTTCTTTGTGTTGTCTTCAACTTCTCTTATCAGTGTTCTATAGTTTTCAGAGTACAGATCTGTCACCTCTTTGGTTAGGTTTATTCCTAGGTAGCTTATTATTTTTATTGCAATTGTAAATGGGACTGTTTTCTTAATTTGTCTTTCTGCTACTTTATCATTGTTATACAGAAATGCAACAGATTTCTGTGCAGTGATTTTGTATCCTATAGCTTTTCTGAATTCACTTCAGTTCTAGCATGTTTTGGTGGAGTCTTTTGGGTTTTCTGTATAAAATATTATGTCATCTGCAAATAGTGAAAGGTTTACTTCTTCCTTACCGAGTTGAATGCCTTTTATTTCTTTTTGTTCTAGTTGCTGTGGCTAGGACTTTCAGTACTTTATTGAGTAAAAGTGGAAGAGTAGACCTCCTCGTCTTGTTATGTCTTGTCTTGTTCCTGACCTTGGGAGGAAAGCTCATAATTTTCCCCCATAAAGATGATGTTAGCTGTGGGTACAGCCTTTATTATGTTAAGATATGTCCCCTCTAACCCTACTTTGTTGAGATCTTTTATCACGAATAGATGTTATAGTTTGTCAAATGGGTTTTTTGGTATATGTTAAAATGATCATATGGTTTTCATCTTTTCTTTTATGGCTGTGATTTGGTTGATGTGATGTATCACACATTGATTGGTTTGTGAATATTGAACCATCCTTGCAACTCAGGAAGAAATCACCGGGTATAAGTCGTGAACAGACATGACTTGATTGTGGGGAATAATTTTTTAAAATTTATTGTTGGATTCGGATTGCTAGTATTTGTTATGCATTTTCGCATCTATACTCATCAGAAATATTGACATATACTATAGTTCTCTTATTTTGTGGTGGCTGTATCTGGCTTGGTATCAGGGTAGTGCTGCTTCATAGAATGAATTTGGGAGTTTTTCCTACTTTTCTTTTTCTTTTTTTTTTTTTTTTGGAGTTTGTTGATAAGCAGTATTTCTTATTTATTTATTTATTTATTTATTTATTTATTGCTGGTAATTGATCTGTTCAATTTTCTTTCTTTCTTCCTTTTTTTTTTTTGAATATAAACATGGCAAGGTTTATTTGGGGAACTCCCAAATTCTTTTTTTTTAATATGAAATTTATTGGCAAATTGGTTTCCATACAACACCCAGTGCTCATCCCAAGAGGTGCCTTCCTCAATACCCATTACCTCTCCACCCTCCCTTCCCTCACACCCACCATCAACCCTCAGTTTGTTCTCAGTTTTTAAGAGTCTCTTATGTTTTGGCTCCTTCCCTCTCTAACCTCTTTTTTTTCCTTCCCCTCCCCCATGGTCTTCTGTTAAGTTTCTCAGGATCCACATAAGAGTGAAAACATATGGTATTTGTCTTTCTCTGTATGACTTATTTCACTTAGCATAACATACTCCAGTTCCACCCACGTTGCTACAAAAGGCCATATTTCATTCTTTCTCATTGCCACGTAGTATTCCATTGTGTGTATAAACCACAATTTCTTTATCCATTCATCAGTTGATGGACATTTAGGCTCTTTCCATAATTTGGCTATTGTTGAGAGTGCTGCTATAAACATTGGGGTACAATGCCCCTATGCTTCAGCACTCCTATATCCCTTGGGTAAATTCCTAGCAGTGCTATTGCTAGGTCATGAGGTAGATGTATTTTTAATTTTTTGAGGAACCTCCACACTGTTTTCCAGAGCGGCTGCACCAGTTTGCATTCCCACCAACAGTGCAAGAGGGTTCCCGTTTCTCCACATCCTTGCCAACATCTATAGTCTCCTGACTTGTTCATTTTAGCCACTCCGACTGGCGTGAGGTGGTATCTGAGTGTGGTTTTGATTTGTATTTTCCTGATGAGGAGCGACACTGAGCATCTTTCATGTGCCTGTTGGCCATCCGGATGTCTTCTTGAGAGAAGTGTCTATTCACGTCTTCTGCCCATTTCTTCACTGGATTATTTGTTTTTCGGGTGTGGAGTTTGGTGAGTTCTTTATAGATTTTGGATACTAGCCCTTTGTCTGATATGTCATTTGCAAATATCTTTTCCCATTCCATTGGTTGCCTTTTCGTTTAGTTGATTATTTCCTTTGCAGTGCAGAAGCTGTTTATCTTCATGAGATCCCGATAGTTCATTTGTGCTTTTAATTCCCTTGCCTTTGGAGATGTGTCAAGTAAGAAATTGCTGCAGCTGAGGTCAGAGAGGTTTTTTCCTGTTTTCTCCTCTAGGGTTTTGATGGTTTCCTGTCTCACATTCAGGTCCTTTATCCATTTTGAATTTATTTCCGTGAATGGTGTAAGAAAGTGGTCTAGTTTCATCCTTCAGCATGCTGCTATCCAGTTCTCCCAGCACCGTTTGTTAAAGAGATTGTCTTTTTTCCTTTGGATATTCTTTCCTACTTTGTCAAAGATTAGTTGGCTATACGTTCGTGGGTCTAGTTCTGGGGTTTCTATTCTATTCCATCGGTCTATGTGTCTGTTTTTGTGCCAATACCATGCTGTCTTGATGGTGACAGCTTTGTAGTAGAGGCTAAAGTCTGGGATCGTGATGCCTCATGCTTTGGTCTTCTTCTTCAAAATTACTTTGGCTATTCGGGGCCTTTTGTTGTTCCATATGAATTTTAGGATTGCTTTTTCTAGTTTCGAGAAGAATGCTGGTGCAATTTTGATTGGGATTGCATTGAATGTGTAGATAGCTTTGGGTAGTATTGACATTTTGACAATATTTATTCTTCCAATCCATGAGCATGGAATGTTTTTCCATTTCTTTATATCCTCTTCAATTTCCTTCATATGCTTTCTATAGTTTTCGGCATACAGATCTTTTACATCTTTGGTTAGATTTATTCCTAGGTATTTTATGCTTCTTGGTGCAAATGTGAATGGGATGAGTTTCTTTATTTGTCTTTCTGTTGTTTCATTATTAGTGTATAAGAATGCAACTGATTTCTGTACATTGATTTTGTATCCTGCGACTTTGCTGAATTCATGTATCAGTTTTTGTTCCTGTTCAGTATTTGTTCCTGTTTCAGTTTTGGTAGTTTATGTTTCTAGGAGTTTATCCATTTATTCCAGATTGTCCAGTTTGTTGGCATATAGTTTTTCACAATATTCTCTTACAGTTGTTTGTATTTCTGTGGTGTTGGTTGTTATTTCTCCTCTCTTATTTGTGATTTTATTTATCTGGGTCCTTTCTCTTTTCTACTTGATACGTCTGGCTAGCAGTTTGTCATTTTATTAATTGTTTCAAAGAATCTGCTCCTGTTTTCTTTGATCTGCTCTGTCGTTTGTCTAGTTTCTATATCATTTATTTCGGCTCTAATCTGTATTATTTCCTTCCTTCTGCTTTTTGGCGTTTTGTTTGTTGTTGATTTCTAGCTTAAGTGCCAGGTTAGGTTGCTTATTTGATTTTTTTCTTGCTTATTGAGGTAGACCTGTATTATGATAATTTCCCTCTTAGAACAGTTTTGCTGCGTCCCACAGGTTTTGAATTGCTATGTTTTCATTTTCACTTGTTTCTATGTAATTTTTTTCCTTTTATTTCCTGGTTGACCCATTCATTGTTTATTAGCATGTATTTTCACTTCCGTGTATTTGTGTCCTTTTCAGATTTGTGTGTGTGTGTGTGTGTGTGTGTGTGTGTGTGTGTGGTTGACTTACAGTTTCATAGCACTGTGTTCTGAAAAGATTCATGGTGTGACTTTGATCTTTTTGAATTTGTTAAAGCATGTAATATTTATACACCCAACTTGTGACTCCACAACATAAAAGTTGTATCTTCTTGTTGGGTTGTCCCCTTTATTATTATGTAGTGTCCTTCTATGTCTCTTATTATATTCTTTGTTTTAAAGTCTACTTTCTTCAATATAAGTATTGCTACTCCAACTTCTTTTCACATCCATTTGCACAATAAATATTCTACATCCCCTCACTGTCAATCTCCAGTCAATCTGTAGTTGTCTTTTGGTCCAAAATGATTCTTTTGTAGGCAGTATACAGATGGGTCTTGTTTTTTTCATTCCGTCACCCTATGTCTTTTGATTAGAGCATTTAAACCGCATACATTCAAAATAATTTTTGACATGCATTTATTTTCATTGTATTACTTGTTTTGTGGTTGTTTCTGAAGATTTTCTCTGATCATTTCTTCTCTTTCTCTCTTTCATGGTTTGATGGGGTTTTTTTAGTGATATTTTGTATTTCTCTCTCTTTATTCTTTGCATATTCATTAGTGATTTTTGATTTGTGGTCACCATTAGGTTTGTATATAACATTTTTTGTATATAGCAGTCTTTATTAAGTTGGTGGTCATAAGTTTGAACCCAAACACTACTCCTCTCTTCTCCAGGTATATGGTGTCATATGTTATATGTTACATCCTTTTATTCTGTGAGTTCCTTGACTGAAATTTGTTCACAGAAATATTCATCTTGAGTGTTTTTGTGTTTCCTACCTTCATACTGTCACTTTTGGTCTCTCCTCTCCACTCAAAGAGTCCTCCTTAATATTTCTTGCAGGTCTGGTTTAGTGGTCATGAACTTCACTGGTTTTGTGTGTCTTGGAAACTCTCCTATTATGAATAATAGCCTTGCTAGATGGAATACTCTTGGCTGGATAGAGTACGTTTCCCATTCAGCACTTTGAATATATCATTCCACTCCCGTCTGGCTTGGAAAGTTTGTGCTGAAAAATGCTCTCATGGCCTTATGGGTTTTCCCTTGCATGTGACTGCCTTTTTTCTTTCTTTCTTTCTTTTTTTTTTTTTTTGTCTTGCTATTATAATTTTTTCTATATCCCTATGTTTTGCCAATTTAGTTACAATATGTCTTGGTGTGGTTTGCATTTGTTGATTTTATTGGGGGTTCTCTGCCTTCTGTATCTGGATATCTGTTTCCTCCTTCACATTAGGGAACTTTTCTGCTATTAATTCTTCAAATAAATTTTCTGCCATGTTTTTTATTTCTTCTTCTTCTGGGACTACTCTAATATGAATGTTGTTATGTTTGATGGAGTTCTGACTCCCTGAATGTATTCTTATTTTGCACCATTCTTTTTTCTCTTTGTTTGGCTTGATTACTTTCCATTACACGGCCTTCTAGGTCATTAATTTGTTCCTCTTCTTATTCCAGCCTGCTGTTCATTCCATCAAGTGTGCTTCTAATTTTGTTTGGTGAATCCTTTATCTCTGCTATATTATTCCTTATCTCTTTATTAAGAGTCTCACTCATGTCTTCCACTTTTTTTTCAAGTCCAGTGAGTATCTTCATAATTTTTACTTTAACTATCTATTAGGCATGTTACCTATATCTGTTTCACTTAGATCTCTGGCATTGGCCTTGTACAGATCTTTCATCTTTCACAGATCATTCTTCTGTTTTCACATTTTGTCTAAGTTTCTGTGCCTGCTTCTCTGTATTAGGAAAGTCAGCTACTTCTCCTGTTCTTGAGGCTAATGGCCTTATGAAAAAGAGGTTCTGTCGTGCCCTGAGGTGTCCGCGATCCCTCTTCCCCAAGGCCTGGCACTTCAGGGAGTGTCTCCAATGTGTGCTGTGTTCACACTGCTCTTGTGTCCTGATCGCTTTGTCCTTCATGCCCCTCATCTGCAGAGGCTCTCTTTGCCTGTGTGGGCAGTGGTTGGTCTCTGGCCTGAATGTGGTGAGTTTTAACTTGGTGTGCTCTGGTCTGCTTGTGAGATGAGACTTCTCGCCACTGCTGCTGGAATCATGGCACCCCAAACACCCAGGTTGGGAGATGAGGTGTGGGCAGGGATTTGGTCTGGGCTTTTGGGGTTGGGGGCCACCTGTGCTGGGACTGAGGCCAAGTGTGACTGGGAAGGGTGATTCCACTGGAGCATGGGGAGGCAGGGCTTGGTAGAAGCAAGTTACAGAGCAAGTGTGGGTCCTGTGCTGGTTCCCAAAGGTGACCATGTCTATATGCTGAAGGGCAGGGGAGGGAAATGGTACCTACCAGTTCCTTTGTTCCCAGAGGGGTCTCTGTGAAGGCTGCCTTTCTGCAATATTCTCCAAGGTGAGCAAATAACCTCCCCACTGTGTTCTCCAAGTGCTCTTCAGATTGCTGTTTCCATGCTGTATATCCACAGGCTCTTTGCTTGCCTTTTCTCCAAGAGCAGCCTCAATGCTGTTTGAACTCTCCCAGGGCCAAGTACACTGTCCTTATAATACCCTAGGCTTTAAGCCCCACTGATTGCAAAGCTCACAAAATTTGCCCCCTCGCCCTTTCCAAACCAATTGCTATGGAGATTCGTTTTCTCGTGTGTGCTCACCTGTGTTTCAGTCTGTCTCTCACCATTCCCTCTAACCACTACTCCTTTCCCACCTCAGTGTTCACAATCTGTTTCTTCTCAGTTTGGGAAAGAAAACTGAATCTCTACACATCTTACTTCATTGATGTGGCTTGTTCTCTACCTTCAGTTGCAGAATTTGTTCTGCTGGTCTTTAGGTTAATTTCTAGGGTATTTAGGATGATTTGATAGTTATCTAGGTGTATTCATGGGATGAGGCAAGCCTAGGATCCTCCTACACCGCCACATCTACCTCCTTCCTCTTGTGTCACCCTATATTAGAGGTTTCTTCCTTGTACTTCCATTACTGTTTTCTTGACTAATGCCTATCAGTAAACATTTATTTTGGTATACATGTATCAAATTTGTATATCCACTCATACACACTTGGAAAAAAGAAAACTAAGTAGTTCCATAGGGGAGATAAGAAAGTTGTTATAAATATTTTGTTACAGTCCATCTAGATGAGGCTTAGAAAAGCATAATACACTGGGATCTCAGATCATTTACTTACTGAGAGGAATGCATTCAGGAGGAGGGAACCAGCCATCCTCTGTACAGGTCATTACAGTCTGCTCATTTTGAAGACTGTGGCCAGAATTGCAATTAACACTTACATTTTCACCTTGTACATATTTAACTCCTTGTTTTGGATACTCTCCATTTTTCAAATGATTGAAGATACATTGTCCTAAAAATAATGAAAATAAGAAACAAAAAAAATTTAAAACCCATAAGTTCAGTGAAAATAGCCAATTAAAAGTTATTTGTACAAAATTTAAACTCATGCATAAGTATCCAAAATTAAAGCTACTACCAAATGCTGGAAAAAAAAATCAATGTTAAATATTATTTATCTTCGGTTTATAATTAAGTCCTTGTAAATGATATAGTTATTTTCAGAAAGCCTCTATCTTTATCTTTAGTGTGATTTTTATGAAGAACTCTTCATAAAAGGAAAAACTTATATTGGTATTTTTGCTCATAACATTCATCCTTTGGCTTTATGTTAGTCATACTAAGCTTCATTGTATTCACTTATGTGTTTTCCCCCCTCTACTATTTGAAATATTTATACATATACAATTATAAAGGTTGACTTACTGCGGCATGGTACTGCTGGTGACCATCCTTCTTGTGTGCAATGAATATGTTCCCAGGGCTTTTGTGAAACAGTCACAAAATTTTGATCACAGGAATACCAATATTTTTCTCCTACACGTACTGGAAAGTTTTGTCTATAGTTACTTTCATGGTGTAGACTACCATGTTTTATTTCTGGAAAATCACAACGATACCCTTGCAATAAAAACAAAACAAACAAAAACAGTATAAATGATGTTTTACCTTAAGAAAAAAAATCAGATGGGAAATGAATTGTTTCACTGATGAATTATATCCTCTTATTAGTCTAATTTCACTCATTGCATCAGGTTTTCTAGGACAAGAGAAGTTATAAAATTCAGATGACTGGGATATGCTAATGAAGTTAAAATTATATCTTGTGGGTCATATGATATATAAACTTGTATGAAGACTCTTCATAAATAAAACTCTACAGATCTATTTGGGTATGTATATGATCTACTGACTATGTATATCCTAGCCCTGGTATGTAAATGAGCAACTTGTTCTAGAGATGAAAGTATTGATTTTATTCCTAAGATCATCTATCTTCTTGTTTTCTTTTCTGCTCTCATCAGAAATCAGAGCCCTGCCTTTTCTTCTCAGACCAACTCAGTGTAGGGAAACAGTGCGGTTTTTTTTTTAGATAAACATTCATTAATTTACTTTTCTATTTATTCAAATAGTGTAAGAAATATAGAGAAACACATTTTCCATTCATCGCATTATACAGAAAACTAACCTTCTAATTAATGCCTGAAACCAATCATCAAGGAAAGTTTTCATTTAATCAGACAAATGAACTAGGACTATTTCTTAATATTCAAATAGTTAAGATTAGAGTAAACATTTGATTGTTATTTCTAATATTAATTGGAGAATGCGGTGTTTTAAAGTATGTCACATGTGTCTCAGAATATATATAACATATTATGTACATGAAGTGATTTAAAATGTCATTCATAGTATGTCATAGTATATAAGGTTTATATGGCACACATATATGGCATATATATCATATATAATGTGGCATATGTTGTAACATGTACACATCATATATATGAGGTGTTTGTAACATGTCATATATATCATAATATATATATATATTTTTGAATACAAGTGAACATTTAATGCAACCATAGTTCAATTCTTTTTAAACACCAAAATGTCGTATTGTAATTGAGGTATAATATAATTGCATTTTATTGAGTTTCTTATATATGGAATATTTTTGACACATGTTTAAGTGTTATGCTGTTTATAACACATTTATATATAATATTTCCCAGAAAAAATTTCCATTTTCATTTGATGATTTAGAGATAATCTAGTACTTTTAATACTGTACCAGTATTAGTTTTTTCCCCACAAAATGATTCTATTAGAAGAACTGTTGTGCAACACACGAAAAAAAGTTCCAAACACACACACACACACACACACACACACACCCCAAGTATTCATTATCATTTTCATCTTCCTTTTTTTTTCAAGGTTTATTTACTTATTTTGAGAGAGAGAGAGAAAGAGAGAGAGAGAGAGAGAGCATGAGCAGGGGAGGGGTAGAGAGAGAGGGAGCCTGAAGCAGGCTCCAGGCTCCGAGCTGTCAGCACAGACAGCCCCACAGATGTGGGGCTCAAACCCAGAAACCGTGACCTGAGCCGAAGTCAGACGCTTATCCGGCTGAGCCACCGAGGTGCCCCTCATCTTCATCCTTCTAAAGTACACTGGTAACATTTTCTTTCTTGTTTGATTAAAGTTTCCAGTAGTTTCAGCAGACTTATGTAGATTATACACCTGGAATACTTGAATATACTGATGTTTTTCTTTAGTAAAGATTTGTATATGATACCTTCTCTAGATATAGATTCTTGGCTCCAGCTTATAGCTCTCATTGATAAATTTTTTCCACCACATTTTTGAAGCTTCCAATATTGAGATCAAGTGTTCATTTAGTCTTATTCCACTTAAGTAACCTTCTAGGTATTTTTCTCCACTACTCTTTGACGATTTAGATGAACTTCTCTTTATCCTTGGATGATGAATTTCATCATGATACATCCCAGATGAGTGTCATTTAACAATCATTCTACCTTGTGCAAACTTCACTGTTTGGATTTGCAAGAGTAGAGTCTTAAAGAACTCAAATAAATTGGTGTAAAATTGTAAAGGAGAGATTTGAACCCTGGTGGTCTGATTTTAGAACAAATCTGGTTATCCACCTATTATGGGTTTTCAAAGGATATCAGTTAGGAGTTAAGATGGTGCAGAAGTAGGGGGACCAAGACTTCACTTGTCCTTCAAACACAGCTGTTTTGGGGTCAGAACACTTGGAACACCCAGGAAATCTATCTGCAGAGTGACTGAAAAATCTGCACAGGTGGAGGGAGACAGCTTGGTGTGACAGACGTGTGTATGTGAATTGGGAGAGATAAAACAGCATGGGTACAGAGGGGAGGGATCCCCTTCTGTGGACAGACAAAAGGGAGAGAAATAGAAGCTGTGGATTGTGCCATTGTGTTAGGACAAGAGAAAGACCTTTTCCAGACCACGAACTGGGGAACAAGAAATATGGAAAATGTCAGTCTCTGCTTTGCAAATAGCCTTAGGAGCTGAAGATAAGAGTTTTCAAAAGTGTGTGGCATTCTCTGGACCAGAGCCACTGCTGTGTGCACACGCCTGGGGGGGGGGGTGTGTGTGTGTGGGGAGAGGAGTCAGCCCCAGGGCGGTAGAGATATCAGGGGTGCCCTGGGAAAGACCAGTCCCCTCCTTTGAGTACTGTGGGAAAAATGTATATTGTTCCCCCAAGGACTAAAGACCCGGCAGGCACCAGCCATATCCGCAGGGTGGAGTGGCGCTATCCCAGAATTGGGTCCATGTGGTACATGATCCTTGAAGACATGGGATTTTGAATCTCAGCCTAGCACCTAGGAGGCACAGGAGAACTGTGGAGCAGAGCAAACTACCTGCCTGTGCTACTCTGTGAGGGGTGCCTGAACAGCAAGGTTTTGGGGTTTGTTTTTTTTTAATTTTTTTAACCTTTATTGATTTTTGAGACAGAGAAAGTGAGCATGAACAGGGGAGGTTCAGAGAGAGGTGGAAACACAGAATGCGAAACAGGCTCCCGTCTCTGAGCTGTCAGCACAGAGCCTGATGTGGGGCTCGAACTCACGGACCGCAAGATCATGACCTGAGCCCAAGTCGGACGCTCAACCGACTGAGCCACCCAGGCGCCCCTGAACAGCAAGGTTTGAAAAACACAGTTCAGGGAGGAGAGACTGGGGTATTGCCATTTTTCTCCCCATTGCCAACGTGGTGGGTCTACAAGGAACAGGACAGTGGCTCCTAATGGAGGCAAGGCCTGGTGACAGGAAACCTTACCCCGCTGTGCCTGGCAACTGCTTATCTACTGGAGCAGGACTCACACTGGATGAACCAGACAACCTCTCCTCCAGACCAGCAGAGATGGTCCCAGGTATCAACAGACTACTGTCCTGTGGTTTTGTACGCTACTTTGTTGCCCTTTTCTTTGTTTTCTTTGCTTTTCTTTGTTTTTCTTATTAACCTTTTTTTTTTTCCCTTTGGAATCAAGCTCATATTCTCTGATTTGATTAAAAAAATTTTTTTTAATGTTTCCTTTTGAGAGTGAGAGAGACAGAGCATGAGCAGGGGAGGGGCAGAGGGGAGGGAGACGCAGAATCTGAAGCAGGCTCCAGGCTCTGAGCTATCAGCACAGAGCCCGATGTGGGGCTCGAATTCACAAACCATGAGATCATGACCTTAGTTGACATTGGACGCTCAACCGACTGAACCACCCAGACGTCCCTGATTTTTGGTCAATTCATCTCTCTCTCTCTCTCTCTCTGTATATTTCTATATACCTTTTTTTCTCTGCTTCGTTTGTCTATGTAATCAGGCATTTTAATTCTATTCTTTTACGCCTTTTTTATATCTCCTTCTTCTTTACTTGCCTTTCTCTCTTTCTGGATTAAGCCCTATAGTTTCTTTGATTCTCTGCTTGGTCTTTTTTTTTGCCTCTTCCATTTTTCTCTTTGTACGGGATCAGGTCCCGGTCTTTTTCCTTCTTTCCACAGTTGCTTCAATGAACAAATAAAAGCACCTGGTGGAATGTCTAAATGGTGGAATGTCTAAGATGGTGTCTAAACAAGCCACCACCAAGAGTAAGGAAGACCTGTCTAGTGGGATAGTGCAGCCAAATGCGCAACAACAACACAGTGCATGCAACACACTCCAAAAACACTTCCTGAAGTCCCAGGCCCTGCACAGTGTAGGACTCCTTTTTAATATAGTAGTTCTCAAGGTGCAGGACATAAATCAAACTACTAAAACACATAAAATACAGAAACCAGGCCAAAATGATGAAACGAAATTCTCCTGAAAAGAAATTCCAGGAAGAAATGACAGCCAGGGAATTGCTCAAACCGGATACATGCTCTAATCCTTTTTATTTCCTTCCTTCTGCTTTTTGGCTTTTTGTTTGTTGTTTTTCTAACTTCCTTAGTCATCAGGTTAGGTTGTTTATTAGATTTTTTTTCTTGCTTCTTCAGTAGATGTGTATTGCTATAAACGTCCCTCTTAGAATCGGTTTTGCTGTATCCCACAGGTTTTGAACAGTTGTGTTTTCATTTTCACTAGTTTCCATGTACCTTTTTGTTTTTTTCTTTTATTTTCTGGTTGACCCATTCATTGTTAGCATGTTATTTAACTTCCATCTATTTGTGATCTTCACATTTTTTCTTGTGGCTGACTCCTAGTTTCATTGCATTGTGTTCAGATGTGTTGCATGGTGTGATTTAGATCTTTTTCAATTTGTTGACACTTGTTTTGTGGCCTAATATGTGTTTTATTCTGCAGAATGTTCCATGTACACTTGAAAAGCATGTACATTTGGCTGTTTTAAGATGGAATGTTCTGAATATATCTGTTAAATATATCTGTTCCAGTGTGTCTAAAGGCATTGTTTCCTTGTTGATTTTTGGTTTAGACGATCTTGTCCATTAATGTAATTGGTGTGTTAAAATCCCCTACTATTATTTATTATGATTGAGTCATTCTTTGTTATTTGTTATTAACATTCATGTATTGAGGAGCTCACATGTTGGGTACATAAATATTCACAATCGTTACCTCTTCTTGTTGGATTGTCCCCTTTATTATTATATAGTGTCCTTCTTTGTCTCTTATTACATGCTTTGTTTCAAAGTCTACTTTGTCCAATATAATTATTGCCACTCCTGCTTTCTTTTGACATCCATTTGCAGAATAAATATTCTACATCCCTTCACTTTCAATCTGCAGGTGTGTTTTGCTCTAAAATGAGGGGTTTTTTTTGTAGGCAGGAAAGAGATGGGTCTTGTTTTATTCATTCTGTCACCCTGTGTCTTTTCATTGGAGCATATAGTATATTTACATTCAAAGTAATTTTTTTATAGATATGCATTTATTGCTATTTTATTGCCTGATTTATGGCTGTTTCTGAAGATTTTCTCTGATCATTTCTGGTCTTTCTTTCATGGTTAGATGATTTTTTAATGATATATTGGATACCTTTATCTTTATTCCTTGCATATTTATTGTGGTTTTGCTTTGTGGTCATCATTGGGTTTGTACATAACATGTGTTGCATATAGCAGTCTGTATTAAGTTGGTGGTCATTTAACTTTGAACCCAAACTTTACTTCTCTCTTCCTCAGGTATATGGTGTCATATTTTACATCCGTTTATTTTGTGAGTTCCTTGACAGAAATTTGTTTTACAGAAATATTCATTTTTACTGCTTTGGTGTTTCCTACCTTTATACTGACACTTTTGGTCTCTCCTTTCTACTCAGATTCGCCTTTAATATTTCTTGCAAGGCTGATTTAATGGTCTTGACCTGCATTGGTTTTTATTTGCCTGGGAAACTCTTTATCTCTCCTTCTATTTTGAATAATGGCTTTGCTGGGTAGAGTATTCTTGACTGGATAGAGTATGTTTCCCATTCATCACTTTGAATATATCATGCCACTTCCTTCTGGCCTGGAAAGTTTGTGCTGAAAACTGCCTTAGTTGCCGTATGGGTTTTTCCTTGTATGTGACTGTCTTTTTTTTTCTCTTGCTGTTTTTACAATGTTTTCTATATTGTTATGTTCTGCCAGTTTAGTTACCATATATCTTGGTGTGGGTTTGCTTTTGTTGATTTTGTTGGGGATTCTTTGTGCCTCCTCATGTATCTGGATATCTGTTTCCTCCTTCCAGATTAGGGAACATTTCTGCTATTCTTCAAATAAATTTTCTGGTCCCTTTTTCCTTTCTTCTTCTTCTGGGACACCTCTAATAAGAATGTTGTTATGTTTGATGGCATCACCGACTTCCCTAAATCGATCCTGCTTTGCATAATTCTTTTTTCTCCCTTCTGTTCAGCTTGATTACTTTTCATTACTATGTCTTCTAAGTCATTAATTAATGCCTCTTCTTCTTCCACTATGCTGTTCATTCCATCAAGTGTGTTTCTAGTTTTGTTTATTGAATCCTTTCTCTCTGCTGTGTTATTCCTTATCTCTGTATTAGGGTCTTACTCATATCTTCGAATTTTTCTCAAGTCCAGTGAGTATCATTATAGTTATTATGTTAAATTCTCTATTAAGCATGTTACTTATATCTGTTTCGCTTAGAGCTCCGGCATTGGCCTTGTACTGCTCTTTCACTCGGGACAAATTCTTCTGTTTTCTCATTTAAGTTTCTGTGCCCACTTCTGCCTGTAGGAAATTCAGCTACCTCTCCCATTTTTGGGGTAATGGCCTTATGAAAAAGAGGTTCTGTTGTGCCCTGAGGTGTTGTGATCCCTGTTCCCCAGGGCCTGGCACTTCAGGGAGTGTCTCCAATGTGTGCTGTGTTCACACTGCTCTTGTGTCCTGATCGCTTTGTGCTTCATGCCCCTCATCTACAGAGGCTCTCTTTGCCTCTTTGTTGGCAGTGGTTGGTCTCTGGCTTGAATGTGGGGAGTTTTAACTTGGTGCACTCTGGTCTGCTTGTGACATGAGACTTCTCACCACTGCTGCTGGAATCAAGGCTTCCAAGATCCCCAGGATGGGAGATGAGGTGTGGGAAGGGATTTGGTCTGGTGTTTTGGGCTTGGGGGCTACCTGCTCTGGGACTGTGGCAAGTATAACTGGGAAGGATGGTTCCATTGGAGCATGGGCAAGTGGAGCTTGGTGTAAGAAGTTAGATAGCAAGTGTGGGCCCTGTACAGATTCCCACAGTTGACCCTGTGTTTATGCTAATGGGTAGGGGAGGGAAATGGCACCTGTCAGCTCCTGTGGGTCTCTGTGAATGCTGCCTTTCTGCAACATGCTCCCAGGTGAGCGAATAATCTCCCCACTGTGTGCTCCAAGTGCTCTTCAGATTGCTGTTTCCATGCTGTATGTCCACAGGCTCTTTGCTTGCCTTTTCTCCAAGAACAGCCCCAACGCCCTTTGAACTCTCTCAGAACTTAGTACACTGACCTTTAAAACCCTAGGCTTTAAGCCCCACTGGTTGCAGGAACTCACAACACTTGGGCCCTTTCACTTTCCAAGCCAGTTGGTTTGGGGATTCGTTTGACCTGTTTGCTCCTCTGTGTGTCAGACTGTCTCTCACCCTTCTCTGTGACCACTACTCCTTTCCTACCTCAGTGGTACACAGTCCATTTCTCCTCAGTTTGGGAGGGAAAACTGAATCTCTGTACATCTTACTTCTCTGATGTGGACTGTTCTCTATGATTGGTTGCACAATTTGTTCTGCCAGTCTTCAGGTTGATTTAGGATAATTTGATAGTTATCCTCATGGGATGAGGCAAGCCTAGTTTCCTCCTTCTCTGCCACATCCCCCTCGTTCTCTTGCTGGTGTCACCCTACTTTACACGTTCCTTCTCTGCAGTTCTTTTACTGTTTTCTGGATAGTGACCATTTACTTACCAGGAGGAAGGCATTCGGGAGCAGGTGCCCAGCCATCTTCTGTACAGGTCATTACAGTCTGCGCATTTTGAAGACTGTAGTCAGCATAGCAGTTAACACTTACAGAGTCACCTTGGAAATACATTTTTGCTGGATATGGATATTCTCCATTTATCAAATAATTAAAAAGACATTGTCCTAATAATCATAAAAATAGTAAACCAAATTTGTCAAACCCTAGATTCAATGATAATAGTAAATCAAAAATTATTTGACCAAAATTTAAATTTCCTGCATAAGTATCCAAAAATAACCTATAACTTAAGACAAACTAAAGCTACTTCCAAACGTTTCAAAAGAAGAAAATCAGTATTTAAATTATTTATCTTCAGTTTTTATAATGAAGATATTTGGGAATGACATAGGTATTTTTGTAAGCCTCTATTTTTAGTTCTAAGGTGATTTTTATGAAGAGCTCCTCATAGAAGGAAAAACTTATATTGGTCATTTTGCTCAGAAAACTCATCCCTTGGCCTTCTTTTTGTCATATTAGGCTTAACTGTACTCACTTATGTGTCTTCCCACACCACTCTTTGAAATATTTACACGTATACAATTATAACAAGGTTGACTTACTGCGGCACGGTACTGCTGGTGACCATCCTTCTTGTGTGCAATGAATATATCCCCCGTTCTGTTTTTTATCTGTCACGAAATCGTGGTTACAGGAATAGTAATATTTTTTTCCTACAGATACTGGAAAGTCTCGTCTATAGTTATATTCATTGTGTAGTAGTCCATGTTTTATTTCTGGAAAATCACAACGTTTCTCTTGCAATAAAAAAACAAAAACAAACAACAGTATAAATAATCTTTTATCTTAAGAAAAAAATCATATTAGAAATTAATTGTTTCATTGGTAAATGTACCCCCTTATTAGCATAATTTCACTCATTGCATCAGGTTTTCCAGGACAAGAAGTGTTGGAAATATGGATTACTGCGTTATGTGATGAAGTCATTGCTAATCAAGTTAAAATTGTACCTTGTGGGACTTATGAGATATAAAATTGTATGAAGATCAAGGAATAAAACTTGATAGATCTTTTTAAAGGATTCTCCTTGAGTATGTGTATCCTCAGCATGGTTGATTACATGAGGAACTTGGTTGAGAGATGAAGGTATTGATTTTATTTCTCAGGTCATCCAACTTTTTATTTTTCTTTTCTGTTCTCATCAGAAATCAGAGCCCTATCTTTTCTTCTCAGACCAACTCAATGTAGGAAGATAGATTTTTTTTTTAGATTAACATTCATTAATTTATTTTTCTGTTTACTGAAAATAATGTAAGACATAAAAACACAAAAATTTTCCATTCATCACATTATACAGAAAAATTACATTCTTCTTAACCCCTCAAACCAATCATTGAGGAAAGTTCTCTTCTTCATTTAATCAGAGAAATAAACAAGGACTATTTTTCAATATCCAAATACTTAAGATTGTGGAAAACATTTGAATGTTATTTTTTTAAATTTTGTTTTAGAGAGAGAGGCAGTGCAAGTGAGTGAAGAGCAGAGAGAGTAAAGAGAGAGAGAGAGAGAGAGAGAGAGAGAGAAGCTGGGCTCACCTGGGGGTCGTGGTTTTACCTGAAGCAGGGCACTGGCTCACCCAAAGTGGGGCAACGAGCTCACCTGACGTGGAACTCGAACTCACCAACTGTGAGATAATGACCTGAGCCGAAGTCAGATGCTTAACAACTAAGCCACCCAGGCACCATATTGTTAATTCTAATTTTAATTGGAGAAGGAATAGTTTTAAATTACGTCATACATATGTCGTAATATGTATGACATATATATATGAGGTGTGTTAAAGATGTCATATATATTTCACAATATATATGACACTTGTCATATAGATGAAGTGTTTAAAACTATCATACAGTATGTCATACTATAATGATATATATCGTATATATCAAGTGTTTAACAATATGTCATTTATGTCCCCAATATATATATTTTTTCAATAAAAACGAACATTTAATGCAACCATAGTTCAATTCTTTTTAAACACCAAAATGTCATATTTTAATTGAGGTATAATTGTATTTTACTGAGATATTCTTATATACAGAATATTTTTGACATATGTTTAAGTGTTATGTTGTTACAACACATTTATGTATAATATTTTCCAGAAAAGTTTCCCCTTTTCATTTGATGACATAGAGATAATTTAGGACTTTAATACCAGACCAGTATTGGGTTTTTCCCATAAAATTACCCATAAGATTACTCTATTACCTTGTACAACGCATGAACCCAAGTTCCAAAACACACACACACACACACACACACACACACACACACGCATACCAAGTATTAATTATCATCTTCATCTTTTTTAAGTACACTGATCATTTTCTTCTTGTTTGATTAGAGAAAGTTTCTAGTAGTTTAAGCTGACTTGTTATGTGGATCATACCCTTTGAATCCTTGTATATACTGATGTTTTTCTTTAACAAAAATTTGTATATGATACCTTCTCTAGATATAGATTTTTGGCCTACAGCCCATGTCTCTCATGGATAGATTTTTCCCTCCACATTTTTGAAGCTTCCAAGGTTGAGACTAAAAAGCTCATTTAGTTTTTTTCCTTTTGAGTAACCGTGTAGTTTTTTCCCCCCATGACTTTTTGAAGATTTAGATTATTTTCTCTTTATCCTTGGATGAATTTCATCATGAAACATCAAGATGTGTGTCATTTAACAATCTTGGGCAAGCTTCACTCTTTGGATTTGCAAGAATTGAGTCTTAAAGTACTCAGTTAAATTACCCGTAAAATTGTAAAGGAGGGATTTGAACCCTGGGGGTCTGATTTCAGAACAGCACTGGTTATTCTAGTGTTTCAAATGTTATCAATTAGGAGTTAAGATGGTGGAGAAGTAAGGGTTCGAGGATTTCCCTCATCCCGGAAACACAGCTGTATTGGGGTCAGAACACTTGGAAATCTATCTGCGGAGTGACAGAAAAATCTGCACAGGTGGAGGGAGACAGCTTGGTGGGACAGAGGTGCTTGTATGCAAACTGAGGGAGATGAAACAGCATGGGCGTGGAAGGCAGGGATCCATAGAGAGAAAAAAGGGAGAGAAAGAGAAGTTGTGGATTGCCCTAACGTAAGTTAGGACAAGAGAAAAACCTCCAGATCACGGACTGGGGAATAAGAAATATGGAGAGTGCCAGTCTTTACTTTGAAAACAGCCAAAGGAGCTGAAGATCAGAGTTTTCAAAAGTGTGTGCCATTCTCTGGACCAAAGCCACTGTCACGTGCATGTGCCTGGGGAGGAGGAGAGCAGTGGCAATCTCAGGGGCACACTAGGAGAGAACAGTCCCCTCCGTCGAATACTGTGGGATATATTGCACCCTCAAAGACAAAAGACCCTGCAGTCGTCAGCCATATTAGCAGTGCAGAATGGCACTACCCCAGAACCAAGTGCCTATGGTGCAGGATCCATTACTATATCGGGTTTTGAATCCCAGCTGAGCACCTAGAAGTGTGGGAGAAGTGTGGAGCAAGACAAGCCACCTGCCTGCGCTACTGTGTGAGGCCTGCTGAACAGTGTGGTTGAGACTGGGGTGTCATCATTTTCTTCCCCATCACCAACATGGTGGGGCTTCAGGGAAAAAGACCCCAGCACAGGCGTGATCTGCTTACATGAAGCCCCACCCCTGTGTGCCCGGAAACTGCTCATCTACTGGAGCAGAACTGACACTGAGTGAAACAGATGACCTCTTCTCCGGACCAGCACAGCCGTAGGTCCCAGACACCAACAGACAACTGTCCTGCAGTTGTGTATGTTAGTCTGTTGCCCTTTTTTCTTTTCTTTTCGTCTTTCCTTTTCTTTCCATCTCTTGTCTTTTCTCATCATTTCTTTCAACCATCTTCTTTTTTTTCCTTTGGAATCAGGCTCTTAGTTTCTGATTTGATTTTTGGTCAATTCTTATAAATATATATATTTTGTCTTTTCTCTATTTTTCTGCTTTGTTTGTTTGTCTGTTTAGTCAAGCATTTTTACTTTATTTTTTTACAGTTTTTCTATATCTCCTTTCTTTTCCTTTCTTTCTCTCTGGATTAAGCCTTATAGCTTCTTTGATTCTCTGCTTGGTCCTTTTTTCAGACCTTTCATCTTTTTCTTTGTATGGGATTAGGTCCCCTGCCCTCTCATCTTTCTAGGGATACTTCAATGAAAAATCAAAGCACCCCTGGTGGAGGGTCTAAACTATCCACCACTGCAAGTAAGGAGGAGCCTTATAGAAGACTGTTTGGTGGGTTACAGCAACCAAATACACAACAAAGGAGGGCATGCAACACACTCCAAATGCAATTCCTGAAGTGCCAGGCCCTGGACAGTGTATGACCCCTTTTAAATATAGTTCTCACAGGTGCAGGACATATAACAAACTATTAAAACACATAAGGACAGAAACCAGGCCAAAATGATGAGATGGAAGAATTCTCCTGAAAAGAAATTCCAGGAAGAAATGAGAGCCAGGGTAGACATGTAAGGGCAGTAACAGACCTATCCACTGAAACTTGGCAGGCCAGGAGGGAGGGTAGGAAACATTAAATGTGCTGAATAGGAAAAATATGCAGCCAAGAATCAATTATCTGGCAAGGCTGTCATTATAATTGAAGGAGAGATAAAGGCTTTCCCAGACAAAAAATAACGAAAGGAGTTCATGACCACTAAACCAGCCCTGTAGGAGATTCTAAGGGAGACTCTGTGAGTGGAAAGCAGCAAAGACTACAAAGGACCAGAGACATCACCACAAGCACGAAACCTACAGGTAACACAATGACACTGAATTCGTATCTTTCAATAATCACTCTGATGTAAATGGACTAAATACTCCAATGAAAAGACATAGGGTTTCACCACGGGTTAAAAAAAAAAAAGATCCATTTACATGCTGCCTACAAGAGACTCATTTTAGTCCTGAGGACAACTGCAGATTGAAAGTGAGGGGATGGAAAACCTTGTGTCATGGTACTAGATGGCAAAAGAAAGCCGCAGTAGCCATACTTATACCAGACAAACCAGATTTTAAAAGAAAGACTGTAATAGGAGATGAAAAATAGCATTTTATCATAATTAAGGGGTCTATTCATCAAGAAGAGACAACAGTTGTAAAAATCTATGTCCCCAATGTGAGAGCATCCAAATATATAAATCGTGTAATTACAAACATAAATAAATGTATAGATAATAATACCATGTTTGAAGGGGACTTTAGTACTCCACTTACAGCAATGGACATATCATCTAGGCAGAAAATCAATAAGGAAACAATGGCTCTGAAGGACACATTGGACCAGATGGACCACTTGGACATTCTCCAAAATAGATCACATACTGGGTCACAAAACAGAATATATAAAAGGACTGAGATCATACCATGCACATTTTCGGATCACAATGTTATGAAGCTTGAAATCAACCACAAGAAAAAATTTGGAAAGCCCCCAAATGCGTGAAGGTTAAAGGACCTCCTACTGAAGAATGAATGGATCAACCAGGAAATTAAACAAAAATTTAAAAAATATATGCAGGTAAATGAAAATGAAAATATGACAGTTCACACCCCTTGGGATGCAACAAAGGCAGTCCTAAGAGGAAAGTATATTGCAGTTCAGACCTATTTCAAGAAGCAAGAAAGGTCCTAAATATACAACCTAACCTCACACCTAAAGGAACTAGAAAGGCAGCAGCAATGAAAGCCCAAAGCCAGAAGAAGGAGAGAAATAACAAAGATTAGAGCAGAAATAAACAGTATACAATCAAAAAAAAAAAACCTTAAAAAACAAAAAAACCACACTGGAATGGATTAATGAATGTAAGAGTTGATTTTTTGAAAGAATAAACAAAATCGATAACCCTGTAGCCTGACTTCTCAAAAAGAAAAGAGAAAGGACCCAAATAGATAAAATTACGAATGAAGGAGGAGAGATCACAACCAACACCACACAAATACAAACAATTATTGAAGAACATTATGAAAAATTACATGCCAACAAACTGGACAATCTGGAAGAAGTGGACAAATTCCTAGAAACTCACACACTACCAAAATTCAAATGGGAAGACATAGAAAATTTGAACAGACCCATAAGCAGTGAAGAAATTGAACTGGTTATCAAAAATCTCCCAACAAGTAGGAGTCCGGGGTTAGATTGCTTCCTAGGGGAATTCTACCAGACATTTAAAGCGGAATTAAGACCTCATCTCAAGTTGTTCCAAAAAATAGAAATGGAAGGAAATCCTCCAGACTCATTCTATGAAGCCAGCATTACCTTGACGCCCAAACCAGACAAAGGCCCCACTGAAGAGCAGAATTACAGGCCAATATCCCCGATGAACATGGATGCAGAAATTCTCATCAAGATACTAGCAAATTGACTTCAACAGTGTATTAAAACAATTATTCATCATAATCAACTGGGATTCATTCCTGGGCTGTAGGTCTGGTTCAATATTCACAAATCAATCAACATCATACATCACATTAACAGAGAGAAAGATAAGAACCATATGCTCCTGTGAATAGATGCAGAAAAAGCATTGGACAAAATACAGTATGCTTTCGTAATAAAAACACTCAAGAAAGTAAGGATAGAAGGAACATACCTTAACATCATAAAAGCCATATATGAAAGGCCCACAGCTAATACAATTCACAATGGGGAAAAACTGAGAGCTTTGCCCCTGAGATCAGGAACATGACAGGGATATCCGCTGTCACCCCTGTTGTTTAACATGGTATTAGAACTCCTAGCCTCAACATTCAGACAACAATGCAAAATAAAATGTATCGAAATTGGCAGACAAGCAGTCAAATTTTCACTCTTTGCAGATGACATGACACTCTGCATGGAAAATCTGAGACACCCCACCGAAAAACTGGTAGAGCTGATACATGAATTCAGCAAATTTTCAGGATATAAAATCAATGTACAGAAATCTATTGCATTTCTGTACACCAATAATGAAGCAACAGAAAGGAATTGATCCCATTCTCAATTGCACCAAGGACCATAAATTACCTAGGAATAAACTTAACCAAAGAGGCAAAAGATCTGTTTGCTGAAAACTATAGAAAATTGATGAATGACATTGAAGAAGACACAAAGAAATGGAAAACATTCCATGCTCATGGATTAGAAGAACAAATATTGTTAAAATGTTGATATTACCCAAAACAATCTACACATTCTAGCAATCTCAATCTAAATGGCATCAGCATTCTTCACAGAGCTAGAAGAAATAATCCTAAAATTTGTATGGAACCACAAAAGATCCTGAATAGCTGAAGTAATGTGGAAAAAGAAAACCAAAGCTGGAGGCATCACAATCCCAGACTTTAGCCTGTTTTACATAGCTGTAATCATAAAGACAGTATGGTATTGGCACAAAAACAGACGCACAGACCAGTGAAATAGAAAAGAGAACCCAGAAATGGACATACAAATTTATGGCCAACTAATCTTTGACAAAGCAGGAAAGGGTATCCAATGGAAAAGAGATAGTTTCTTCAGCAAACGGTGCTTGGGAGAACTGGACAGCAACATGCAGAAGAAAGAAACTGGACCACTTTCTTACAACATACACAAAAATAAATTCAAAATGGATGAAGGACCTAATGCTAATGTTAGGTCAGTGTTAAACAGGAATCCATCAAAATCCTACAGGAGCAAACAAGGCAGCAACCTCTTTGACCTTGGCCATAGAAACTTCTTACTTGACATGTTTCCAAAGGCAAGAGAAATAAAAGCAAAACGGAACTATTGGGACCTCATCAAGATAAAAAGCTTCTACACAGCAAAGGAAACAATCAACAAAACTAAAAGGCAGCCGACAGAATGGGAGAAGATGTTTGCAAATGACATATTGGATAAAGGGCTAGTATCCAAAATCTATAAAGAACTTACCAAACTCAACACCTGAAAAACAAATAATCCAGTGAAGAAACAGGCAGGAGATACAAATAGACACTTTTCCAAAGAAGACATCCAGATGGCAAACAGACACATGAAAAGATGCTCAACATTGCTCATTATCAGGGAAATACGGATCAAAACCACACTGAGATACCACCTCATACCAGAGTGGCTAAAATTAACAACTCAGGAAACAACAGATGTTGGCGAGGATATGGAGAAAGGGGAACCCTCTTGCACAGTTGGTGGGTGTGCAAATTGGTCCGCCACCCTGGAAAACAGCGTGGAGGCTCCTCAAAAAATTAAAAATTGAATTACCCTATGATCCAGTGCTTATACTACTAGGAATTTATTCAAAGGACACAGGAGGGTTGATTCATAGGGCCACACGATAGCAGCACTATCAACAATAGTCAAATTATGGAAAGAGCCCAAATTTCCATCACTGATGAATGGATAATGAAGACATGGTATATTTACACAATGGAATACTACTCGGCGACGAAAAAGAATGAAATCCTGCCATTTGCAACAATGTGGATGGAATCAGAAGGTCAGTCAGAGAAAGACAGATATATTATTTCACTCATACGTGGAAATTGAGAAACTTTACAGGTGACCATCGGGGAAGGGAAGGAAAAAAGAAGATACAAACAGAGAGGAAGGCAAATCATACGAGGCCCTGAGATAGAACCTGAGGGTTGATGGAAGTGGGGGGTTGAGAGGATGGGAAAAATAGGTGGTGGGCATTGAGGAGGGCACTTGTCAAGTGAGGAGTATTGGGTGTTGTATGTGAGTGATGTATCAAGGGAATCTACTCCTGAAGCCAAGACTACTCTGTATGTTAGCTGACTTGTTAATACTAATTTTAAAAAATGGCATTAATTAAATAAAACAGTCCACTGAGATTTGTTTTCAAGAGGTATACAAAGGGGGTAAAATTAAGGTAGGTATTATTATTATGACAGGCTTGAATCCCTTTGCCATATTCTTCTCTCATCTGGGCATACTAAAACATGTTTTACGCTTTTAGAATATCATCTCTGAAGCAAATATAATATTTCATATATGGTCTGATCAGCACTGGGATGGGCAAAATTTAGAACAGCCTCATTCTACCTTAGATTTCTATCGATGCAGGGCGTGGTCTCATTAACAGTAGTGGTGGTTCTGTCATAGTTTTGACTCAAACTGATCTCAAAATTGATTAAAATATTCACCAACTTTTAAAATTCTTTCTAATCTGTCTGTACTTGTACATCTGATTCCTTTGACTTATACCCAGGATCTTATAGTTATCACTACTAAATGTCACATTATTAGATTTAACAGAGGATCCTTTTTGAATGATGAATCTGTGCTAATGCAGATTCACTATCATGACCCCCTGAATAATCCCACTTGTGAATTTGTACTGTGTTTCCCCTAAATCACTAAACTACCTGATAACACAAAGGAGTAATGAAATAGGCTTGAGAACAAAGTCCTGAATCTGATACTCGGGTAAGTTTACTTAATGAAGTTTCAAACTATCTCATAAACCATCTAACTGGTCCATTTCCCCATCTTGTCCACAAGAACTTCATAAGGCCCCTTCTGGAATAAACTTGGTGAGATCCAGATCCAGTTGAGCTGATCTACCATTTCCATAAGCCAACCAGAAACACGATTAAATATTTTCTTTATGGAAGTGGTTCAAGATGGAGAGGTAGGAGATCCTGAACACACCTCTTCCCTTGGACACACTGAATCTACAGTTACATACAGAGTAATTTTGTGTGGGGGCAAAAGAAAAAAAAACCTCTCCAAAAAAATAACTGAGTGATTCCTACACACTGGGCAAATGAGAAAAAGCTCACATCAAAGTAGATGGAAGAAACTGAGATACGATCTGACCCTAAACCTCATCCCCAGCATGATGACCCACAATTGGGAGGGAATTCAAAACCCCAAGCTTCTCCCTGAGGAGTGAAGTGTCTGAGCCTTACATCTGGCACCCTGATTTTAATATCTACACCTGACAGACAAGCCCCCAAAGCATCTAGCTTTGAAAGCCAACAGGGCTTGTGTCCACAAGGACCCACAAGCTACAGCTAAGTGAGAAACAGCTCTTAAAGGGTCCACAGGCACTCACCCACCCCAGGGTCCAGCATAGAGGAAGCCACCTGAAAAGTGCCCAGACTTTCTGTGAAAGAGACTTATTTGCCTACCTTAAGGCTCCGCTCTGAGGGGTAAGCATTTAATGTAAAACACATCTAGGGGCTTAGTAAAACTCTCCTCAAAGACAGAGACCAGCAGTCACCATCTTTATGCTCTCCTTTTGCCTCATTGGCACAATTTGCTAATTGCTCCCTGGTATCTCCAGGAAAGGAGCTTAGACCCTCCCTCAGACACTCTCTGAATTTTGCAGCCACCACCAAGGAGATACCCCTAGATCACACGGCTGTAGTGGCTAGTGGGTCCTACAGGACTGTAACAAATAAAGAAAGACTTATTAACAGGCCACCACCCCCAAGGCACAGGAGAGTGCCCAGACTGAAGCACCCACCTTTCTCTGGAAAAGGCCAATCTGATTAATCTTTGTTGCTGTGGCCTGAGGGCAGACTTCTAATTAAAAAGACAACTGAGGGCCAACCATAATCCTCTACAGGGAACTTGGAGAATAGGCACTATCTTCAGGTCCTCCTTCTGCTGCGCTGCAGGGCACTGGTAACTCCTGGAGGGAAATCTGGACAAAGATCTGGTGCCCCAGCTTCTATGTCCGGTGCACTGGATTTCGTGGCTGCCACCCAGGGGACATTCTTTGATCTAATGGTCCGTGGGGTTTGTATTCACGGTTCCCATGGGACTGCAAAAAGTTCAGCGCTGGCCACCACCGCAAGGGCACACTGTATATACAGACTGAACTATACACTCAGTATTTTCTACGAAAGAGGCCTGACAGCCTTTCCCGGAATTTTGGCTTGAGGAGCAGACTTGTGGCTTGGCACACATCTAGGGGCCTACTTAGGTGTTCTCTGGGGATAGAGGCCACTGGAGGCCATCCTTGTGATCTTCTTCGGCTTCGCTCTAGGTCAAAGGTATCTCTAGGAAAGGAGCTTATGCTTTTTTTATGGTGCCCTCGCTTCTGTGGTTGTCAGGCAGGACTTACCTCTAGATTGCCTGGCTCTGGTGGTGCGCTCTGCTTATGACTGTGGGTCCCCCAGGACTGTAACAGACGGAGAAAGTGTTCTTAACCGACTACCACCCCAGGGTGCTGCAGAGAGGCAGGAGAATAAAGAATATACTTTTTCTGTGAAAGAGCCCTAGCAGCCTGTCTTCATACCTGAGGACTGAGAGGCAGGCTTCTCATTAAACAGACAAGTAAGGCCCAACTCTAATCCTTGTTAGAGACCTCCAGGGACTACAACTATGTCTTTGCTGCACTCTAGAGTGCTGGTATCTGCTAGAAGAGAGCTATACACACATCTCTTGCCCAGTTTTTGCATCTGATGCTCTGGCATTTGTGTTTGATGCCCAGGTATTTCCCCTTGATTTCCTGCCTCTTATGGCCAGCAGAGCTTGTATTCATGAATTCAAAGAGATGATGACAGATAAAGAAATGTTTCTTTTTTTTTTTTAAGTTTATTTATTTATTTTTGAGAGAGAGAGAAATCGTGAGTGGAGGAGGGGCACAGAGAAAGTGAAAGAGAGAGAATCCCAAGCAGGCTCTGCACTGTCAGCACAGAGCTCGACGTGAAGCTTTGATGCGATGACCTGAGCTGAAGTCAGATGTTCAACCAACTGAGCCAGCCAGGTGCCCCAAAAAACAGTTAACTGGCTAACACTCCATTGGTCAGTATAGAAGGAACAGACACAACCCAGTCTTCTCTTGAAAGAGGTATATTTGCATACTTTAAACATTGCTGCTTGTGGGCCAGTCTTCCAATCAGCCTGAATCTAGGTGCTGACTGAGATCCTCCTCCCCTTTGGGACACGGACAGGTCTTGACACATTCAACTACTGGGAATTAATAAAAATAAAGCTGACTGATTAGACAAGCACAAGATACGAACTACGCTAGGGTTGAAGAGTAATGATTATCTCCTAAGTAAGCCCATTCCTTCAAGACTAACAGAGGTGACTGCTTTTTCTAATGTACAGAAACCAACACAGAGGGGCAAGGAAAATTAAGAAACTGAGGAATATATTAAAAATGAAAGAACAAGATAAAACCTCAGAAAAAGACTTTAATGACTTGAAAATAAATGCTTTACCTGATAAAGAGTTCAAAATAATGGTTGTAAATATCCTCACTAAGCTTGGGAGAAGAACAAATAAGCACAGGGAGAATTTCAATGGAGATAGAAAATATAAGAAAGTACCAAGTAGAAATCTTAGAGCTGAGGAATACAATAATTGTACTGAAAAATACAATAAAGAGTTTCAACAGCAGACTAGAGGAAATAGAAGAAAGGATCAGTAAACTTAAAGACAGGCTGGGGGAACTCACCCAATCAAAGCAGCACAAAGAAAAAAGAATTAAAAAGAGTATGATGGGGCCTGACGGGACACCCTCAGCAGACAAACATGTACCCTATAGGATGTCCAGAAGAAGAGAAAAAGGAGCAGAAATCTTCTTTGAAGAAATAATGACTGAATATTTCCCTATCCTGGGGGAAGAACTAGACATACAGATTCAGGAAGTCTATACGTTGCAAATAAGATGAACTCAAAGAAACCCACACCAATGCACGTTATAGTTAAAATGTCAAAAGTTAAAAGACAGGGAGAGAATCTAAAAAGCAGCAAGAGAAAAAGAACTTGGTGCATAGAGAGATACAAAGTTTTCCAGACAAGCAAAAGCCAAAGAAGTTAATCACCACTAGACCAGCATTACAAGAACTGTTAATGGGAACTCTTTAAGTTGAGGTAAAGGGTGCTAATTAGTAACAGGAAAACATATAGAGTATAAATATCATTGATAAAGGTAAATATACAGTAAAATTCAAAATAATCTAATGTTGTAAAGTCAATTATAAAGTTAGTAACAAGTTTAAGAGGCAACAGAAGTAAAAATAAGTATGACTACAATAATTTATTAAAGAATACATGGGGCACCTGGGTGGCTCAGTTGGATAAGTGTCCAACTTCAGCTCGGGTCACAATCTCACGGTTTGTGGGTTTGAGTCCCACATTGGGCTCTGTGCTGACAGCTCGAAGCCTGGAGCCTGCTTCAGATTCTGTGTTTCCCTCTCTCTCTGCCCCTAACCCACTCATGTTCTGTCTCTCTCTCAAAATAAATACATAGACATAAACAAATTTTAAAAAAGAAAGAAAGAAAGAAAAAAATAATCCACAAAACATGGAAATTGTGACATCAAAAAGATAAACATGGGGGGAGTGAAAAGATTGTATTTAGAATACAACCAAAGTTAAGTTCTTTTCAAGTTAAAGTAGACTGTTATAAGTTGTTTTATGGAATCCTTGTAGTAACCACAAAGGAAAAACTTTTGGTAGATGCACAAAAATTAAAGAGAAAGGAATCTAGGCATACTCTGCAGAAAATAATCAAATCATGAAGGAATAGAGCAAAAGAAGAAAGGACAAAAGGAATTACAAAACACTGGGAAAACAACCAACAAAACGGCAATAAGTACACTCCTAGCAATAATTACTTTAAATGTAAATGTACTCAATACATTGTGACATGTTAGACTAGCTAGAAAATGAAGAACAAAGCCTAAAGTTAATAGAAGGTAGTAAATGACAAAGATTGAATGGAAATAACTGAAATAAAGGCTTAAAATACAAAATATTAATAGAAATATCAATAAGAAAGATAAATAAATCTAAAAGCATAATTTTGAAAATTATAAACAAAAGACAAACAAAAGATAAACAAAATTGAAAAGATAAACAAAATTGACAAACCTTTAGATTCACCAAGAAAAAAGAGAGTAGGACTCATCCCAGGGATACAAGGATACTGCAACATCCACAAATCATTATGATACAACACATTAATAAAATGAAGGATAAAAATTATATGATCATCTCTATAATGCACAGAGAGCATTTGATAAAATTCAATATCTTTTATGAAGAAACTCTCAACAAAGTGGATGTAGAGGGAACACACCTCAATGTGATAAAGCCTATATATCACCAGCCCACACCAACGTTATACTCAATAATAAAGATTATGACCAAGATAAGAATTCCCACATTCACTACTTTTATTCAACAACTTACTACTGGAAGTCCTAGCTAGAGTAATTAGGCAAAAAAAGAAATAAAAGGCATCCATTCAGAAAGGAAGAAGTAAGACTGTCACTATTTTCAGATGACATGATATAATTTACAGAAAACCCTAAAACCCACCAAAATTCATTTAAATTAATAAATGAAATCAGGGGTCCTTCGGGGAAGACGGCGGCGTAGGAGGACGTTGGGCTCACCGCGCATCCTGATGATCACTTAGATTCCACCTACACCTGCCTAAATAACCCAGAAAACCGACAGGAGACTAGCAGAATGGAGTCTCTGGAGCCAAGTGCAGACAAGAGGCCCACGGAAGAGGGTAGCAAGGGTGGAGAGGCGGTGCGCACTCCACGGACTGGCGGGAGGGAGCCCGGGAGGAGGGGCGGCCCGCCGGCCATCAGAGCGCCCGAGTCTGGCAGGCAAAAGCGGAGGGGCCTGACGGACTATGTTCCGACAGCAAGCAGGACTTGACATCTGGAAGGTTATAAGCTAACAGCTCTGCTCGGAGAACGGGAGGGCTGGAGGACAACGGGAGGGAGAGTTGTTGAACCCTGGATGACAGAGCTCAGCTTGGCGGGGAACAAAGGTGCTCGCCAGCGCCATCTCCCTCGCCCATCCCCCAGCCAAAATCCCAAAGGGAACCAGTTCCTACCAGGGAACTTGCTCGCACGGCGCAAACACCCAACGCTGTGCTTCTGCAGATCCATCCCTCTGGCGGGTCTGACTCCCTCCCGGTGCCGCAGGGCCCTCCCGAAGCGCATCTCTGAAGGAAAAGCGAGTTGAGCCTGCCCCACCCGCCCCTGTGCACCCTGCTGATCCACCCCAGCTAATACGCCAGATCCCCAACACCACAAGCCTGGCAGTGTGCAAGCAGCTCAGACGGGCAACGCCACCCCACAGTGAATCCCGCCCCTAGGAGAGGGGAAGAGAAGGCACACACCAGTCTGACTGTGGCCCCAGCGGTGGGCTGGGGGCAGACATCAGGTCTGACTGTGGCCCCGCCCACCAACGCAAGTTATTCAAGACAGCACAGGGGAAGTGCCCCGCAGTCCCGCACCACTCCAGGGACTATCCAAAATGATGAAACGGAAGAATTCCCCTCAGAAAAACGTCCAGGAAATAACAACAGCTAATGAACTGATCAAAAATGATTTAAACAATATAACAGAAAGTGAATTTAGAGTAATAGTCATAAAATTAATCGCTGGGCTTGAAAACAGTATAAAGGACAGCAGAGAATCTCTTGCTACAGAGATCAAGGGACTAAGGAACAGCCAGGAATAGCTGAAAATGCTATCAACGAGCTGCAAAATAAAATGGAGACAACTACAGCTCGGATTGAAGAGGCAGAGGAGAGAATAGGTGAACTAGAAGATAAAATTATGGAAAAAGAAGAAGCTGAGAAAAAGAGAGATAAAAAAATCCAGGAGTATGAGGGGAAAATTAGAGAACTAAGTGATGCACTAAAGAGAAATAATCTATGCATAATTGGTATTCCAGAGGAGGAAGAGAGAGGGAAAGGTGTTGAAGGTGTACTTGAAGAAATAATAGCTGAGAACTTCCCAGATCTGGGGAAGGAAAAAGGCATTGAAATCCAAGAGGCACAGAGAACTCCCTTCAGACATAACTTGAATCGATCTTCTGCACAACATATCATAGTGAAACTGGCAAAATACAAGGATAAAGAGAAAATTCTGAAAGCAGCTAGAGATAAACGTGCTCTAACATATAAAGGGAGACCCATAAGACTCGTGACCGATCTCTCTACTGAAACTTGGCAGGCCAGAAAGGAATGGCAGGAGATCTTCAATGTGATGAACAGAAAAAAATATGCAGCTAAGAATCCTTTATCCAGCAAGTCTGTCATTTAGAATAGAAGGAGAGATAAAGGTCTTCCCAAACAAACAAAAACTGAAGGAATTTGTCACCACTAAACCAGCCCTACAAGAGATCCTAAGGGGGATCCTGTGAGACAAGGTACCAGAGACATCGCTACAAGCATGAAACCTACGGACATTACAATGACTCTAAACCCATATCTTTCTATAATAACACTGAATGTAAATGGACTAAATGCGCCTACCAAAAGGCATAGGGTATCAGAATGGATAAAAAAACAAGACCCATCTATTTGCTGTCTACAAGAGACTCATTTTAGATCTGAGGACACCTTCAGATTGAGAGTGAGGGGATGGAGAACTATTTATCATGCCACTGGAAGTCAAAAGAAAGCTGGAGTAGCCATACTTATATCAGACAAACTAGACTTTAAATTAAAGGCTGTAACAAGAGATGAAGAAGGGAATTACATAATAATCACAGGGTCTATCCATCAGGAAGAGCTAACAATTATAAATGTCTATGCGCCGAATACAGGAGCCCCCAAATATATAAAACAATTACTCACAAACATAAGCAACCTCATTGATAAGAATGTGGTAATTACAGGGGACTTTAACACTCCACTTACAGAAATGGATAGATCATCTAGACACACGGTCAATAAAGAAACAAGGGCCCTGAATGATACATTGGATCAGATGGACTTGACAGATATATTTAGAACTCTGCAGCCCAAAGCAACAGAATATACTTTCTTCTCGAGTGCACATGGAACATTCTCCAAGATAGATCACATACCGGGTCACAAAACAGCCCTTCATGAGTATATAAGAATTGAAATTATACCATGCATACTTTCAGACCACAATGCTATGAAGCTTGAAATCAACCACAGGAAAAAGTCTGGAAAACCTCCAAAAGCATGGAGGTTAAAGAACACCCTACTAAAGAATGAGTTAGTCAACCAGGCAATTAGAGAAGAAATTTAAAAATATATGGAAACAAACGAAAATGAAAATACAACAATCCAAACACTTTGGGATGCAGCGAAGGCAGTCCTGAGAGGAAAATACATTGCAATCCAGGCCTATCTCAAGAAACAAGAAAAATCCCAAATACAAAATCTAACAGCACACCTAAAGGAAATAGAAGCAGAACAGCAAAGGCAGCCTAAACCCAGCAGAAGAAGAGAAATCATAAAGATCAGAGCAGAAATAAACAATAGAGAATCTAAAAAAACTGTAAAGCAGATCAACGAAACCAAGAGTTGGTTTTTTGAAAAAATAAACAAAATTGACAAACCTCTAGCCAGGCTTCTCAAAAAGAAAAGGGAGATGACCCAAATAGATAAAATCATGAATGAAAATGGAATGATTACAACCAATCCCTCACAGATACAATTATCAGGGAATACTATGAAAAATTATATGCCAACAAACTGGACAACCTGGAAGAAATGGACAAATTCCTAAACACCCACACTCTTCCAAAACTCAATCAGGAGGAAATAGAAAGCTTGAACAGACCCATAACCAGCAAAGAAATTGAATCGGTTATCAAAAATCTCCCAACAAATAAGAGTCCAGGACCAGATGGCTTCCCAGGGGAGTTCTACCAGACGTTTAAAGCAGAGATAATACCTATCCTTCTCAAGCTATTCCAAGAAATAGAAAGGGAAGGAAAACTTCCAGACTCATTCTAGGAAGCCAGTATTACTTTGATTCCTAAACCAGACAGAGACCCAGTAAAAAAAGAGAACTACAGGCCAATATCCTTGATCAATATGGATGCAAAAATTCTCAATAAGATACTAGCAAATCGAATTCAACAGCATATAAAAAGAATTATTCACCATGATCAAGTGGGATTCATTCCTGGGATGCAGGGCTGGTTCAACATTCGCAAATCAATCAACGTGATACATCACATTAATAAAAGAAAAGATAAGAACCATACGATCCTGTCAATCGATGCAGAAAAGGCCTTTGACAAAATTCAGCACCCTTTCTTAATAAAAACCTTTGAGAAAGTCGGGATAGAAGGAACATACTTAAACATCACAAAAGCCATTTATGAAAAGCCCACAGCTAACATCATCCTCAATGGAGAAAAACTGAGAGCTTTTTCCCTGAGATCAGGAACACGACAGGGATGTCCAATTTCACCACTGTTGTTTAACATAGTGTTGGAAGTTCTAGCATCAGCAATCAGACAACAAAAGGAAATCAAAGGCGTCAAAATTGGCAAAGATGAAATTAAGCTTTCACTTTTTGCTGATGACATGATATTATACGTGGAAAATCTGATAGACTCCACCAGAAGTCTGCTAGAACTGATACATGAATTTAGCAAAGTTGCAGGATACAAAATCAACGTACAGAAATCAGTTGCATTCTTATACACTAATAATGAAGCAACAGAAAGACAAATAAAGAAACTGATCCCATTCACAATTGCACCAAGAAGCATAAAATACCTAGGAATAAATCTAACCAAAGATGTAAAAGATCTGTATGCCGAAAACTATAGAAAGCTTATGAAGGTAATTGAAGAAGATTTAAAGAAATGGAAAGACATTCCCTGCTCATGGACTGGAAGAATAAATATTGTCAAAATGTCAATACTACCCAAAGCTATCTACACATTCAATGCAATCCCAATCAAAATTGCACCAGCATTCTTCTCAAAACTAGAACAAGCAATCCTAAAATTCATATGGAACCACAAAAGGCCCCGAATAGCCAAAGTCATTTTGAAGAAGAAGACCAAAGCATGAGGCATCACAATCCCAGACTTTAGCCTCTACTACAAAGCTGTCATCATCAAGACAGCATGGTATTGGCACAAAAACAGACACATAGACCAATGGAATAGAATAGAAACCCCAGAACTAGACCCACAAACGTATGGCCAACTCATCTTTGACAAAGCAGGAAAGAACATCCAATGGAAAAAAGACAGTCTCTTTAACAAATGGTGCTGGGAGAACTGGACAGCAACATGCAGAAGGTTGAAACTAGACCACTTTCTCACACCATTCACAAAAATAAACTCAAAATGGATAAAGGACCTGAATGTGAGACAGGAAACCATCAAAACCTTAGAGGAGAAAGCAGGAAAAGACCTCTCTGACCTCAGCCGTAGCAATCTCTTACTCGGCACATCCCCAAAGGCAAGGGAATTAAAAGCAAAAGTGAATTACTGGGACCTTATGAAGATAAAAAGCTTCTGCACAGCAAAGGAAACAACCAACAAAACTAAAAGGCAACCAACGGAATGGGAAAAGATATTTGCAAATGACATATCGGACAAAGGGCTAGTATCCAAAATCTGTAAAGAGCTCACCAAACTCCACACCTGAAAAACAAATAACCCAGTGAAGAAATGGGCAGAAGACATGAATAGACACTTCTCTCAAGAAGACATCGGATGGCCAACAGGCACATGAAAAGATGCTCAACGTCGCTCCTCATCAAGGAAATACAAATCAAAACCACACTCAGATATCACCTCACGCCAGTCAGAGTGGCCAAAATGAACAAATCAGGAGACTATAGATGCTGGAGAGGATGTGGAGAAACGGAAACCCTCTTGCACTATTGGTGGGAATGCAAATTGGTGCAGCCACTCTGGAAAACAGTGTGGAGGTTCCTCAAAAAATTAAAAATAGACCTACCCTATGACCCAGCAGTAGCACTGCTAGGAATTTACCCAAGGGATATAGGAGTACTGATGCATAGGGGCACTTGTACCCCAATGTTTATAGCAGCACTCTCAACAATAGCCAAATTATGGAAAGAGCCTAAATGTCCATCAACTGATGAATGGGTAAAGAAATTGTGGTTTATATACACAATGGAGTACTATGTGGCAATGAGAAAGAATGAAATATGGCCCTTTGTAGCAACGTGGATGGAACTGGAGTGTGTTATGCTAAGTGAAATAAGTCATACAGAGAAAGACAGATACCATATGTTTTCACTCTTATGTGGATCCTGAGAAACTTAACAGAAACCCATGGGGGAGGGGAAGGAAAGAAAAAGAGGTTAGAGTGGAAGAGAGCCAAAGCATAAGAGACTGTTAAAAACAGAGAAGAAACTGAGGGTTGATGGGTGTGGGAGGGAGGGGAGGGTGGGTGATGGGTATTGAGGAGGGCACCTTTTGGGATGAACACTGGGTGTTGTACGGAAACCAATTTGACAATAAACTTCATATATTAAAACAAAACAAAAAAATAAATGAAATCAGTAAAGTTTCAGGCTACAAAATCAATGCACAAAAATCTGGTGTGTTTCTGTACACTAATAATAAACTATAAAAAAAGAAATTAAGAAAATAATCCCCTTTACAATAGCAATCAAAACAAATAAAATATGTAGGAATAAATCTATCCAAGAAGATGAAAGGTCTGTACCCTGAAAACACTAGAAAATGAAGAAATAAATCAAAGACACAAATAAATGAAATATAGTCCATGTTCATGAATTGGAACAGTTACTGTTAAAATGTTCATACCACCTAAAGTAATCTGGAGATTCAATGCAATTCCTATCAAAATTCTGAAGGCATTTTTCACAGAAATAGAACAAACAACCCTAAATTTTATATGTAATCACAAAAGAATCCAAATCGTCAAAGGAATCCTGAGAAAGAAGAACAAACCTAGAGGCATCATGCTTCGAGGTTTCAAACTATATTACAGAATTAGAGTAATCAAAACAGTACAGTATTAGCATCCAAGATGACACATAGCTCAACAGAACAGAACAGAGAGCCTAGAAATAAACTCATACATTTAAGGCCAGATAGTTTATGACAAAGAAGCCAAGAATATGCAGTGAGGAGAGGACAGTCTCTTCAATAAGTGGTGTTGTGGAAACTGGACAGCCACATACAAAAGAATGAATCTGGAACACTATCTACAACATACACGAAAACTAACACAAAATGGACGAAAGACCTGAAAACATAAAACTCCTGGAAGAAAACATAGGGGATAAGTTCCTTGACATTGATCTTGGCAATTATTTTGTAGAATTCACACCAAAAGCAAAGGCAATCCAGGCAAAACTAAATAAGTGGGACTGCATTAAACCAACTACTTCTGCACAATAAAGGAAACCATCCACAAACTGATGACTAGCCTAATGAGTAGGAGGAAATATTTGCAAATCATATGTCTGATAAGGGGAAACATCCAAAATATATTTTAAAAACTCATATAATTCAGTAACAACAATAACTAAAGGCCCAATCTGAATAACACATAGGCAGACGATCTGGACAGACATTGTTTCTAGAGAAGAAACACAGATGACCTAAAGGCACATGAAAGATGCTCAACTTAACTTATCATCAGAGAAATGAAAATCAAAACCACAATAGGATATTACTTGATACTTGTTTACATGGCTTCATCAAAAAGAAAAAAAAAATGTTAGTGAGGATATGGAGAAAAGGGAGCATTTCTGCCCTGTTAATGGGAATGTAGATTGGTGCAGCCACTATGAAAACGGCATGGAGGTTTCTCAAATAATTAACAGAACTACCATATGATCCAACAATTCCACTTCTGGGTATTTATCTGAAGGAAAGGAAAACACTAACTGAAAAGGACATATGTGCCCCATATTCACTGTAGCATTATTACAATAGTCAAAATGTGGAAGCAATCTAAGTGTCCATTACTGGATGAGTGCATAAGAAACTAGGATTATTATTCAGCCAATAAAAGAAGGAAATGTTGCCATTTGTGATGACATGGATGGACTTGGAGGGCACCATGCTAAGTGAAATAAATCAGACAGAGAAAGACAAAGACTACATGAGCTATATTTGGAATCTAAAAATACCAAACTCTTAGATAAAGAGAACAGAGTGGGGGTTGCTAGAGGCAGGGCCTGAAGGGCAGGAGAAATGGGTCAAGGGAGGTCGAAAGGTACAAACTACCAGTAATAAAATAATAAAATGATGGGGATGTAAGGTACAGACAGCATGGTGACTACAGTTATTAATACTGCATTGTATATTTGAAAGTTGCTAAGAGAGTAGATCTTAAAGGTGCTTCCACAAGAAAAAACATGTTAACGATGTGGTGATAGATTTAACTACAATTGTGTTTGAAGTCATTCCACAATATATAACAGTATCAAATCATGTTGCACATTTGCAACTAATATAATGTTATATGTCGATTATATCTCAATCATTCAATCATTCAGTATTTTTATTATAATTGTTTTACACATTAAGGTCTGTTTCATGTTGATGATAGGGTCTTTTGATTTGAAAATTCATTTTGGAGTTATCCCTAGAATTAATATGGAGGCCACTGACCTACTTTTTGTATCATAATGTATTCATATATTATCCAGCGTAAGTGCAGTACACCTGTACAACCAAATGTGGTATGGAAAGGAAAGGAATAGAACTATAGAGACAAAAAATACCTGGAAAAGAGTAGAGGAAACATTCCCCAGGAAAAAAGACAGTACTCTGTTGAATTGAATGGAATTTTGTTACATGGATGGTTTTGGAAAATTCTGCAGTGTCTTTTTCTCCCTTCAAAAAGAGGAGCCTAATTCTCCTCCCTTTGAGTATGCAGGACTTAGAGACCCACTTCTAAAGTCTAGATATGGCTAAAGTGACAGTGTGTGACTAGTTTGTAAATGGTATGGAAGCTTCTGCCGCTCTCTCTATCAGATCATGAACTCTGGAGAAAGTTAGCTGCCATTCGTGAAGCCTATGGAGATTCCCATGTGGTAAGTTACTGAAGCTTCCTGCCAAAAGCCTTATGAGTCAGCCGTCTTGGAGGCAGATCCTCCGGCCCTACCAAGCCATCAGGTGACTGCAGCCTAGGTCAACATCCTGACTGCAACACAAGAAGTGCCTGGCTCAGAACTAGCTAGCTAAGCCACTCCCAAATTCCTGACCCACAGAAACTCTGAGAAGATAAAGGTGTGTTGTTTGAAGCCAATATGCTTTGGGGGAAATCTGTTACACAGAAATAAAGAACTAATATATTAGGTGTTCAATGACACTAGCCTTACCAAATGTTTTATTTATTTATTATTTATTTGATTACGACAGCTTTATTCATAATTGGTAAAACGTAAAAACAACCAAGATGTCCACCAGTACACGAATCTAATGAAGAAACTGTGATATATCCAGGCAATGGAGTATCATTTAGAGCCAAAAGAAATGACCTCTCATATCATGAAAAGACTTGGGGGAATCATAAATGCATATTTCTCAGTATAAAAAAAAATCTGAAATGAGACCCACTATATGACATTCTGTTTGCAGAGACTGAGCAAGGGGAGGAATCAATAGGTGGAGCACAGAGGATTTTTAGGGCAGTGAAAAGCTCTGTATGATCCCATAAAGATGGACATTTGTCTAAACCTATAGAATGTACATCAGGAGTCAACTCTAAGGTATACTACTGACCTTGGGTAATTATGATGGATGAATGCAGTTTCATCAATGTGAAAACATACCATTTGGGGGGGGTTGTTGATAAATAGGGAAGGGATGCATGTGTGGCAGCAGTGAGTATATAGCAAGTTTCTGTACCATCCTGTCAATTTGGCTGTGAACCTAAAATTTATTAATTTATTTACTTATTTGTTTACTTGTTTTAATTTAAATTCCAGTTTGTTCACACATAGTGTAATATTAGTTTCAGGAGTAGAATTTAGTGATTCCTCACTTACATACAACACCCAGTGCTCATCACAACATGTGCTGTCTTCAATATCCATCACTTATTTAACTATACCCCCCACCCACCTACCTCCCCTTCAGCAACCCTCAGTTTTTTCTCTATAGTTAAGAGTCTGTTTCTTGGTTTGCCTTTCTCTATTTCCCTCCCATGTTCATCTGTTTCATTTCTTAAATTCCACATATGAGTGAAATTATGGTATTTGTCTTTCTCTGACTGACTTATTTCATTTAACATAATACATCCTAGCTCCGTCTATGTCATTGCAAATGGCAAGAGTTCATTCCTTTTGGTGGCTGGGTAATATTCCACTGTAAATATATATGACATGTTCATTATTCATTCAACAGTTGATGGACATTTGGGCTCCTTTCATACTTTGGCAATTGTTGATAATGCTGCTCTAAAAATTGGGGTGCATGTATCCCTTCGAATCAGTATTTTTTTTATCCTTTGGGCAAATACCTAGTAGTGCAATTGCTAGACCGTGGGGTAGCTCTATTTTTAACTTTTTGAGGAACTTTTATATTGTTTTCCAGAATGGCTGCACCAGTTTGCATTCCCACCAGCAACATAAGAGGGTTACCCTTTCTCCACAGCCTCACCAACATCTGTTGTTTCCCATGTTGTTAGTTTTAGCCATTCTGACAAGCGAGAGGTGACACCTTACCATAGCTTTGACTTGTGTTTCTCTGATGATCAGTAATGTTGAACATCTATCCTTTCCTATGTCTGTTAGCCATCTGGATCTCTTCTTTGGAAAAAATCGATAAAGAAATTACCAAACTTAATGCACAAAAACCAAATAATCCAGTTAGGAAGTGGGCAGAAGACATGAAAAGACATTTTTCCAAAGAAGACATCCATATGGCTAACAAGCACATGAAAAGCTGGTCACCATCACAGGCAGGAAAATACAAACAAAATGGTTTAGTTCAGATATTAGAATTACATTAGTTAGAGAAACTTATATTCATACACACATATTTAACATCAAATGGCATAAAATAGTTTTTAATTTTCAAAAATGTGATTTAGACCATGCTTAAAATTGTCTACTTTGAAAGGAATGTCTCTGTAGCCCCTGCTTTACACACACAGTAAGGTAAAGATTTGGATTTATTGTGTCCCCATTTTTGTTGCTGTTGTTTAAGAGACAGTAATTTCAGAATTAAGAAGTAGGTCAAGATATGTAGGGAACTTACCACATCTTGGCTGAGGTACCCAGACAGTTTTAGTACATGTTGCCATTTTTTCTCGGTTTGAAGGATAAAAGCCAGGTTTACAATTATATGTGATTTCATCTCCACTTCTGTATCTGATGCTTTGGGGCGTGTAGTCACCATTTTGAATATTAGGAGAAGGACATAAGAATTCTGGAGAAAAAAGGACATGTGGATAATGTTGAAACCACTACCCATTAAAATAATCAAGTACATAAAAATATAGAAAGTGGATATTATTTTTTTTGTCCCTACCACAGCAAAAATTGGTATTATAATGAGGATAGTCTTATATCCTTCCCACCATATCACTCATGTCCCAGTACTCTATCTCTTATCTGCTGTATTTGTGCACCCCTGGACTCTTGAATCCTCTTTCCCTAAAGCTATAACATACATCCTAATATTCCATATGTGGCAATAAACTCACGACAAATCACTTTAACTCTTCTTTCCAACTATTCTTCAACTTCCTTGGCATCTGTGGTTCTCATAGGGACTATTTACAAATGGCCTGAGTCTCTTCCTTCCAGACACTTAATAGGAGTGCATATCCCTGCACATTTGAAGGAGACATGGCCCTGTGATTTGCATAGGACAAGGAAATGAATGTAAACTAACATGTTTCCCTTTAGGGAGGAAATTTTAAAAGCCATTGTGTGAATTTTTATGTTCTTATTTCCACAGCTGCAGGGATGAAGGAAAGTCATGGAGAGGTGATGTCTATATCCCTTGATTCTTACAGCTAATATAATGAGCAGAGTCCCTTCAGACCTACATTGGAAGTGAGCATAAATAGGAAATAAACTTTAATTTATTAGGCTATTGCAATCTTGGGATACATTTTTCTTACTGTAATAGAATAACCTAGTCCAGGGTTTGGAGAAAACCTATTTTATGTAAAGATAAAAGGTCTCTGTCCCAACTACTCAGCATGAACATAGTCCTAAAAGATACATAGACAAATGAACATGGCTGTATTCCAATAAAACTTTGTTTACACAAAGGGCACAGCCTGGATTTGATTTTCAAACTATAATGTGCTCTCCCATGACCTACTTTATCTTAATTCATAAAGCTCTTTCTCAGTTCTTTCCATCAACTTTTCTGTACCTCATCAATGGAACAGTTTGCAATACTCCTTTTCTTTTTCTTTTTTTTAAATTTAAATTTTATTTTTTACTTTACATCTAAATTAGTTAGCACATAGTGCAACAATGATTTCAGGAGTAGATTCCTTAATGCCCCTTACCCATTTAGGCCATTCCCCCTCCCACAACCCCTCCAGTAACCCTCTGTTCTCCATACTTAAGAGTCTCTTAAGTTTTGTTCCCCTCCTTGTTTTTATATTATTTTTGCTTCCCTTCCCTTGTGTTCATCTGTTCTGTATCTTAAAGTCCTTACATGAGCGAAGTCATACGATATTTGTCTTTCTCTGAGTGACTAATTTTGCTTAGCATAATACCCTCTAGTTCCATCTATGTAGTTGCAAATGGTAAGATTTCATTCTTTTTGATTGCAGAGTAATATTCCATTGTATACATATACCACATCTTTATCCATTCATCCATCGATGGACATTTGGGCTCTTTCCATACTTTGGCTATTGTTGATAGTGCTGCTATTGGGGTGCGTGTGTCCCTTCACAACAGCATACCTGTATCCCTTGGATAAAATACCTAGTAGTGCAATTGCTGGGTTGTAGGGTAGTTCTATTTTTAATTTTTTGAGGAACCTCCATATTGTTTTCCAGAGTGGCTGCACCAGTTTGCATTCCCACCAGCAGTGCAAAAGAGATCCTCTCTGTCCACATCCTGGCCAACATCTGTTGTCGCCTGAGTTGTTTATGTTAGCCATTCTGACAGGTGTGAGGTGGTATCTCACTGTCGTTTTGATTTGGCAATACTCCTTTTCTAATAAAATATCATAGCTTTAAACTATTGTTGAAATGTTATATAACCATTTATATTGGTGCCATGGTTGACATTCAGCATTGCCAGAAAATCATTTATATTCTCCCAAATTACTTCCTATTCCATTTCCCAAAGTAAGTGACTCATGATTCCTTATTTTCTTCAAAAGCCATCTAACACAATAGCTCCTTCATTGACAAATAAATTCTTGCATTCACAAAAAACAATTCAGACCACAAACTGTGGATTCCCTAGATTTCTTTATAACATGCTTTTAACTTTGGCTATATCTGTTTTAAACTTTAGCCTTTCCCTTACTCTGATGATAAGGTGTTTTTTTCATATTCATGTTAGCTTTTCAAAACTTTAATCTCCTGTAGACCATCTCCCACAGAATAAACCATTGTTTATTCCTTCCCTCTCTCTTTTTGTCTACGATTCTCTCTTAAATGGATATGCAAGCTTCTCTAATTTTAAACCCTTTGTTCTCTCAACCCTTTGTTCAAGGTAGTTGATGTACTACCTTCTCCTCTCCTTCACAACAAAGATCCTTCAAATATCATCTTACAATTAGTATCTCCAGTTTTCAACCTCCCATTTATTCTTCAATCTACTGCTATCTCTGGCTTCTGACATCCCCAACAGGCTGGTGGTACTCAGACAAAAGTCACCAATATCCTCCAATTTCCAAATGCAAAAACTCTGTATTGCACATATCACAGTGCCTGGTACTATAGACCATGGGCTCCTTAATTATTTATTGAACTGAAATAGATAAAAACCCTCTGTAATATTTGACACTGTTGATCACTGACTTCTCGACATTCTCCAATGCCTTACATTCTTATGTCTTCCTACTACTCTTTAATTTTGTCTGAACGGTATTATTTTATTTTATTTCTAGTTGCCCTCCTTCCTCTGCTCTACTTAATTTTAGGCCCTGTCTACTTCTCAGATCTCATCTCCTACCAAGGTCCCACTTACTCTCTATACGACCAACACAATAGCCTTCTGTCTGGTGTTCACACATGCCAGGCTTATTCATATCATTTGCACTTTTTATTCCTTATTTCTTGAGTGATGCTCCTCTAGATCTTCCTGCTGACTCTTATCACCACCTCAGAAATATCTTGCCTGAAGACCCAACAAGTATTGTCTGTATGAATGAATAGCTATGCTTTACAGTTGGTTCTACATATTTGTCCTTGATTTTGTTGTTTGCTTCTTCACAATCTCTCTGTGAATCAAGACACTTCAATGATAAAAAGCTATCATCATTACGCTAATAACTCTTCAGTGAGATCCAAATCCATATATCCAACTGAAGCTTCACATTAGACAGGTCCATGTGAATAATTCAAAGGCATATCCAACTAACTACATGCCAAACTAAATCAACTTTTTCTCAATATATGCTTTCCTCCTGTGTTCAACATTTTAGTTTGTGACACAAAAACCTCATGACAGGAGCCTGGAAATTTATGCTACCTACGTTCTTCCCCTTCATTTCAATATTCATTAACACAACACATTCTATAATCTTATAATTATTGCTTATATACCTCCTACTCTTCATACCATGCTTCCACTGTGTACATCCATCTCCTAGAGGTATTATCAAAGTCTTAATTGGTCTTAAATTTGTACTTCATTCCTCCAGAATAAGCTTTAATAAGTCTCTATTCCAAACATGATAATATACTTTTTGGCAATGATTATAGTAGAGAGAATTAAATATGTGAGTACCTAACACAAAGTTTAAGTATAATATCTCTACAGTGCCTGATTTTAATTTACACTACCCTCAGATGAGCCTTAAATGTGCTTATTTACTTTTATTTTTTCTCCTCACTTTATTCTGCTCTATCATATTTTCATAGACTTATTGCAGTGCAGTTTATTATATCCTGATTTTTACTTCATACTGTGGCTTAACTTAATTTTGAATTCAAAAGCTACAAGATATAAAAAACAAGAGTTTTATTAAGAGGCCAACAAAAAATATTGGGAGGATTTTGTTAAATAATTAAGAAATAAGATCTTCACGTGATTACTCTTGAGCAGTGGACATAAATCACTTAATAAATTGTAATTCCCTACTTTCATAATTTCCATTAAAATAAATGATGTTAGTAAAACATTGCCAGGGCACGTGCCTCTATCCAAAATAGTACTGGAGAATGTCTGCATGTGTGGGGTCACATTTTTTCCTACTGTTAGATACCACCAGTAAGCATTTGAAATAAGAACAATAATTTAATGTTAGCACTCTATGTTGTTCGTCATCAGAAAATCTGACTTGTACAGAGAACAGATAGATTTGGAGCAAAGGTGGCTTTTATTTAGCAGGTCTTGGTACTTTTAATTATTCCTATAAATGATTTGCTGTCAGAGACTGGTTCTTATTAGACAAAGAGACCAAAGTTTTGACAAATCACCTTCAAACAGAACCCCTGAAGGGCGCCTGGGTGGCTCAGTTAGTTAAGTGTTCAACACTTTATTTCAGCTCATGTCATGATCTCGTGGCTCGTGAGATTGACCCCACAGTGGGCTCCATGCTGACAGTGTGAAGTCTGCTGGGGATTCTCTCTTTCCTTTCTCTCTGCCCCTACTCCCAGTCATGCACGCGCGCGCTCTCTCTCTCTCTCTCTCTCTCTCAAAGTAAATAACATTAAAAAAAAAAAAACCTGACACATAAAATCATAAACCGGATGGAAGAAATTTTAAGTATTTTATCCTAGGTTATTTTATTTTAATTTTATTTTAGTTCCAAATTTATTATAGATTTGGAGAAAGCAAGATCTATAGATTTGGAATTCATCATTACCAGCAGGTAGATCCTTCTATTGTCCTAGGAAAATAAGGAGAAGCATTTGTGATATACTAGCTAAGGTACAATGTAGAGTACCTTTTACTTTTAAACTTATTTTTAAATGTTTATTTATTTATTTTGAGAGAGAGGGAGTGCACGCACGAGGGCGTGGCAGAGAGAGAGGGAGGGAGAGAATCCCAAGCAGGCTCCATGGTGTCAGTGAAGAGCCTGATGCAGTGCTCAAACTCTAGAACCAAACTGTGAGATCATGACCTGAGCTGAAATTAAGAACGGTATCCTTAACTGACTGAGCCAACAAGGTGCCCCTGGAGTTCCTTTTAATAAAAGACTTCTCCGTATCCAGTTAATGTAAAACACATTTCAATAAAATTAACCACTGCTGTAACAGAGAGTGCATGCTTATTTAATTTGGGGTGAACCATTCTTTATTTATCTTGATCATTAGTAAACTGTTTTGTGAAAGAGAGTATCCAATCTTAGTGACATCTCTCTCCCCAAAGAAAGGAGGATTCTAAGGCATCCTGTCTTGAGTTTTTGAGTTATACAATTGACTAAGAAAATGAAAAACAAATTCTAAAAAGAAAATGTTTTACAAATGTGGGATCTTTACTGTGTGTGTGTGTGTGTGTGTGTGTGTGTGCGCGCGCGCGCGCGCGCGCGCGCGTATGTGTGTGGTGTAGATGGGTCAAGTTTCAAGTAAGCCTAGGAATTGTAGCAACACATATGGGAAAAACAGATTTCCCACATTAAAACAAATATGTGCTCAGCAACAGCTTTAAGCAGGTAGTTATGTGACCAAGAAAAAGAATTAACTAGACAACTTCTATGGAGCAGTCAGGCGATCCTGAGTCTTATGTCAAAGTAAAACTGAACTCAGATCCTGACGTCTTAACTTGGAAGTAAGTAAATTTCATTGAAACCTGGAATGATGATTTATTCTAATGTTCACTGAAATGTGGAGTGACTTATTCTAATGTTTATACAGGACAAAGGGCCTGATATAAAGTAAGTGGTTTATAAGTTATATTTTGACGACTGGATGGATAATTTAGCTCTCTAAATATTTAAGTCAGGCTCTGGAAGTAAAACATACGGCGGAAGTTAATGCCAGAGGACTTGTGCACCCACTTTCTTTGAGTAGGAGCCACAAATGCCATGAAGCCAAACAGCTGGACTCCACACACGATCAGCTGATCACAGATCTAATGTGGGTGATCACTGTCTTCTCTTCACTAACCTCTTTGTAAAATATTTTCTTAACAATGCCTGAAAGTGGAGGTCACTCAGTTGTAGGGGGATATATTTTCCAAGGAGCTACTTGTGGACTCAACCCCAAATTTTTTTCGGGGGGTTGGGGTGCCTGGCTGGCTGAGTCAGTAGAGCATGTGACTCTTGATCTCAGGGTTGTAAGTTCAAGCCCCAGGTTGGGTATGGAGCTTACTTTTTAAAAAAAAAAGGTAAAAAAATTAAAAAAAATTTTTTTAATGTTTATTTTTGAGAGAGACAGAATGTGAGTGGGGGGAAGGGCAGAAAGAGAGAGAGGGAGACACAGAACGTAAAGCAGGCTCCAGGCTCTGAGCTGTCAGCACAGAGCCCGACACAGGGCTCAAACTCATGAACTGCAAGATCATGACCTGAAGTCAGACTTTTAACCGACTGAGCCACCCAGGTGCCCTCAACCAAAAAATTTTTTAAAATAAGAACAAAATCATTCAAAATCTAACTCTAGTTTTTGTAAGAGAGGATCATTAAACAAGGTTTACGCATGGAATTATGAATCACATGATTAAAAGTTCAGAGAGCTCTTAAGAGTTCAGCTCTTCTCACCATCTCCCCACCTACCCTGGGCCACGATATGACCATATCTATAAAAGTCACCCTTTTAGAAAGGCACTTGACCTCTGATTTCATGTAGGATAGCACTTGTAACTTGTTTCACTCGCTGCTGCAGCCCGCATCAGAAGTTAACGCACCCTTTTCCATAAATGTTTGCAAACAGCTCAACATAGTTGTTACCGTGTGACATGTAATAGCTGTACCTTCTTGCTATTCTTCTAATGATATGATGTCTTAAACTCAACCTTTTACAGTTTTGCATCTGGACCACGATAGTTTGAAACTCTCTCTTTTCAAATGAGGTAGGCTAAGTAGAACACAATATTACAGACATAACTTTTGGTGGCACGAAGCACAGTTGACGTGGATTCTACATCTGCACAATATCCCCCATTAGGAAGCCTAAAAGAGTTTGGTGGGTGCCCCCTGCCACCCACCCCCCCGCATCATCATCACTATTGATTCATATTACACCTGTGCTTAGTGAAATCTCTAGTTATTTCCACTTAATTCCATTGTTAATTGAGGGTTCCCTCATATGGCATTCATCTCATTTACTTTGTTTGCAAAGCTAACTGCTGGGCTTTAGAAGAGCAATCTGTCTGAGAAGTAATCATGCCTGGGGAGCCTATTATTGCCCTGGCTCTGCTCTAGACTTGATTTTTGACCGCAGACCAACTACTTAACGAGCTATTGAACTCTTCTGTTCCTTTTATGTCTATCTTCAGAACGAGAGAATTATACCAAAATTAATTTTTGCACACATAAAACGTTAAGTATATCGTATTTATATCGAATCTTGTCAACATTAACGCTCCATTGTGAGAAAAAATAAACTGCTTCACTGTAAGGAATATATGAATGAAAAGAATTGATAAAATATATAGAAAGGAAATATAACATTACCTTTACATGAAGGGGTTGGAGTCCATCCCGATGCAGTGCATATGGCATCTCCTTTACTACCGTATTCATAACCCTGGTGACATGTATACTGAAATCGTTCGTTTTCCTTGTAAGTTTTCTTCAGAGATGCAGCATTTCCATTTGCGATTTCTGGCTTTTGGCAGGAAATTTCTAAATATAAGGGATTAAATTCCAAAATGTTTGTTATATATTAAAAAGCCATGTCTAAGACATAGTTAAAGATACAAGTTTTGTTTCCTTTAGGCAAATCAGACAACGAAACAAAACTTCTATTTTGACATGGTTGCTTGAATTATTTACCTGTTGTTCTTAATTTTGATTTTTGAAATAAGGTAAAATTCTGATTAAACTTCTGTTGCTAGGGGTGCCTGGGTGGCTCAGTTGCTTAAGTAACTGGCTCTTAATTTTGGCTCAGGTTATGATCTCATGGTTCCTGGGATCGTACCCTGTCTGTGGCTTCCTGCTGGCACTGTAGAACCTTCTGGGATTCTTTCTCTTTCTTTCTCTGTCCCTCCCTTACTCATGCTTTCTGTCTCTCTCTTTCTATCAAAAATAAATAAATAAATAAAAATTATGTTGCTTATTTTATTTGCTTTGAAGATAAATTAGTCCTCTTCAAGTAAATAGTGGCCAGTAATGATACCAACTATATATATATAATTGGGTATAGATATATAGGCTTATTGTGATAAATATTTTCACCGAATGACTTGTAAAAATTATGTATTTTCTAGTTATCGATAATAGAGTCATAATTGGCATAACACTTTGTCAAAGAAGTTAATTTAACCTACTGTCATTATATCTGTGAATTACATCTTCTGTTTTTGTGGCTTACCATCCATCCAAATTTTCTGTCAAGAAAACCCAAAAACTGGCCATCATATTTGCCCCCATCTTCTCTCAAACATTTCCCCCTGGGATTATGGCAACAATAACTAATTTCCCAGATGCTATTCTCGCACCTCTGTAATCTATTTTCCTGTTTGTAACTTAATGACTGTTTTTCTTGTCCCTTCATCGCTCCGTTGAAGGATTCCACTGAAATCCTCCATCGATTCCCAATTCAGTCTGAATAAAAGCCAAATTCTTCAGCATGATATGGAGCACCTTAGAACCTTGCACTGGCCTATCTTCAAGCCATCACTGACCTACCCCTGCTTGTGTCCTACACAACGGCCTCGAAGACATGGAACAGGGGAGCTTCAGGCTCCTGGAAGCCTCACTGCATTTGTACCTTCCTCTCCCTGAACTTCTCCTGACTGATATACTTTCCCCCCACTCAACTTCGTTGGAAAAAGTCTCATTCTTTCTTCAAAATGTATCTTATGCATTAGTTATTCCAGTAAGGTTTTACTAAGCACAGAAATTTAGGTTTTTTAAAAATTTTATTTATTTTGAGAGAGAGAGATTGAGAGAGACAGTGAGATAGAGAGAGAGAGAGAGAGAGAGAGCGTGAGTTGGGGAGGAGCAAAGACAGAGGGAGAGAGAGGATCGCAAGCAGGCTCCACCATGAGCGTGGAGCTGGATGCCAGGCTGCATCTCATGACCACGACCTCAGCTAATATCAGGAGTGTGATGTTCGACTGACTGAGCCACCCAGGTGCTCAGAAATTTAGTTTTAAGGGGGAAACCCCATCTGTGAGCCTCTGGGGTATACAGTATTTGCTGTGCTGAATAGAAATATGATTGCCATTACTGACTTGAAGAACTAATATTGTTAGAGAGAATTTTTAAGACCAGAAATGCTTTCCCTGCATCTCATTATAGGATAGACTAAACTAAGAAAGTGTGAATTTTAGATAATGTTAAAAAAATAAATATGCCAAATAAGTATTGGTAAAATGAAGTATGGCACCTCTAAGTAAACTGACCATAATGTTTTATTACAAAAGCCTGATCACCATACTGGTCATGATGCACTGGTTAGCAGTATTATAACTAAAGAAATCTTTTTTTTTTAAATTTTTTTTAATGTTTATTTATTTTTGAGACAGAGAGAGACAGACCATGAACAGGGGAGGGTCAGAGAGAGAGGGAGACACAGAATGGGAAGCAGGTTCCAGGCTCTGAGCTGTCAGCACAGAGCCCGACGCGGGGCTCGAACTCACGGACCGTGAGATCATGACCTGAGCCGAAGTCGGACGCTTAACCGACTGAGCCACCCAGGCGCCCCTATAACTAAAGAAATCTTGACTTGCAGTTTACTATAGAATTTTTTTTTAAGAGGCAGAAAGTTATTTAGTGAATTCAGTTTAGTTCCACAATATTTCTCTAAATTTACAGTGCAAATATAAAATAGGACCCCATTCTAGAAGTGTTATTCAAGAACAGAATGTTATAATGATGTATCAGTAGAAATAAATAATGACTTTTTGATCTTACAAATTAAAAGAAAACCTGTTCTGTAGGCCAATATTAAATCTTGCAGCAGAAATGGTTAGTATTCTGTTTGAGCATGAAAGCCCATTACAATTTAATTATGGATAAGACCATGGAATTTGGTTTCAGATAACCTAGGTTTGAATCTTAACTCCACCGTCATGCCATCATAACCTTGGTCATGAGATGTAACTTTTTTGCCCCACAATGTCCTCAGTTATAAAATAGAGGTGAAAACAGTGCATAAATCACAGTCATTTTGAAGGTAAAATGGAATGTAAAGAACTTAGATCAATTACTGACAAATAGTAAGTGCCCAATAAATATTAGTTTTAATGTTATTAGTATAACTGGTATTATTCTATGCATAATATTTAAAAGTGCAAATTTTCATGAGAAAAACTAAAACTGTCCGATCCCATGAACAGTAAATGTATCTTACCCACACATTTTGGGCTTTCTCCACTCCAAACACCATTCGTTGAGCAATGTATTTCTGCAGGCCCAACAAGCATGAAGCCTGAATTGCACGCAAACCGTACTACTTGTCCAAAAGTATATTCCTTGTCTAGGTCCAATGCGCTACTGGTCAATCTCCCATTCTCTGGATGTGTCACTGGTAAACACTTAACAACTGAAAAAAATAAATATAACTTTTCCTAATAGAATTTGACAACTTTATTATGAAAAATATGTATATATACACATACAGGTATAAAGTCACTAACAAAGAAAGATTGGGGGAATTACTTAATTTTTTTAAAGAAGCATTTAATAAACCTGTTTGTTGGATATAAAGGCTTATAAATTAAAAAAAACACCAATAAGCTTATCTCTGATTATTTTCTATGAGAGCGGACAAAGAAAAAATTATTTCTTTGAATGTCAGTTTACATTTTTACAGTAACAAATAAATGTTCCTTAAATAATTGAAAAATATAAAGGTTGAGATAATTAGATGAAATTTTTCACTTAAGCCCTAGGATAATATAACGCTGTATTCCTAAAAGGTATAAATGCAAACTTTCTGATTCTATTTCTTTCAATAGATAAACAGTCCTTAATTTTCCTTCCTCTCCCACATCAGTGCTCAAAATAATCTGAATATTCCTTTTGATTTTACTTAATATTTTCCAATACCTTGTAGGTTATGGCATTTAAACTTTATTTTAGAGTAGAATCATCCAGGATGCTCATTAAGATGGAAATTCTATGGCTATCTCCCTGTGCTATTACCGGAGATACTGATTTAGTAGGTTTTTAGTAACCCAAAATTTCAGCATTAAACAAGCACCTCAGGTGATTTCAGTGTAGATGTTCCTTAAAACATTAGATCTTTCCTCTCATTCCCGTAAGTTCTCTTCTTTAGGTAACAGGACTTTTGAGTGATCACATTCCCACTGGCCCTCCTCCTTCTCCTCCTCCTCCTCCTTCATCCTCCTGGTCCTCTCTCCCTCCCCCTTTTCCTCATTCCCTCCCTCCTTCCCCCTCTCTCTCCCTCTCTATTTACTTCTCACCATGGAACTAAGAAAGACTACTCTGACTCATCTATTTCCATGATGACTAGACAGATTGGCATTACTAGCCCAAAATTTAGAAACAGGATCTACATTTTTCTCATTCTGACTCTTGGCTTTATGGATCAGTAAGAAAAGTAGAGCTCTTCCTTACTTCCTGCCTCTTTTCAGTAAGACTAAGACCACAGGAAAATCTCCTTTGTCATGCAAGAGGGGAGAGATAACTGAATCTGGTCTCCATTTCAGATGTTATTGACAATCTCTGCATTTGGGTGGATATTGGTTGAGTATGTATTCATTAGTAAAGCTGAAATTCTGATCCTTGTGCTATTTCTAGTGTTTAGAATCCAAAAGGAAAGGAAAATAGGTTTTAGATTTCCTAATCTCTAATACTTTGAATACATTAGATCAGATGAAACTGCATTCACATTTGGTCAATAAAACACAAAATAACGTAGTAATAAAAAGCTTAAATATCCATTCTATATTAGAAGCCACAAAAATACTGAATCAAAAATATGTAATTACAAACTTTAAGCATTATTTTAATGTAGATATCTCAAAAAAGTCTTAGTTCTTTTAAATATTTGAATGTATTTGTAAACAATTTTACATATACCTTCACATATAGGAATATCATTGGTCCATCCATCAGATTCACACTCACGGAAATTGATGCTACCTAGCATCTGATACCTGAAAACCAAAAATAACAGAGTGGTGAGCTAATGTGTATTTATATGCAATATTAACTTTGATACATTCTGAATGCCCAGGAACTCCATTTCAGAGAAAATTAGAAGCATATACACTTCCTTCCTCTCTCCCTTCATTCTTTCCTTCTGTCTTTTCTCCCCTCCCTCTTACTTTTTCCCTTCCTTTCTTTCTCTCTTTTCTTTCTCTTTCTTTTTTTAAAATTTCTATCTTTCCTTTTTTTAAAACTTGTGTGTTCTTTTTGTAAGTATATGAGATGAATAATTTTTTTAAGTTTATTTATTTTGAGAGAGAGACAGAGAGAGAAAGAGAGAGAGAGAGAGATGGGCAGAGAGAGAGGGAGAAAGAGAATCCTAAGCAGGTTCCCCATTGTCAGTGCAGAGCCTGATGCAGGGCTCAATCTCATGAACCGTGAGATCATGCCCTGAACCAAAATCAAGAGTGGGACACTTGATTCCGAGGGAGAGGGTCCAACAAGGTGGAGAAGTAGGGGGATCTGAAGTTCTCTCATCTCTAAAACAAAGCAGTGTTGAGGCCAAAGGACCTTGAACTCCAAGAGTCCATGGCAAAGTGACAGAGATGCTTCCAGGGACCCACCGTGACAACCTGACGGGCCATAGGTGCATGATTGCAAACTGGGAGAGGGAAAATGAACGGAGGAGAGGGATCCCCTTCTGCGGAAAGACAAAGGGAAGAGAAAGAGAGTCTGGGGATGCATAGGACTCTATCTGGATAAGAGGAAAACCACAGACTGAGACATAGAAGGATCCAATCTCGAACTCAGGGGCTTCCTCCAGACTGGGGCCAGGCCAGTCATCCTATTTGTGTACCTGGGGAGGAGGGGAGCCAGCCCTGGGCTTGGTAACTAGTTCAGAGGCCCACTCCCCAGTGGGAGAAAGCAACCCACTCCCTGGAGTGCTGTGGGAAGAAGGTATATATCCACTTAAAGGAGCAGCACTTTCCCCCAAACCAGGGCGGAGGGAGTGGGAACCTTAAAGATATAAGGGGTTAATTCCAGCCAAGCACCAGGGAGGCACGGGCATGGGGGGGACCAGGACAAACCACCTCATTTGCGCCAGAGGCACAGTGAAGACTGCTTGAAAAGAGTGGTTTGAGAAACCTGGTCCATGGAGGAGAGACTGGGGTGGCGCCATTTTTCTCTCCATCACCAACAAGGTGGGGCTTCCGGTAGGGGAGAGGGGCTTCCGGTAGGGGAGTGGGGCTTCCGGTAGGGGATAGGGGACCCACAGGGGAGGTAGGATCCACCCACGCCAAACCACACCCCTCTGCGCCTGGTAACTGCCTATCTACCAGAGCGGGACTCACGTGGATGAACCCAACGGGTCCTTCTTGAGACCAAGGCTGTTGCATTCCTTGATTTAATTCCCCGGACAATTTTTATTATATAGATATATTCTTCCTTCCCTTTCTCCTTCTTATCTCTTCCCTCCTCTAGTCTGGTTCCTCTGGTTGTTGGTTTGCTTAAGCAGATATATTTAATCTATTCTCTTGATACATGTTCTATACTTCTTCTTTATTTTCCTTTCTCACTCTGGATTAAGCCATATAGTTTCTCTGTCTGGACAATTTTCTTTTCTCTTCTCTTCTTTTCTTTTCTTTCCTTTTCTTTTCTTTTTCCCTGCCTCCTTCTGTATTTTCCTTTCTCTCTCTCTGGATTAAGCCATGTAGTTTCTCTGTCTGGTCAATTTTTATTTTCTTTCCTTTTTCCCTGCCCCTGTCACTTCTCTCTTTGTATGGGATAAGGCCTCTTGCATCAGCACCACCTCCACCCTGTTATTTACTTGTAGCTGGTGTTTCTGTTTTTTCATTTTTGGGGTTTTTTTTGTTTGTTTTGTTTTCTGTTTGTTTTTTGCTTGTTTGTTTTCCTTTCCAGGGCTACTTCAATGAACAAATCAAGGCACACCTGGTAGAGGGTCCAAAACACCACTAGAAATAGGGAGATAAAGTAACCAAAGTCACAACAACAGAGAGCAAGTAATGCTCTCCAAAAAAAACATCTTCTGAAAGCCCAGGCCCTGGACACTGGCCCCTCTTTAATAGAGTAGCGCTCGCAGGTGCAGGGCACATAACAAGCTTTTAAAACTCATAAGGGACAGAAAACTAGCCAAAATGATGAACCAGAAGAATTCTCCTCAAAAAAAATTCCAGGAAGAATTGACAGCTAAAGAATTGATCAAAACAGATATAAACAATATAACTGAACAATAATTTAGAATAATAGTCATAAGATTAATTTCTGTGCTTGAAAAAAGCATAGAAGACAGCAGAGAATCTATTGCTGCAGAGATCAAGGAACTGAAAAATAGTCATGATGAATTAAAATAGTGGGACACTTAACTAATTGAGCCATCCAGGCACCCCTTTCTATCTTTTTTAAGCTTCTTTCTTACTTAAGAAAGGCACTAAGGGGCGCCTGGGTGGCGCAGTCGGTTAAGCGTCCGACTTCAGCCAGGTCACGATCTCGCGGTCCGTGAGTTCGAGCCCCGCGTCAGGCTCTGGGCTGATGGCTCGGAGCCTGGAGCCTGTTTCCGATTCTGTGTCTCCCTCTCTCTCTGCCCCTCCCCCGTTCATGCTCTGTCTCTCTCTGTCCCAAAAATAAATAAAAAACGTTGAAAAAAAATTTTTTTTTAAAAAAAGGCACTAAATCTTCAGGCACACGGACTAGGAATAATCATAATCCTTGGTTCATGACACAAACTCATTACAATTTCGTGCTAAATATCCTCTTATGTTTTTCACTGAGTTAGTCAATTAGTTACACATTAACAATGTTATAACCTCCTTGAACTACCACCAAAACCAAAAACCAAAAACATGATAATAACCAAGAATTAACAATATGTTACCCTTCTTCTGCTCTTGTTCCATACTCCTACCCTCCACAATTATGACATTTTTGGAACATTTGGGGCTTTTTACATAATCAAGGATAGTACTAGCCAACACAGCATGTGGTATATTTTTAACACTTGTCTTCATTTTCCTGTCTCCATCCTAGGCATTTTTTAGAGTGTGGTCATTGAGTCAGGTTTCCTTATAAATCCTATTCAATGTCAAATTTATCTAACTGTGGAACCCATCAAGCCGGTGCTGAAAATCCTAAATGCTCTACTTGCATGAAAGTTCCTTGGGGCAGATGCAAAATGTACAATCATTACTAGAGGCTTTAGAGCAAAGCAAATCATCCTTCTTAATATTTTTTAATATTACAGTGGACAGCAAGAAGCAGAAATCTTCTTCTTAAAAAATAAATAATGGGCAGGATTTTGATAATCACAAGAGATAATTTTGAGAATGGGCCTCTCCTAAACTTCTAAATAATTCTACATAGACAAATGTTTCCTTTGTCTGCAAATAAGGATTGCTTCACGCATTACATAAGTAAAACAAACAAACTTTCTCCCTCAAAAAATACTTCGTATTTCTCTGAATGTTACTGTTTGTTCCTAATTCTCTGAAGGAAGAAAAACTTTTAATAGATTAAATGAGAATCACAGAACTTGAAGTCAAATAATTACTCTATGTTTTTTTCATATAAAGGAAAAAAATAATTGGCTATTAAAATTTCTTCTTTGTCTCCTCTACTGGTACCCTGCTCCAACATAGAAAGTACTTTCCTGGTTAACATTTTCCATCTACACCAGAAACCCACCTGTTTTAGGTGGGTGTTTTAGGAATTCTGCCAAATTCTACACAAAACTGCTTATGGCCCATATACATAGGGAAAGGGGGAAGAAAAAGAGCTTGTCCAAATGTTGGTACTTGGGTGAAAGTAATAGCTTATGTATCAGCAACCCCAGCTGGGCAAAATAGCAGAAAAACGTTTTGCAGAGTGCTTCCTTAAAACTACCTACCTGTAGGATACTGAAACTAGATATCCATATCAAGTATCCTGATAAGTGGCTAGTATTCAGCTAAATAGGTATTTAGCAGAGAAAAGGTGGATGGGGACAAGGGATCAAAGAGGGTCGGTTGACTAGCAGAAACCATGGGTGTAGTAAACCCATTCTACATTGTTTCCACAACTAGGACAAAAGATTTACATCCCTTCAGGTAGGTAAAACAATCTCTCTAAAATTTTTAAAATAGCATAAAATTGATGTTTGCTGATCTTGCATAGTCCAAGGACTTTTATTTCCCTGATGAATATCTAGTCCTTGGTGGAGGCCCAAGCTGAGTGGCAGAGGCAGTTACTTTTATAGAGTCTTTAACTGAGTTTGCCCAGAATTCATACAAGATGAAGGAAGCAAAGATGAATTAAGTGGAGCCAGAGTAGGAGGTAAAGTATGTTGCTGACTTTTTCACCAAATTATAAATATTTATTGCTGAGGTCTAGGGAATCTAGTGGATGAAGTCTATGAGTTTTGATCCCTTTTTGCGAGGTCCAATATGGAACCTAGAGGGGTCAGACAAGCCTGTATTGAAAGGGATGTTACAGAAATGAACAGTGAGGTAATTGGAAAATTTAAGCCCAGATGTCTTCATCTATGTGTTCATGTATAAGAAGTCAGCAGCAATGATTGAAAGTTGAACTAAAAATATGTTTGAAAAATCTCAGATAGTGAACAAAGCCTAAAATTGTTAAGAACTAAGACTTATTGGGTGTCTGCAATATCCCAAGAATGTTTTGAAGGTCTTCAGCGTGTGTCTTATTTATGTTTTTCACCAATCCGATGATGTACCTGCTATGTTTCTACTTTTTTTTTTCTTTTGAGAGAGAGAGACAGACTGAGAAAATGTGAAAGTTGGGAAGAGGGGCAAAGGGAGAGACAGAATCCCAAGCAGGCTCCATGCTCAGTGCATAGCTTGATGCAGGGCTCAATCCCACAACCCCTGGGATCATGACCTGAGCCAAAATGAAGAGTTGGATGTCCACTTGACTGAGCCACCCAGGTTCCCCATGTTTCTACTTTCATAATTGAGGAAATGGGAGTGATGGGATATTAAAAATGATACAGTTATTAAGCGGTGAATTTCGGGGGATGCAGGCTTATTCCAAACCCTAACTTTTAAAATATATTTTATTGCCTCAAATCAAGAAATAAATGAGAGAGTAATAAAAGTCAATTTGTAATTTTGATCCTATTTTTATATATGCAGTATAAACTTGTAATGATGCTGTTTTTCCAAAGTATGAAACTTTCTTCAAAACAATTTGTTGACCTGGGTGGGCATAACAAGAATAAAGAACACTTAAGAGGTATTACAGTGTTAAGATTAGCCATGAAAATCCAGCAGGAGTTTAGAGAACAGAGTCAATGATTATGAAGGTAGTAGCACTTTTGGTCCATGTGATAAGAGTAATTTTCAGACCATAGAAACTTAAATAATGGTAATTATTATTACTTCAGTGTAAAATATTTACTTCTTTTAATTTTTAAAAGCTTAAATCAGTCATGTAATATGATTTTGTTACCATTCCCACTGTCCCTGACATACTGAAATCCCATATACTCTGCACATAATAGAATATAGTCAGGACTTGTTGGAATAAATCCTAATTTATATGTATACTATTTTCCAGCCCTCCTAGAACTACACTTTCTCAGCATAATTATGATTCATTTTAAGTTTTCAATGTTGAGAAGATAATAAGGTATCCAAATATAATCATTTCCATTATAATTTTTCAGGCTACTTGTTACGGTACTTATAAAAATGCTCATAGAAAAATAAAGTAACCTTAAAAATACTAATCAGTACAGTCCCTATTTACTATCTAAATTATAATCATCTCAATTATAAATCTCTTTTCATATTGACTACATACCCTTCATTACATGTGTAAACAACCTTTGCACCATATTCAAACTTTTCTCCTCTTTCAAGTTGAAAAGTACCAAAACGTGTATCTCCAGGATGTCCACAGGGCCTTTCTAAAATGAAAAAAAGAATATAATTTTATTAAGTAACACAGGAAACACATTTTATGTAGGAGTTCAAGGAAAATGACTTAATATTACATCAGAGGACATAATTGAAGATATGGAAAAGTGAAAAATGGCAAAGTTATCATTTTATTATTAAACTTATCTATATGGTTGGTTTTTTTTAATTTTTGGAAGATTACAACTCCTTATTAAGAATAATGATGGTATATTATTTTGTATTTAAATGATAATTGTGATATAATTCAGCTAATAATTCTATAATATCAAACATTCAGTGTTTTCAAACTAAAGTTTTCACAAATTTCAGAAATGTATGAATTACTTACTCTCACATGTTTTCAGTGGATTAAGAGCCACCCATTCTCCATTCCTGCATTGCATTATAATAGATCCAAGAGTTATATATCCAGGTCGGCATTTATATGTAGCCTGAGTTCCCTCTGGATAGTCTTGTTCAGACCAGACACCTGACAAAATTTCAGTTTGTTTTCTTGGAGGAGGTCCTTTACAATCTAAAAACAATAAACAAAGTAATTGCCTAAAGTGTTTATTTAGGTTTACAATATGTTTAGTTTATTTTTGCTTTTAAAAATACCTATGCTGTTATATGTCCATCCAAATGTATGTCTTAATATATATATATTTTTTTACCTTACAGAAATTGAATTTACATAAATTTGTAAAAATAGATTTCCATAGAAATTGCTTTACTTTACTTTATTATTTTTTTATCAAAATAATGATATTATTTGTTATTTTTATCACTACTTTAGACCTGAAAATAAACTGACAGCCTGAAAATGTATGCCACTTCATGAAGATTGTGGAACAATAGTGATATCCATTGTAGAGAGCTAAAAGTGACTTATCCTTGGTGTGCCTAAGTGGCTCAGTCAGTTAAGCATTGGACTATTGATTTCAGTTCAAGTCATTCAGTTCAAGTCGCTTTTTGTGAGATGGAACCCCACATCAGGCTTTGTGCTGATAGCACTGTGCCTGCTTGGAATTCTCTCTCTCCCTCTCTCTCTGTCCATCCCCCTCCCCCACCACCACTTGCACTGTCTCTCTTTCTCCGTCTCTCAAAATAAATACAAAATCTTTTTAAAAAATGACTTATCCTTTGGGGATGCAAGGACAACATACACAAAGGTCATCAATGGTGAGAATATTGGCAAAATCTGCCAGTTGGAATTTCTGTACCAACAGAAAGTTGAAAAATGAATGTAAGGGAACATTTGCTACCCCTGACCTCTTAGCCAGGGAATATAGGTGAGATTTTATATTATTCTTAACTGCTGCACTGCATTCTACTATTCTTCTGTTGATTTGGAAAATACTCGGTGCTATTCTAAGTTCTGAAGAAAAACAATAAATTTAAAAAGAGACAAAGTACCTGATCTCAAGTGTTTCCACTCTACCAGGGAAGTTAGTTATTAAATAAGTAATTAAAGACATGTACAATATGCATTACAGGTAGATAAATTCTAGTTAGTGAAATAAAGTGTGGTAAGATGATACAAAATTGCATGGGAATATTCCAAATATGACAAAATAGATTGGAACAAAACAACATCCTACCGCAAATTGGAAAAACAATAACAAACTCTGTGTGGGGAGGGCGGGGAGCAGTAGGGGTGTTTTCATGTGTGTGTGTTGAAAGGAACCGGAAATCCTGGAAATAGTGAGAAGAAAAGTGATTAAATGAACTAAACCAAAGTGGGAAAGGCCTCCTTTAGCAACATATTGTTTCTGGCCATCTCTTACCTGGTTATGTTTGCCAACTCTGGGTATGGATTGAAGATTAGGCTTTGCCTGAATGGAGGGATGTTAATGAGGGAAAGAAGAAGCAGACACTTTTGGAGGTATGACTAACAGGAAAAATTCTGAAACCTTGCAGAATGAGGATGCTCTGCTGGAGCCTAAGAGTCGAGTAAAAATTCCTATAGTTTCATAGAAAAAGTCCCAATAAGAAAAAGATCCTGCTTCAAATACACAGCTGTATCCTCATCAAAACAGTTGCCAAATTTGAAAGTCACTCAGGGTGAGATTAAAGAACAGAGGTCAAAACATCAGAAAAGCAGGATAAATCCCTCAGAGTATTTTGGGATGGATGAAGATGAGACCAATCAGATTCTTGATAAAAAAGCAAGAAGGTCTTTACTTTTAGACTTTTTAAACCAGAAGTGGACTGACTCAAACCAGAAGTGCAACTCAGACCCATCTGAGCTCATTTCTTGATTAGATCAATAAAAAGCAAACACTCTTGTCAATCGGGGTGGGGGGACGGTAAATAATATGAACATTTACATTACATTTATTACATATGAAATGTATGGCTTTGTATAAAAAATTAAAAGATACATAAAGAAGCAAAAAATGTGATAAAAAATGAAGCAAAAACAAATGGATTCTGGAAGCCAGACACTCATATTCAGATGTTGGAATTAGTGTCAAGGTCACTAAAATAGCTATTTTAAGTATGTTAAAGGAACGACAGGGAAACAATAGATAAAATAAATTTTAAAAAACAGATATTCAAAAGAAAATTGAAACTATAAAAATAACCATGTGTTATACTAAAATTACAAATAAATATCTGAAATATGGATACATCGGATGGTCTTAAGAGCCAAACGGACACAGCAGAACACAAATGTATTAAACTTGAAGAAGACTAATGTAGAAATATAAAAAATGAATACAGAAAGATAAGAGTGTAGAAAACACCAACAACAAACAAAACAGAGTGCAAGAAATGTGTGAAGCAAAGTGATACCTGTTTGTTTAATTAAAGTTCCAAAACTAGAGGAGAGAAAAGACAAAAATATTTGAATAAAAAATAGCTAAAGTTTCCTAAAATTGATTAAAAAAGTATCAACTCTCAGGTCCCCAGGGAGGACCTCTGAATGGGGATCCCTGTGCAGTACTTGGCAGAAGAATGGGGACAACTAGGGGATGGGGGTGGGCTTTGTGTCAATTAGGCAGAACTCTGTTGTCCTGAAACACAAACTCTTAAAAGCAGACAGAGAAAGACACATTTCTGTCAGAACAATGAAAATAGCAGCCATGTTTGTAACAGTAACTACTGAAGCATGAGGACATTAGACATGCCAGTGTGCTGGCATTTCTAAAGTGCTGAAAAATGAACAGCAATCGAGAACTCTGAACCCAGTAGAAATATACTGCAAAATGAAGGAGAATAGAAACACATTCTCAAACAAATAAAAACAGAGAGCATTCAATAATAGCAGACTGACACTAAAAAACAAACAAAAAAACAAACAAAAAAACCCTACTAAAACTCTCTAGGTTGAAGGAAAATGATCCCATAGATAAGCCAAAAAAGAGTAAGAATAAATGAGCAAGACTGAAGAAAATAAACATATGGGTTAATAAAAAGACTACTGAAAAATAATAAATAATGTGCTATGTATATTTTAACACAATTGAAAAAGACCATTGACTTAAAATCAGTAACAATGTCTTATAGTGTTTATAAAACATTCAGAAGTAAAATACATAACAATAATAACAAAAATTTCAAGAGATAACAAATGAAATTAAACTGTTTTAATGTTTATATAGTTTAGAGTATATTAAAAGTATTAATTTAGTGTAGACTGTAATAATTTGAGTATGCTTACTGTAAAACATTAATATTAGGAAATATATAACTAATAGAAATTATATAGTGAGTTAGTAAAGAACATTTCATTAATATTTTATAAAGGCAGAAAAGGAGGAATAGAACAACAAAGGAGAGATGACATGAAAAATAAATGGCAATATGTTACGTTTGAGCTTAACTGTCTCAGCAATTACAATAATGTAAATGGATTCAGCACTCCAATTAAAATATAAACACTGACTGGAGGAAAACAAACTAAAACAGAAGTGTATGCTGATTACTCTTAATAAAATGGGATAGATAAGGTGAAAGTAAATGATGAAAACTGATACATTATAAAAATATTAGTCAAAAAAGGGTTAGTATGTTAACATCAGACAAATAATAATTTAAGGTAGAAAGTATTGCTAGATAAAAAGAGGGTCATTTCACAATAAAAGAGCTACTTTAACAGAAAGATGTAATAATTCTAAATGTGTATAAACATTTAGAATGATTGCTGGAGTTGGCTCACACTGACTCACAGAAGCTAATTATACACATCTCTTCCCAATACAGTATTCAGTGGTGTCACATTTGTAACTTGAAATTGACCATATCATGAGTATTTACACTATATGAACTGGCACATTCTATAAGTCAAGACTCTTTCCTTTCTTTTTTGTTTAATAGTTGATTGTTATATAATTGCCAGCCTGTCACTGTACATAAATATAATAATATGTCTTCAAGATATAATAGAAGTAAAAGAAGTAAACAAATCTGTCATAATAGTTTGAGATTTAAATGTACTTCAAGTGTCTGGTAAACAAGCAGATAGACAAATAAGGATATAGAATGTATGACAATTATTAAACAAAGCAATCTTTTATATAGTTACCGAATGCAACCTTCAACAGCAGCAGATACATACTCATTCCAAACACACATGGAATATTCACTAAAATAGACTATAGGCAAATCTCAATAAATTTCAAAGGATTGAAATCACTCTAAGTATATTGCCTGACCACTAGATATTGCTAACAGAAAATAACTGGAAAAATCTCAAAAGTTTTGAGGTTAAGCAACACTTCTGAATCACTCATGGGCTAAAGAAGAAATCACAATACATATTAGAATATAAATTGAACTAAACAATAATGAAAATATGATATATATCAAAATTTGTGGCATGCTATGAAGCTGAATTCCTAAACTTTACACCTGGGAACCCTGTCCACAAAAGCCCTGCATCCTGACCTCAGGGAATGCAGGGAGGTATCTGGCTCTGGCCAAATTTTCACCCCTTCCCCTTAGTGGATATAGGCAGTGATGACTCAGGAGGCAGGATCTCACTATTGCTAGGAGATTTTAAAAACCTCAAGAGTTCTCGGGTGCCTGGCTGGCTCAGTCAATAGAGTATGTGACTCTTGATCTTGGGGTTGTGAGTTTCAGCCTTACGTTGAGTGTGGAGATTACTTAAAAAAGAAAATCTTTAAAGGAAAACAAAACAATCCTCCAGAGTCCTATAACACAAGCATGCAAAAAACCCCCCAAAACCCCTCCAATCTCAGTTTATAAAACTAGTTGGCTTTACCAGTAACTTATATAAAATATGCAAGGAGAAATAACGTTGCTATTAATATCTGAAATAGCTAGTGAGAAAAAATTTTAGTGGGTAAAGGACTTGAATAAATATTTCACCAAAGAGAATATCCAAGTGATCAAAAAACTGATGAAAAATTGCTCAAACTAAAAATGAAAATGAAAACCATAATAAACCATGAGTAAAATAACATGATACAGGGGCGCCTGGGTGGCCCTGGTGGCAAGCGTCCAACTTCAGCTCAGGTCATGATCTCATGGTTCTTGAGTTCAAGCCCCGCGTCGGGCTCTGTGCTGACAGCTCAGAGCCTGGAGCCTGCTTGTGATTCTGTGTCTCCCTCTCCCTCTGCTCCTACCCCACTCACACTCTGTCTCTCTCTCAAAAATAAATAAACATTAAAAAAAATTTTTTTAAATAACATGATATTGGCAAAAATTTAACAAGTTAAAAAATCCCACCATTTGGATATAATGTGGAGCATTAGGAACTGTTGGTACAAAGAAAAATGGGAACCACCACAATAGAAAAGAATTTAGAAACTTGTAGTGAAAATTCAAAGTATGCATTGCTTATTACTTGGAAATTTTACTCCTAGGAATACATCACTGAGAAACTAAGACACATGTGAACTAGATTTCATGTGTGGCAATATTTCTAGCATATGATTTTTAATAGCCAGAAACAACTCCAATATCCATCAGTAAACAAATAAATAAATAAATAAAATTTATGGTATATTCATGCAATGGAATAGTCCACCCAATGCTACAAAATGACCTGAAAAGAAACGAAATAATAATCACATGAAGTAAAAGACACATAGGTGACTTTTTAGGAATATTTCAACTAGATACAATTTAAGAACAAACGTACATATTAGGGATGTGTACATAGGCTGTAAAGCTATTAAAGAAGAGCAAAAATGTAATTACCAGAAATATTAAGATAATGTTTTCTTCTAGAGCAAAGGTAGGGTTATTGACATAATAGAAACCCATGGGGATTTTCAGGGATGCTGGGAATGTTTTGCTTCTTGACATGGTGATTTATTATGTTTGTAATATGGTAGATTCATATTTTATTCACTCATATATTATATTTCACAATAAAGGTATTAAAGTAACAGAATCTGCATTTACAGTATAATTCTTATTTTGCAAAAAATTAAATGACATATAAAGAGATCACAGGATGTTAATATGAAGCTCATGCCTACACATATTTTTATTTTAGAGAGGAGGGAGGGGCAGAGGGAGAGGGAGAGAGAGAGAGAGAGAGAGAGAGAGAGAGAGAGAGAGAAAGAGAGAGAATTTTAAGCAGATTTCACGCTCAGCACAAAGTCTGAAGCAGGACTCGATCCTAGGACCCTAAGATTAAGACCTGAGCTGAAACCAAGAGTCTGACACTCAACTGACTGAGCCACCCAGGCACCCCGTAATTGCTAATATTTTTAATACTGCTTGCTGCTTAATTTAGGTATAACTACCCTTGATATTAGAGTGACTACAGGAAGACCTAAGAGGGTGGGGTAGCAGAAGGACTGATTGCCTTATCCCTTGAACACACTAGATAAATATCACATCATTATGAACACCCAAGATATTGATCTGAGGACTGACAGGAAAAATTGCATAACTAGAGGGAGAGAAGGGGCCACGTTGTGGAAGGTAGGAGGTGTGGAGCAATGCTTTGGGGGAAAAATCGATCATGGGTACTATGGAAGAGAGCCTTGGTCATGGAAAGAGGAAAGGAGAGAGAGGGAGGGAGGGAGGGAGGGAGAGAGAGAGAGAGAGAGAGAGAGAAGAGCATACAGGGACTGGCACAAGGAAAACGACTGGGAAAATGAAAGGGGCTGATTTTTGTGAGTTTTTATGACCAGTAGAGCTCAAATACTGAAGGTTTAGAAGTCTTCTGCATGGCTGGTGTGAAGCCCTGAGGGCACTGCAGTGCTCCTGTGAAGAAGGAGAGCAGATAGGCCGAGGGGGCAGAAGGTGCTATTTGAGGATCCTCTGGGACACATTGTGAAATATGGTTCCCCCTTTTTAGAGCACGTGTTGGAGAGGTGGCATTCCCTCTCCCCAGGACAAAAGAACTGGCAAGCACTATTTCTCTCCCCTGCCTCTCAACATAGGTGCAGAGACACCTGTTGAAGGTGGCTAACCCAGACATCAGCTCTTTGATGTGCTTTACTCCAAACCCACAGCCCTGTTCTGTGGTACAACTGCCCTTCTAGGACAAACCTACATCAGTCTCAGTGTGGCAAGACCTTTCCCAAGAGGACCAACATGCATCTGCACCATGCCAGGTCCCTAAAATTTTGAGTTTTAAAACTCAACCAGCCTGCCTGGGATAGAACACAGGTGCATTGTGCTGCCAGGCAAGCAGAGAGCCCAGACATAGTCAGGGTGAAGGTAGGAATCTGAAGGACAACTGGGACACATGACTGGAGATTATTCCTTCTCCAGGAGGGCATTCTGGACAGTGGTGGGCATGATGTCCCCTTTCCAGGAATGAGGGACAGGGCTGGCACCATTTCCCCCTCGCCACCCCTCAACATAAACTAACTTCAGTAAGCAGCACAGCATCAACCTGGCAGCCTAAACCATTTATACCAAGTCCCATACCCCTGTGCTCTGAAGGTGCTTCTTTACTGGGGCAGGTGTGCCTGAGAACCAGCTTTGCGGGCTTCTGCCCCCAGAAGACCAGCACAAACTCCCCCACATGCACCATGTCTACTGACCATAGAGTGCTGAAAAGCTTCAGCTCTAGTGGAAATAGCATCAGATCTCTTTTAGCAAGCAGACCAGAGCAGACCTAGTTAAAACTTGCCACACTCTGGCCAAGGTCTAAATATTACCCACTGCAGGCAAGGAGAAACTCTGCAGAGGAATGACCTATAGGAAAGAGCAGCCAAAACACAGCAGCACACTGCAGACACCAGAGGCACTTCCTGAAGTGCTAGGTGCTGGACAGTGCATGACTTCTTCTGTATAAAGCCATTACTCTGAAGAGTAGGAAACATAATAGGCTTTCCTAACATACAGAAGAAGACAGACCTAGACAAAATACCAAGACAGACGAATTAATCCTAAAAGAAAGAACAAGAAAAGGTTACAGCCAGGGATCTAGATGAAACAGATATCTGTTTCATCTATATATGAAAAAGAAAACAGATATATGTTTCATCTATATATGAAAAAGAAATATGCCTGATTCAGAGTTTAAAGCAACAATCATAAGGACACTAGCTGGGGTTGAGAAAAGCGTAGAATGCACCAGGGACTCCCTTACCACAGAGATAAATGACCTAATAACTAGTTAGGCCAAAATGAAAAATGCAATAGGTGAGATCTGAAACCAACTGGATGTAATGACCATTAGGATGGAAGAAACTAGGAATGAACCAGTGATTTAGAAGATAAGCTTATGAAAAATATTGAAGCTGAAGAAAAGAGGGAAATAAAAATATTATACCACAAATGTAAAATTAAGGAACTCAGTGACTCCTTAAAGTGTAATAAGATTCATATCAGGAGTCCCAGAAGAAAAAGAGGGAGAAAAGAGAAAAGGCAGAAGGATCATCTGAGGAAATAATAGCTGAAAACTTCCCTAATCTGGGGAAGGAAACAGACATCCAAATCCAGGAGGCACAGAGAATTCCCATCAAAATGAACAAAAGCAGGCCAACACCAAACATATTGTAGTTAAATTCACAAAATATAGAGATAGAGAAAAAATCCTAAAAGCAGCACAAAAGAAGTCCCTAACTCTAAAGGGAAGATAAATTAGGCTAGCAGCAGATCTCTCCACAGAGATTTGGCAGGCAGAAGGGAGTGACATGATATATTCAATGTGGTGAATGGGAAAAATATGCAGCCAGGAATACTCAATCCAGCAAGGCTGTCACTCAGAATTGAAGGAGAGATAAACAGTTTCCAAGACAAACAAAATCTAAAGGAATTTGTAACCATTAAATCAGCTCCACAAGAAATATTAAAGGGGACTCTTTGAGTGGAAAAGAAAGACCAAAGCAACAAACTTTAGAAAAGAACAGAGAAAATCTCCAGAAACAATGGCAAAACAAATTAAAAAATGGCACTAAATTAATATCTATCAACAATCACTCTGAATGTCAATGGACTAAATGCTCCAATCAAAAGGTATAGGGTATCAGAATGGATAATACAACAAGACCCATCTATATGCTGCCTACAATAAACTCATTTTAGACCCAAAGACACTGGTAGATTAAAAGTGTAGATTAAAAGTGAGGGGATGGAGAACCATTTATCATGCTAATGGATATCAAAAGAAAGCTGGAGTAGCCATACTTATATCAGACAAACTAGATTTTAGACCAAAGACTGTAACAAGAGATAAAGAAGGGCACTCTATCATAATAAAGGGGTTTTCCATCAAGATCTAACAATTGTATACATTTGTGCCCCCAACTTTAAATGCCCAAATATATAAAAGAATAACAAACATAAAGGAACTCATTGACAATAATACAATAAAGTACGGTACTTTTATACCCTACTTACCAATGGACAGATAGTCTACACATAAAACCATTAAGGAAACAATGACTTTGATTGACACACTAGACCAGATGGACTTAACACATATATTCAGAACATTTCATCCTAAAGCAACAGAATACACATTCTTTTTGAGTGTGCATGGAACATTCTCCAGAATAGATCACATATGAGGTCACAAATCTGACCTCAACAAGTACAAAAAGATTGAGATCATAGCATGCATATTTTCAGGCCACAACCCTATGAAAGTTGAAGTCAACAACAAGAAAAATTTTGAAGAGACAACAAATACATGGGGTTTAAAGAACATCCAACTAAAGAATGAATGGGCCAACCAGGAAATTAAAGTTGAAATAAAAAAATACAGGGAAAGAAATGATAATGAAAACACAACAGTCCAAAAACTTTGGAAAGCACCAAAGTAGTCCTAGGAGGGAAGTATATAGCAATACAGGTCTACTTCAAGAAGCAAGAAAAATCTCAAATACGCAACCTAACCTTACACCTAAAGGAGCTAGGAAAAGAACAACAAACAAAGCCAAAAACCAGCAGAAGAAGGGAAATAATAAAGATTAGAGCAGAAATAATGTTATAGAAACAAATTTTAAAAATCATAACAGATCAATGCAACCAGGAATGATTCTTGGAAAGAATTAATACAATTGATAGCCCCCTAGCCAGACTTAACAAAAAAGAAAAGAAAAAGTACCTAAATAAATAAAATCATGAATGAGAGAGGAGAGATAACAACCAACACCACAGAAATACAAACAAGTATAAGAGAACATTATGAAAAATTATATGCCAACAAATTAGGCAATCTGGAAGAAATGGATAAATTCCTAGAAACATATCAACTACCAAAATTGAAACAGGAAGAAATAGAAAACTTGAACAGACCGATAACCAGCAAAGGAATAGAATCAGGAACAAAAAATCTCCCAAACAAACAAAAAAGTCCAGGACCAGGGGAATTCTAACAAACAATTAAAGAAGAGTTAATTAATTCTGGGGCACCTGGGTGGCTTAGTCAGTTGAGTGTCTGACTTCAGCTCAGGTCGTGATCTCGTGGTTTGTGAGTTCAAGTCTCACATCAGGCTCTCTGCTGACAGCTCAGAGCCCACCTTGGATCCTCTGTCCCTCTCTCTCTGCCCCTCACCCACTTGCACTCTCAAAAATAAATATTTTTTTTAAGTAAAGAAGAGTTAATACCTATTCTCCCCAAATCCTTTCAAAAAATAGAAATGGAAAGAAAGCTTCGAGACTCATCCTATGAGGTCAGCATTACCTTGATTCCAAAACCAGACAAAGACCAAAATAAAAAAAGAATTACAGGCCAGTATCCATGATGAACCTAGATGTAAAAATTCTCAACAAAATACTAGCAAATCAAATCCAGCAGTACATTAAAATAATCATTCACCAAGATCAAGTGGGATTCATTCCTTGGCTGCAAGGATGGTTCAGTATCCACAAATCAACATGGTACACCACATTAATAAAAGAAAGAATAAGAACCATATGATCCTCTCAATAGATGCAGAAGAAACATTTGATAATATCAATATGACAATATCAATTCTTGATAAAAACTCTTGGGGTGCCTGGGTGGCTCAGTTGGTAAGTGCCTGACTCTTGATTTTGGCTCGAGTTACGATCTCAGGGTTGGGAGATCAAGCCCCATGTCAGGATCCTTGCTGGGTGTGGAGCCTGCTTAATATTCTCTCTCCTTCTCCTTTGTCCTTCCCCTGACTTACATGTATGTTTGCACATGCTCTCTCTCTTTCTAAAAAACAACAAAAACAAAACAAAAACAAAGAACTCAACAGAATAGGGAAAAAGGAACGTACCTCATAAAGGCCATATATGAAAGACCCACAGCTAATATACTTCTCAATGAGGAAAACTGAGAACTTTTCTTCTATGGTCAGGAACAAGCTAGGGATGACCACTCTCACCATTGTTATTTAACATAGAACTAGATGTCCTGGTTTCAACAGTCAGTCAAAAAAGGAGAAAAGAAAAGAAAAGAAAAGAAAAGAAAAGAAAAGAAAAGAAAAGAGAAGAGAAGAGAGAAAGAAAAGACATTAAAAATCAACAAGGAAGAAATAAAACTTTCATTATTCACAGACAACATGATACTTTATACAGAAAACTAAAACACTCCACTAAAAATTGCTAGAACTGATACACGATTCAGTGAAATCACCGGATTCAAAATCAATGTACAGAAATCTGTTGCATTTCTATACACCAACGATGAAGCAGTAGAAAGAGAAATAAAATAATTCACCCCATTTATATTTGCACCAAAACCCATAAGATACCTAGGAATAAACCTAATCAAAGAGGTAAAAGATCTGTACTCTGAAAACTATAGAACAATGATGAAAGAAATTGTAGACGACACAGAGAAATGGAAAAATATTCCATCCTCATGGACGGGAAGAACAAATATCATTAAATGCCTATAGCACCCAAATCAGTCCACCCATTTGCTGCACCACCAGAATTTTTCACAGAGCTAGAACAAACAATCCTAAAATTTGTATGGAACCACAAAAGACTCTGAGTAGCCAAAATAATCCTGAAAAATAAAAGCAAAGCTGGAGGCCTCACAGTTCCAGGCTTCAAGCTGTATTACAAAGCTGGAGTCACCAAGACAATACTGAGATAATACCAAGATAGTACTGGTACAAAAACTGACACATAGATCAGTGGAAGAGAATAGAAAACTCAGAAATTGACCCACAACTATATGGTCATCTAATCTTTGACAAAGCAGGAAAGAATATCCAATGGAAAAAAATATACAGTCTCTTCAACAGTGTTGGGAAAACTGGGCATTAACATGCAGAAGAATGAAACTGGACCACTTTCTTATACCATACACAAAATAAATGCAAAGTGTATGAAAGACCTAAATATGAGATGGGAAACCAACAAAATCCTAGAGAAGAACACAGGGGGTGCCTGGGTGGCTCAGTTGGTTGAGCGTCTGACTTTGGCTCAGGTCATGATCTCGCGGTCTGTGAGTTTGAGCCCCGCGTCAGGCTCTGTGCTGACAGCTCAGAGCCTGGAGCCTGCTTCGGATTCTGTGTCTCCCCCTCTCTCTGCCCCTTCCCTGCTCATGCTCTGTCTCTCTCTCTGTCAAAAATAAACATTTAAAAAAATGATATTTTTGTGTAGTAAATAATACTTGTGTGAGATTTGATATGCAGTATTTTTCCTTTGATGTTTTAGCAAACTTTTAGCACATTTATGTTAGGGAACTTGTAATAAATGATTCCACATTACAGTTTTGATTTTTCGAATTTAAGTAAACATTCTGGTTGTCCACTAGATGGTGCTAATATCCTACCATAAAACACCACAAACACCTCTTTGGATTCCCCCACTCCCAAAGAGCCAGATTTTTTGTTGTTGTTCATTTTTAAATTTAATGTTCATGTTTTCACATGAATGTTTTATGCTTAATTAAAGGCTAATAAGTGTGTTTTTCATTTTATAAATTCATACTTCATGGCATTCAGATTATTGGGAAAATAAGTTAAGTTTCAAACAAAGATGCCAATATTTTGAGTTACGGAACTATTTTTCAGTAATATATTAACATTTTGATAAATAGTTCCTTATCCTATTAAGTTAATGCAAGGTAAGAGTAATAAAGCTTTTATCAATTAATTTATTAAATTTAAATTATTTTTTTAAAACTAACGAATCTTCCAAAAGAGTAACCCATCTTCAGAACATTAAAATAATCAACACAAACACACACACACACACACACACACACACACACACACACACTAGACCATTAGGTAGCCTGAAGCAAACACATTTTCTTTTGGTTATATTTCAAGATAATATATTTATACCACTAGTTCTTGAGTTTTCAAATTTGGTTAATTGCTTTTAACAACCAGATGGAAAAGACAAGGATACATGTCTTTCACATAATCTTCCTGTTACAGAAAATTCTCGGTGCCCAGTAAAAGACAAGAGACACACACTTGGGAAATCAGGAAAGACTGTTTCTCACCGGTGCCAGCCCAGCGGAGTCACCTCCAAACGCTGACTGCTGGGTCCTGGTGCTGGCCTCCCTTTATGGGTAGCATTGTTGGGGCTCAAGGAAGAAAAACAAGGGGAGGGGGCTCTTACCAATTGTGCTACATGGGCAGTTGGCGGGTGCAGGGGGCAAGCAAGATTTCGGAAGCCAAAAGCATGCAAGGGGAGTATCCAACCTTGGACATCTGGCTGGCCCCCTTTTGTATCTGCTCTCGCGAGATTTCCCTCTCAAGACATCTGGCTGGCTTTTTTTTTTTTTTTTTGGCCGGCTTTCCTTCTCATTCCTACCAGCTTCTCACAATATTTACTGTGTATATATATTTACTGTAGAACAAAAGTTCTCATATCGATTACCCTTTCAAATAATTCTTAAAATTCTGATGCTTTTTCCATGAATTTAAATGGGATCTCTTGACTGTAAGAAAACGGTATCACTGCCCCCTACTCCATTTCTCCATCTTTCCACTGCCATATTCAAAATTTTAGTTCTGATTATGATCATTTGCCACCTTGACTAAGAAACAGCTGCTAACTAGTCTCCAAGCCTCCATACTCCACAGGGTTACACAGGATTTTTTTTTGCAAAATTGGTCATGCCAGTCTTGTGATTAAAATCTTTGGTGGCTTTTGCTTTTACTTGTAAGACATTGTGAACTCCTTACCTTGCCCTTGGAATGCCTTTTCTGGCTCTTGCCATTCTCTCTGATGTCATCATGTCACCTACCATTTATGCATCACACCAAAGCCATCCTGGTTTGTTTCTTTGTTGTTGTGCATGTCAAATGTATTTTTTCCTTTAGGTCTTTTGGTTGTTTTCTCTCTTGGAACGTGTGCACCAGAGACTCTTGGTGCTTGCCTTTGTCTCATCTTTGGGGCTCTTCTGAAATATTGTTTCCCCAAAGTGACCCACTTAAGACTAGCCCAGCTAAAGTCTCTGTACCCCAGTCATTTTTCCCCGGCCCCTACCTTACTTCCTTCACAACATAGTTCACGATTCATTATTACTTTTATGTTTACAAGCATTTCGTCTATCCCCCAACACATGTAAGCTCCCAGAGAATAATGACCATCTCCTTCCTGTTTTACAGAATGGAGCGATTTTCTTTAATACGAAGATCTTCTAACTTCAAATTTACTTCCTGATAACTTTTGTTCTTATCTTCAATACACTGAATAAACTCATGTCCTAACAAAATATTTAAATGAGTCACTATCTTTGTTCTAGCAGTAATAAAGCAGATCTTATGACATGACTTTTGCTTGTCTGAATTGACCAAAAAACCATTCAAGCTCAGTTAAACCACATTCTCAGAAAAGATTTTTAATTAAACAAAAAGTTATTTTACCCCATGTAGCCAAATTGTTGGCATGTATGAATAACAACTGCATTTGCTTGAATTAATTTGGCAGTTCTTGAAGAAACAGGGCAGGGGGCTTATTAAATAGGTAACACAAATATATTTCAAAAGCATACAAACATATTTTAAGGTAGGACTTAGCTTTTGACTTCTTTTTTTTTTTTTTTTTTGAATAGCCATCTCTCTCCACAAGTTCTACGTTAATGAATGAACTAATCTTTCTTATGTCTTAAGTATTACTTAGGTTTAAACAATGAATATTTCACCTTATGTGTTTTGTAGTCATCTAATGCCAGTTAAATGATATACATATATATATATACACACACATATATATGTGTGTATATATACATACATATATATATGTATATATACACGCATATATATACATATACATACATATGTATAAAACACCACCTGATGAACTTTTTATTCTCTTGATCTGATTTTATAATTTAAAATTATTCTGGGGAACTTGGGAGGCTCAGTGGTTTGAGCATTTTACTTCAACTCAGGTCATGATCTCAGGGTTGGTAGGTTCGAGCCCCAGGAAGAGCTCTGTGCTGACAGCTCAGAGCCTGGAGCCTGCTTTGGATTCTGAGTCTCCCTCTCTCTCTGCCTCTCCCCTGCTTGGGCGTGATCTCGCTCTGTCTCAAAAATAAATAAATAAACATTTAAAAAATAATAAAAAATTATTCTGTCCCAGGGCGCCTGGGTGGCACAGTCAGTTGAGTGTCTGTCTCTCAATTTTGGCTCAGGTCATGATCTCACAGTTCGAGCCCCACATTGGGGTCTGCACTGACAGTGCAGAGCCTGCTTGGGATTCTCTTTTTCCCTCTCTCTGCCCTCTCCATCACATGCATCCTTTCTCTCTCTCTTTAATAATAAATAAACATAAAAAAGATTTAAAAAATTATTTTGTCCCTAAATGAGAGTGTGAATAGATTTGGCAATTGATAGGAATAGGATTGATTTTGCTTTAATTTGAGGGACGCAGTTACAAAATTTTTGTTAAAGTTAAAAACAAATATCCTTGATAGTTTAATAATCATCACTTACTGAATTTTTCCACTTTCAAATTTTAAAGGGGCATGATTAACATACAACACACACCTAAATACTTGTTTTTAATGTCAATATATCTATAAACTATTATTTGAAAAGTGTTCTTAATTGAATAAAGTAAATGATGATAAAAGTATATATTTGAGAAAACATTAATCAAATGTGTACCAGATTGTTTTGGTAGACTCAAGTTGGGCTCTTTGCACAATTTCTCTATTTTTCTAAAATTATTTTGGTAGCTCTTTCTGTGCCAATAGTCTTCTTGCAGCCATGGTGAACGTTCCTAAAACTTGTCGGACTTTCCGCAAGAAGTGTGGCAAGCACCAACCCCACAAAGTGACACAGTACAAGAAAGGCAAAGATTCTCTTTATGCCCAGGGAAAGCGGTGTTATGACAGGAAGCAGAGTGGCTATGGCGGGCAAACTAAGCCAATTTCCCAGAAAAAGGCTAAAACCACAAAGAAGATTGTTCTGAGGCTTGAATGTGTTGAGCCCAACTACAGATCTAAGAGAATGCTGGCCATTAAGAGATGCAAGCATTTTGAACTGGGAGGAGATAAGAAGAGAAAGGGCCAAGTAATCCAGTTCTAAGCTTCATATTTTGTTATGTTATGAAGACAATAAAATCTTGAGGTTATGTTCACTTCATTTGGTTGCAGTTGGTCTTTTGAGCGTGAAATAAGCTAGCGCCCTCAATAAAATTCCCTTTGTGGAGAAATTTAAAAAAATAAATAAATAAAATAAAATTATTTTGGGAAAAAAAGAACAGGAGATACTACTTTTTAAGTAGCCTAATTTCTAAACTTAGTAGGCACTAGAATATATTATAAAGCAAAACTAAAAATCAAGGTGGAAAATGTAAATCAAGGAGCACCTGGGTGGCTCAGTTGGTTGAGCATCCAACTTCCATTCAGGTCATGATCTCACAGTTCAAGAGTTCAAGACCCCCCACCGTCCGGATCTGTGCTGATAGCTTGGAGCCTGGAGCATGCTTCGGATTCTGACTCCCTCTTTCTCTACACCTCCCCTGCTTGCACTCTGTTTCTCTCTCTCTCAAAAATAAATATTAAAAAAATTTTTTTTAAGAAAAAATAAATGGACAAAATGGAAATAGCAAAAATAGATATTTTATGTTAAATTTCTTTCCTATCTTCTCATTGGTATATATGAATATTAGTTACATATGCATATACATGATATGATCCAAATAACTTTTCAAAATAAGATATATTCAGATTATTTTACAAATAACACAAGAATAATTAAAGATATGTGGCAAAGAATATATACACCTCTATAGAGAAAATATCAGTTGTAATGAAGTTTTAAAAAAAAACAACTCGGGGGGCGGGGGTTGCGCCTGGGTGGCTCAGTCAGTTAAGTGGCCGATTTCAGCTCAGGTCATGATCTCCCGGTTCACAAGTTCGAGCACCATGTCGGGCTCTGTGCTGACAGCTCAGGGCCTGGAGCCTCTTTGGGTTCTGTGTCTCCCTCTCTCTCTCTGTCCCTGCCCCCCTCAAGCTCTGTCTCTGTCTCTCTCTGTCTCAAAAATAAACATTAAAAAAATTTTTTTAAGGGGCTCCTGGGTGGCGCAGTCGGTTAAGCGTCCGACTTCAGCCAGGTCACGATCTCGCGGTCTGTGAGTTCGAGCCCCGCATCAGGCTCTGGGCTGATGGCTCGGAGCCTGGAGCCTGTTTCCGATTCTGTGTCTCCCTCTCTCTCTGCCCCTCCCCCGTTCATGCTCTGTCTCTCTCTGTCCCAAAAATAAATAAAAAACGTTGAAAAAAAAAATTAAAAAAAAATTTTTTTAAATAAAAAATAAAAAACAAACCTCAGGGAAAAGCAGATAGAGATTACATTACACTATTAAAGCATTTGAAAAAATAAACTTACACTTAAAATTTTTTTAAATATTATTACACAATTTCTTCTTGAAATTTTAACAACGTAAAGACCAAGAAGATAATTCCAGGATTATGAAAAGCAAATGGGAGAATAGGTCATAGCAATAAGAAATTGGGCAGAATACAAGAATGCCATAATTAGGATTCAAACAAGTTACTATCAGGATACAGCTTGCATATATCTCTGAAATCAAATTTCTTGAAATGTGTAGTATTTGGGTCGCTACTACCTAATGCCAATTATTGTCCAAGTCAAAATGGTAGCTTCTTAAAGTAAATTGTTAGTATATATTGACTAGTTGCTATAAAAAGGAGCTTAGTTACAGGGTGATATTAAAACGAGGACCTTTAAAAACTGTAGCAGGAATGATTTTGCATCTGAATAATTATGATAATCTTGAGGATAAGGATTGAAAAAGAAAAGAAGAAAAACAGCACACACTATACCCAAATTCACCTGAAGTACTTGTGGAATTCTAACTGATGGCAGATTTAGAAAGGTGGGGATGATCACAATCCTCCATTTTTACAGATCTACTATGAGTCCTTTGTAAACACAATTGTTGTTTCCTCAGTTTTTTTTTGTTTTGTATTTTTCCTTTTACTTTTTAAGGAGGGGGCAGGGGTAGAAGGAGAGGGGGAGGGAGAGAAAGAGAGAGAGAGAGAGAGAGAGAGAGAGAGAGAGAGAGAGAGAGAGAATCCCACCAGGGTCCATTACCAGTGTGGAGCTCCACACAGGACTCGATCTCAAGACTGAGATCATGACATGAGCTGAATCAAGAGTCTGATGCGTAACCAACTGAGCCACCCAGGAGCCATGTTCCTCAGTCTTGAATGTCCTCCTCCCTGGCATCCTTATTTCCATGACTCCCATCCAACCTTCAAAGCCTACCCAAGATGCCATCGTGACCCTGACAGATTTGGCTCTCTTCATTCCACCTCTTACAAACAAACTCCCCAACCCAATCCCACTCCAGACTCTCATTCCAACTTGGATTTCTTGCCTCCTCTAAATGATCCTGTAGTCTCTCTTTTGCTTGTCTCCATCACAATGCTTTATACAGTAAAATACAATATGTTGATGAAATACGATAATACGATAATGCCTGGCACTTAGCAGGCACTTAGCAGTCACTTAAAAAGTGACCATTGGATGGGCAAATAAATGAATGAAAGAATGAATGGATGAATATGAAGCTCTTTTGGAACCTTTCCATTATATCCGCAGATTGCAGGCAACCCATGGGAAGAGCACAGTGGACGGTAACCAATGTAAAAGGTAAGACATGAGAACACATGTGCAGTGATCTCAAAGCTCTACTGCATGAACCCAAGAAACTCTGCTATCTGTAACTCCATTGTACCTCTTGTCTACATGTCTTAATTTTGAATTTATGCCATAATTTTGAAGTCAGGAATCATTTTAATTTTGTTCAAAAAGGCTTTTGGGAGCCTTTGAAGGAACATTCTATAATCACTTTCCTATCTATTACATTTTTGGTCAACATGGTTTGAGAAACTTGGCTCTCTCAGTTAAAATGTCCAAACACATAAAAGTGCTCTTTCAAATATTTTTACCCCTTTCCTTTTGTTCTTTTTTTGTGATATTTTCCTAAAATATAGCACTTTTTACCTCAATTACATCATCTCTTATTTATGCACCATATTCTGAAACTAGTTAAAGTTGTTAAGATATGGGTAAAGTGCACATCAGGTAAGTGAGCACAGGATAGACTGGTTGGGAAAATCTTACATCCTGGGCAGGTAGGGGATGGTGTGTGGGGTGAGGGAGAGGCATAACTGGGAAGAAGGAAAAGTGCAAAGGTTGTATAACAATGAGGGATTGAGCAAAGTGGATCGATGTAGACTTTGGCAGAAACCCTAGCTATCAAAGGCCAAAGATGAAGAACCTACTAATTTATGTGTCATTGGGGGACTTACTTTCAGTTAAGAACAATTTCAGCAATACTTAATAATTCAGTTCTAGTTTAACATTATATGCAGGCAGAAGAGTAGCATATGGATTCTCCAAATATGTCTACATTAAAAATAAACAAGGCTTGCTATGGCACACCGCTCCCTCTCGTGACACTCCCGGGGCATCTGCTCTGACCCTTCTCATCGTGCTCACTGTCACGCTTCACCCATCAGATCTCCACTTCCCAGGGGCACCTCCCCTTCCAGAGTTTCTTAGTCCTGTTCTTCACCCTCATCATCCATTTCTAACTTTCCTCACTAAAATTGTAATACAGAACTTTTCAGCTTATAATAATTCACCATATATTCAGTAAATAATACTATATTTAACTGTTCTAAAGTATTCAGAGTATTTTTCATTCTACACAAATTTCAGATTTGTTGAATTTATATGTGTAAAACATTTTCTTTTTTTAAAATACAATTTATATTTTTTAATGTTTCAAAATTTATTTTTAGAGATAGAGTGTGAGTACTGGAGGGGCAGAGAGTGAGAGAGAGAGAGAGAGAGAGAGAGAGAGAGAGAGAGAGAGAAATCCCAAATAGGCTTCAGCTATCAGTGCAGAGCCTGACATGGGGATCAACCCCACAAACTGTGAGAACATGACCTGAGCCAAAACCAAGAGTCAGATGCTTAACTGACTGAGCCACCTAGGTGCCCCTACAACATTTTCAAAGAAAAGAGGATATTGAAGGCAGTTGGGCTATTGCACAACCTTAAATTACATCACATAGGTAAACACCACACAACTATTTCTGAAAACTTGGGTTTTTTGTGAAGGGAGAAGAAGAAGTCTTATTTATAACTTTGGAACTGAAACATAGAATTTAGGATTAAAAACCATCACCTCAAGTTCTGGATTAGATAACTATGTATAACATTCACACATACTTTATAAAATAGTACTTTTAATTAATTTATAAGTAATTCTTATGATTTACAATATCAATTATTCTTCCCACTTAGAGTTAACTCAAACTTGAAACCATCTTGCATTTGAAACAATATATAAAAATTATTTTGCTTTACTTTCCGATAGAAGAGAATCTCTCTAGCTTTGATCTGTAATATATTTTAAGTCCTGAAAGAACGTTTTTTGCCCTTTAAGCCTCCAGAAATAGATAACACCTATATCTCTCCAAAAAGAATAGCCAGTGTGTACTTGGACATGTTTCAGTAGGTTTTAATTTTTTCACATTTCTCAGCCAAGAATTTCTGGGCTGGGGTTACTTTCAAAGATTATACACTTTTGAGACCCGAAGTCTAAATGGTTTACTTGAAAAGCTTGGTCATAATATATCCCAGAAAACAGAAACTATGTGGTAAGATTGAGGGACTGTTATTCTAAACTTTGTCCTGTAAATATGACCAGTTCTTAGCAGCCTGTGGTGATTCGTTCAACTGAGATGTTTTACAAGGAAACAACTAATGTTTCTACACACCTGGCAATGGCAAAGCAGAGAGCCTATTGCATCGAAAAGGTACTAACTGGTCTCCATGAAACTTGAGCCAATAAATTCTTCCTATGGGCTATCATTCCTCTTTAGAGTGAAGAGGATTTTTTGAGGAATGTTCACTCTGAACAGGACAGAGGCAATTTATGAAATGCTAAAACATTAAGTCTGGTTGAGTAAAGCAGATTGTGCTGGTGTTCCAAACTGTTTCTCAATTCCTCAATTTACTATTCAGTATTCAATTTAGTATTTCTCAATATCTCAATTTACTATTTCATATTTATTTCTACATGGGAAATAAAGCCAGAGGCAACTACTGAAGGATATATAGATATTTTTAATGAGCAAGGCTATCTTGCTGAGTGAAATTTGCTAGGTATGGTAGACTGATGGAATTGGCATTTCAAACCAGTTTTAGAACTTTTTGGCAAAGAAGGAATAAATCACAGTTCTATATCTGCTGAAAATTCATGTGATTTTTTTCCTACTCACTTGTGCATCATGTGTGCTTTTGTGAAAATCATGAGGCTAACCTAAGGATTGCTTTAAATAGTAATGTTATACTTCCTCTGTTAGGAAGTAGCCAGAAATGGTGAGTCAGTCTCACCATAGTATGTAGAGTGCTAATGCCCAATTCACCAGCAGAAATGGATGCCACATTTAAACACATTTTGATGAAATAGAAAATACAGGTGAAATGAGTCAGCTGGAATTGATTATGTAAGTAAGGAGCTTAAATCACTATTACTTAATTTTTAATACATGCTTTATAGCACCCGATTTTAAAATTTCAAATTCTACTTTGTAATCACTTAAACAGTTTAATTAAACTTGGCATCAATTCTTGAGTTTTAAACATGAGCTGGAAAGAAAACAAATCTTCCTTACATGACAAATGATGTCTACATAAAGCCTAGGCAAACAATATGTAAATATTGAGACACTGAACATACTCCTGCTAAAGAAAAGACAAAAACACTTGTGTACAGAAAAAGATGTTTGTAATGGTTTGTAGCATTAAGAGTGTTCTGGAACTCTTTGCCAATACAATAATATTTTACATTTGAATACACACTGCAATATTTACATATGCAGTAAATACGATTGTATAGCTAGTTTAAAAGGTGGCTGGATATAAGGTTTCTGAACTAAAAATCAAGCAATAGCATATCAGGATGTGAAACTAAAAATGCTCCGTGTCTCAGAAAAAAAAAAAAATTAAGCATATTTGAATAAACCTTAAAAAAATAACTGAGGAATATAATTAAAGAGAGATACCTGCCTTCATTTTCTAGATTGAAAGACCATCAATGACAGAGCTTTAGTGTTATTTGTTGGTATATTTCAATGCTTAGAGGCTGACAGGAAGCAAGCATTCAAAAAAACTTGTTGACTTAGTGAAATGTTTTGGAAATTTGTGAATGATAGGTAACTCATTTGTTTTAAAAATGTCATTCAAAAAAAGTAAATCAAATAGTATCACATAGTTTGCTATCATGAACTAGAAACCAAATTCCATCCAAAGAAACTTTTTAATCTCTTGAGAAGTAGTGTTCGAATTAAATGTAATTATATGTCTAGAAATCGCCTTACTAATGCCAGAAAATAAAAACTTCTACATTCATATTCACTATTCTTAAGACTGGTGTTCTAGAATATACCTCAAATACAACCACAGGAAAACACCCATTAGAATATTTGGATGTACAAACATTGCATATTCATTTTTTTCAAATTTATATGATATATTCATGCCAAAGGTACAAGTAATGCTTGCTTGTCTATAAGACTTTTAAGGCCGTGACAATAACAGTTGTAAATGCTAAAGGGATTCTTCTTTAGAAAGAGTTAACATCTATATCTGAGATAAATCTAGTCATTAGATGATTTGAAGGTTTCTATTGTCTAATTTCTGTTCTGGTTCTATATATGTTCATATGCTTCTTAATACTTTCACAGAAAGCATTTGGGTAAAAATTCCAAGCATAAAATTATGTTTTATGATAATTACAAGGGAAATGCTTATATTACAGCTTTCAAAATATTAAAACATGTTTTGGATTTTTACATTAAATAAAATTATGATGAATAATCACATCATCTAAATAAGCTGCTTCTATTTTTTGAAACTTAACAATGTCAAAAGCCACTCACACATTAAGCTACAGAACAGTAATTAAATCACAATCTAGACCAAATTCCTAATACCACTGTGAAAAGCATAACAGAAAATGTTTTATAATATAGAAAAGGCTTTCTTTTTTCACTCTTACCTTCTGCAACACAAACAGTCCACCACATAAGCCAAACAATCTGTGCTGGAAATCTCATTTTGAGGATCGGTTAGGGGCACATTTAATAGCCGACACTGCTCACACTATGTCAGCTGCTCTTCTGCTAAAAGTTGTGATTAGAGCAGGAAGTGAGACACAGTTTGGGAATGAAAGGGATTACTAGATGCTCCGCCTATCAGAAACTTTTGCAAAGTAAAAGAAAAAATCGGTTACAAGCCCCAGCAATGCCAGTGTTGGAATGAGATTTTCACTGTATTCCCCCTGAATGTTAATGCTGTGACCTGCTTTGGTTTGTTTTTATAAACCCAGGCATGTTCTCTGCTGGAATGTGCTCAGGTTCTTGGAATGTGCAAGAATGTGTAACCGGTGATAAACTTTGGATTTCATTAACTCTCTAATTATTCAAACCCATTCAGGTCTATCATGTGTAAACCTCAAAAGAAAATAATAAAAGCTCCTTTAAAAATCATTTACGGGGGCACCTGGTGGCTCAGTTGGTTAAGCCTCTGACTTCAGCTTAGGTCATCATCTCACAGCTTGTGGGTTCGAGCCATGAGTCAGGCTTTGTGCTGACAGCTCAGAGGCTGGAGCCTGTTTCAGATTCTGTCTCTGTCTCTCTGTGTCCTCCCCTGCGCATGCTCTCTCTCTCTCTCTCAAATATAAATAAACATTAAAAACGAAATCATTTACAGAGCTTGACGTTAGGCAACGCTTTCACAAACAAGACCCAGACAACGTGAGTGAACTTTGCCAAGAGTGCAGTGCTGGTTGATATTTGGGACCTGCTTTTCCACAAACCATGCACTTATTCTTTTAAGGACGTGTCACATACGTGTGTGAAACAACAGGATCACTCTCATTGGACACAAATGAGTTTAACAATTCAAAACTCAAGAAACTGGAATGCTGGATTGTTAAAACTCTATGTTGAAATACGATAAGCATGAAGAGAAGGGAAGCAAAGGGTCTGCTTAATCTCCAGAAGGTGAAGACGCCTCTGCAGCAGCACCGAGCTCAGGAAACCGCGCAGCACTAGGTCTCAGGGAAGCCCCGGTTGTCCCTTCAGTCAGTCCCTCTCGCCCTCCTCTCACCACACACAGGGTGACCCCTCTCCGGATCTCTGGGAACATGGAGTCCATTTGCCTGTCTGGTACTCTGCAGCAGCTGAGAGATCAGATCCTGAGTCTTTAGTATTCAGAGCCTTTCGTGAAAAACCGTGTGTCATTCAACCACGCTGTTGGGTTTAATTGCGGATCATTAATTCTTAGGGCGTGTAATGTTCAATTCTTTGAACATATCTCGTTTTATTTGTGTGCCTGCCACTGGGCATCTGGGTGGATTCTCGTTTGCAGCTAACAGAAGTAGTGCCGCTATGAGCCTATTATGAGGTTTTGGTAAAGACAGGTCGTCATTCCTGATGAGTACATACTGAGGAGTGAAATGGTAGGACACGGCGCGTGAATACGTTTACGTGTACCAGGTAACATCAGAGAGTTTTCCAAAAGGATTCTGCTAACTGGTGTGCCATCAGCAGTGTATGCGTTGCTCCAAATCCTCAGCACCCTTGATGTCTCCAATCTGTGCGATTTTAGCCGTTCTGGTGAACACAGAGCAGTACTTCTTTGTGGCTTTAATATGCCTTTTCCCGATGACAAGTGAAGTGGAGAACTCGCTTGTAGCAACTGGTCATTTAGGTATCCTCTTGGGTGAATTGTCTATGCAAGTCTTTTCTGCTGAGTTATCTGTCTTTTACTTACCTCATTGAGGGAATTCTTTCTATACTCTTCGTACATTCTTGGACATATGTACTATAAATATTTTCTCCGTCGATGGGCTGGCTATTTGCTCAGTGTTACATGTTTTTCACTGAGCAGAATTTCTTCATTTTAAATTGAACAGTTAGATGTTTGGTTTTCATAGTTATGCTTGGGTGTAATTTTTTCACACGTATTCTCCAAGCCTGCTTTGGAAGTTGGTAGCCAGCTTTGGAAGCTGGACACGTTTTCAGAGGGTTCAAACCACAAATTTAGGCTGAATTCACTGACACGTGTAAGCAGAAAAGAATTCTGGGTCACTAGTCGCCTTGCATGTCTATGGCTGTAGCCACAGCAGAGACAGTCCTTGTTAATGTCACCAGATATCATAACTGCAATGGACAAAAGAAAATGTTTGGAGCTTAAAAAGAAAATACATTTTCTTGGGGTGCCTTGGTGGCTCAGTCAGTTAAGCATCCAACTCCTGGTTTGGCTCAGGTAGTGATGTCACAGTTCCTGATTCAAGCCCCATGTTGGGCTCTGTGCTGACAGTGTAGAGTATGCTTGGGAAGCTCTCTCTCCCCCTTTCTCTCTGCCTTTCCATCCTATGCCGCCATGTGGTTTTGCTTGCACACTTCCTCTCTCTCTAAATAAATAAATTAATTTTTTAAAAAAAGAAATTTTCTTAATATGAAAATAGAATAAAATATCAAAAGTTTTTTCTATTTGGATTAGTGCATTTTGTGTCCTATTTAAGAATTCCTTGCCTACTCCTAGGATACAACGATGTTTTCCTCTAAAAGCATTGTTTTCTCTTTCACATTTAAGACAGCATTTGACTTCTGTGTATGGTACACTAAAGAGCAATGGATACATTTTTAAAATATGGCTATCCAACTGGTCTGGCACTATTTACTGAAAATATCATCCCTTTGCTATTACACTGCTTCACTCGGACTTTTGTCCTAAATCAGGCAACAGGAAATGTGAGTCTGTCCTATGTCCTCACTCAGCTTAGTGAGTTCACCAAGCTTTCCACACCACAAAAGCTAGACGTCCTGCTGTAATTTTTTAAAAGAATTTCTTCTAAAGTGTTGATTTCTGGTAACTTGAGATTTTCTACTTATCTTTTAAATTGATTTTTTGTTTAATTTTGTTTCTTCTAAAGATTTATCCATATTTGATACATGTATAAATATGTATCATGTATAAATATTGATACATGTATAAATATGTATCAATAATTCTAATCTTTTAAGATTTCACAAGATAAATATCCAAAATATAGAAAGAACTTATAAAGCTCAACACCCAAACAATAAATAATCTAGTTAAGAAACGGACAGAAGAGGGGCACCTGGGTGGCTCAGTCAGGTAAGAGTCTGACTTCAGCTCAGGTCAGGATCTCACAGTTCGTGAGTTCGAGCCCTGCATAGGGCTCTGTGAGGACAGTTCAGAGCTTGGAGCCTGCTTCGGATTCTTTGTCTCCTGCTTTCTCTGCCCCTTCCCTGCTTGCACTTTGTCTCTCTCTCAAAAATAAATAAACATGAAAAAATTAAATAAAAAAAACGGCAGAAGACATGAATAGACTTTTTTCCAGAAACACACCCAGATGGCTAACAGACTCATGAAAAGATGCTCAACATCTCTCACCATCAGGGAAATACAAATCAAAACTACAACGACATATCACCTCACACCTGTCAGAATGGATAAAATTAACAACACAGAAAACAACAGGTGTTGGTGAGGATGTGGAGAAAGGGAAACCCTCTTGTACTGCTGCTGGGAATGCAAACCAGTCCAGCCACTCTGGAAAATAGTATGGAGTTTTCTCAAAAAGTTAAAAATAGAATTATTCTACAATCTATCAATTTAACTGCTAGGTATTTACCCAATGGGTACAAAAATACTAATTCAAAAGGCTACATGCACCCCAATGTTGATAGCAGCAACAATAGCCAAATTACGGAAATAGCCCAAATGTCCACTGACTGATAAATGGATAAAGTAGAGGTGGTGCATATACATATAGAATGGAATATTTCCTAGCCATAAAAAAGAATGAAATCTTGCCATTTGCAACAACATGGATGGAGCTAGAGAGTATAATTGCTAAGTGAAGTAAGTCAGCCAGAGAAAGACAATTACCATATAATTTCACTCATACTTGGAATTTAAGAAACAAAACAAGCAAACAAAGGGGGAAAAAAGAGGAAGAAAGGAAAACAAGAAACAGATTCTTAACTATAAAGAAATAATTGATGGTTACCAGAAAGGAGGTAGGTGGGGGCGATGGGTTGAATAGGTGAATGGGATTAAGGAGTGCACTTGTGATAAGCACTGGGTGTTGTATGTAAGTTTTGAGTCACTATATTCTACACTTGAAACTAATATTACACTGCATGTTAACTAACAGGTATTTAAATAAAAAATTTACAAAAGTAATTTAAAAATTTGATGTGATTTTCTTTTTTTTTTAAATGTTTATTTATTTTGAGAGAGAGAGAGCACCAGTAGGGGAAGAGCAGACATAGAGGGGGAGAGAGAATCCCAAGCCAACTCCACACTTAGTGGAGCCCCATGAAGAGCTTGATCCCATGACTGTGAGGTCATGACCTGAGCAGGTATTCTGAGTCCGATGCTTAATGGACTGAGCTACCCAGGCACTCCTTGATAAGATTTTCTTTATGGCCCATTATCTGGTCAATATTCTACCTATCTAGGCTAATATTCTATCTAGGTCAAATTTATGATTCCATTGTTCCAATCTTTTATATTTTTTACTATGTTTTGATCTGTTTATTCTAAATATTGGAAGGACGTATTAAATCTTCCATTATGAATGTGGATTTGTCTATTTTTCTGTTTAATTATGTCAATCTTTTAAAATATATTTTAAAGCTATGATGATGCTTACATACGTATTTAGTATTGTGATATCCTTCTCTTGCATTGATTATTTACCATGAAATGTCTTTCCTTACTTTTAAGTGTGCTTCCAGTATGATTTTCTGTTTTATTTCTTTTCTTTTTGTTTGTGTATTCAGAAAATTTGATACACAGAGTGCCTGGGTGGCTCAGTCAGTTAGGTATCTGACTTCGGCTCAGGTTATGATCTCACAGCTCGTGAGTCAAGCCCTGCATCAGGCTCTGTGCTGACAGCTGAGACCCTGCAGCCTGTTTTGGATTCTCTCTCTCTCTCTCTCTCTCTCTCTCTCTCTCTCTCTCTTTTCTGACCCTCCCCCGCTCATACTCTGTCTTTCTCTCCTTCAAAAATAAATATTTTTAAAAAATTGATACACAGAACCAGACTTATCTTTTATTTTGAGTAAATAAGAAACAAAATAGCATATGTGAAAAATCAAGCAAATGTAAATTTTCAGCTATTATTCAGAAGTTGAATTTCACTTAACTGGTGGCACAAAAATTAACAGCGTAGATTTAAACTACCTCTTTATTTTTCTTTAGTTTTACCTGTCTGAGTATGAATCCAAATATCTTTCCTTATTCAGATTTCTAACAGTATTTCTTGTCTAATAGCAATACTAATTTAACCTGTAGGGAGTGGTCTCGAATGTTATCATGATTAAAACTATTGAGTGCCAACACTATACCAAACATAAATCTAAGCACATTTAGTCAACACTGTGCTTACAACAACACAATTAAATTGGAGACTATTACTATCTCCAATGTAGAGATGAATGAACCAAGCTGCAGAACATTAAAGCAACTTCATCAAAGTCACAAGACATTGAGAGAACCAGATATCAAATCCAGAGATGATTTCCTGAATCTTACTTTTAACTTATGCAGATCTGTCTCTCAAATGATTTGCACCCTAAGCAAATGCTTACTAAGATTACCTAAATTCAACTGTCAGTAACTCCTTTATATAATTAAAAATATTGTAAAATATTTACAAATGTATTCTAGTGTATGGTACAGTTACCTATGTATTTTATAATCATACATTCATATTACTATAAAGATTTTTAATGTACACACACATATTTATGAGGAATTTAAAGTATTTTGGGGGGTGATTTTACTATATAATTTTTATTTTACTTGCAATTGCTGAATGTAAGATGCTATTCCATTATTCAAGTGAAAATAATGCCCTTGAATTAATTTCAACAATATGTTTCAGAAATATTACTTTCACTGTTTTTTCTCTTCTTTGTGATTTCCAAAACCGATAGATAAGGCTTTAGTTGAGTGTTATTTCCTTTGTATTCTTCATCAATACTTTAAAACCAAAACTTTAAAATACATTAAAAACCAAATGTTTATTTAAAAGAGATTTAGAAGAACACAAGTGCCAACATGTTATTATTTAGTAATGTAAAGTTGTTATAGAGTATTTGATTACCATTAGCAAGCACAGACAACAAATAGGTAACTAATAATACTAAGAGGTTTATAAATTTGTCTTAGAGTAAAATCTCATACTTCAAATTAGAAGTAAATAACGTCTATGCTTAGTAAAAAATGACTGTTGTGATCAATACATACCACAGGAGTTTAGAGGAAGGAGAAATTACTTTCCCAAAAAGTTTAATTTGGGAAGTTCTGAGGAATATTTGGTTATTAAATTGTAGTTTAAGGGAGAAGTACAGCTGAACAAAGATTCTAAGGTACAGGAGAGAAAAGAGTGTTCTAGAATTAATGAGAAGGCTAACACTGGAGAAATGCTTTTGCACAAGGAAGTTGTGGAAGAAGTAAGAAGAACTTTGAAAAAAGTTTTGAATTTCAGACAAAAAATAATAAATTATTCCGGCAATATGTAATCTTTAATGTCTAATCAAGGAAAAGGAATGTAAGATATGCGGTATTTAAGAAACATTGCTTTGGCAGTTGCGTTAGAATGGATGGAGGGATAAGGACTTAGAACGAAGCAGATTACTGAAGGAATTCATCATGCAACAATTATACGGAAGCTCAATGATAAGAACAAGGGGGAAAACTGAAGGATACAGTCAGAACTTGATTTCCTTTGAGGCCAACGGGGTTAAGCTTCAAGCCTTTTAATTTGAACACATCCCATCAAAGATATGCGAGGGAACCAAGTGATTTTTTTTTTTTAATTTTTTAAAATTTACATTTATTTATTTTTGAGAAATAGAGTGAGACAAAGCGTGAGCGGGGGAGGGTCAGAGAGAGAAGGAAACACAAAATCTGAAGCAGGGTCCAGGCTCTGAGCAAGCAGTCAGCTCAGAGCCTGATGCAGGGCTAGAACCCACGAACTGTGAGATCATGACCTGAGCCGAAGTTGGACTCAACCAACTGAGCCACCCAGGTGCCCTCCAAATGATTTGATTTTTTGTGGTTATTTTTTTGTTGTTGTGGTAAAAATTAAGAAGCTACCTTAACTGCAAGAAATAAACTATTATCTGTTTCTATTCTGATTGCCCCTTCATCATACTTCCTCATACTAACTCAGGTTAGTTGACATTAAAGAATCACAGGCATTTGAAGGACTCAACCAGGAAGTCAAGGAAAGAATACATTTAGTTCGCTGTCAGTGAGGTATATTCCACAATCACAACTGTATATAATTTGCTCACTGATGTCCACTGAAGTGTAAGAATGGCTTCCAGGGATACTCCTAACACCCCCGTGCCAAATCGACTGGCACCAAAATGCAGAGATGCAGGGTAGAAGACACAGCACATATGGGTATATGGCATAATGCCTGTCACCAGAAGTATATGAGTAATGAAGGAGAAACATTTCTAAAAGCATGGAGACAATCATCAGATGTGTAATTTTAAATAGATAATTCAATTCTCATTGACGCCTAATGAGAATGGAAGTTTGCTTCTGTCACTCATGATATATTGACATTAATAGAGATACCATGACACTCATGTCTTTACAGTGAGGACACTGAGAGCAAACTAATTTACAATACCTCAATTCAAGTAGTATTTAATATTAATTATAGCACAAGAACTCTTTTAATGCCCTGAAATCTTGTTGTTCATTATATTAAGGAAACTTGACAGAGGTTTTCCAAAATTTGACAGCAATCCTAAAAAATTATAGAACATTACAAATCACGAGTTGTGAACCTGAAAGAACTTTGTTAATATTTTAATAATAAGTAACAAATTTAAATCAAACATGCTAAAGGAAAGAATGAATTGTCTACTTTATATTGAAAATATTAGAAAATTGTGTCTTGTGGAGTTATTACCTCTAAAGAATATTCAGTCAAAAATGTAAAAATTAAAGGTATCATAGGGTTGTATAAAACAATTCATATACATGCTATGTTAACTTTCTGGCTTTTATGATTTCTGTGGTATTTTGTCAATTTAACTTTATAACTTGTAATACTTCATTTCTAATTTTAATTTTCTTTTTTTAATTATAATTTTAAATAAATATTTTCTTTTAAACCTAATTTTTGTTCTCAGTTTGTGGACTTTTTCTTAGGGAGGTCCAACCAAATTGTATGTTGCAATCAAAAACCTGTGTCTTTCCACCTAAAAAAAACCAGAGAACAAACTGATGGTTGCCAGGGGAATGAAGAGATGAGCATAACGGTGAAGAGGAGTGGCAGATACAGGCTTCCAGTTATGCAATGAATAAGTTGTGTGAATCAAAGTCCCAGCATACGGGATATGCTTAATGATATTGGAATAGCACTGTGTGGTGACAGATGGTAGCTACACTTGGGGTGAGCACAGAATAACATGTAAAGAAGCTGAATCACTCTGCTGTATACCTGAAACTAATGTAGCACTGTGTGTCAACTAAACTCAAATAAATTAAAAAAAAAACAAACAAAAACAAAAACAAAAACAAAAAAACCTGGGGCTTTGGGGCTCCTGGGTGGCTCAGTTGGTTAAACATCCGATTTCGGCTCAGTTCATGAACTCATGGTTTGTGAGTTCAAGCCCCGTGTTGGACTCTGTGCTGATAGCTCAGAGCTTGGAACCTGCTTCGGATTCTGTGTCTCCCTCTCTCGCTGCCTCTCCCCTGCTCATGCTATTGCTCAGTCTCTGTCTCTGTGTCTCTCTCCCTCAAAAGTAAGTAAACATTAAAAAATTAAAAAAAAAAACAACTCTGTCTTTTCTGGGGCACCTGGGTGGCTCAGTTGGTTGAGCGCCTGACTCTTGATTTTGGCTCAGGTCATGATCCCCAGGTCATGGGCTTGAGTCCCATGTTGGGCTCCATACTGAGAGCAGAGATTCTCTCTTGGAATCTTAAGAGATCTTAATATTCTCTCTCTCTCCTTCTGCCCCTCTCCTCCACTTGTGCACTCTCTCTCTCTCTCTCTCTCTCAAATAAAACAAAAACCAGAAAACAAACAGGCAAAAAAACTGGGTCTTTCTTTGAATAGCCAAAGTAATTTTGAAAAAGAAAACCAGAGCTGGAGGCATCACAATCCTGGACTTTAGCCTTTACTATAAAGCTGTAATCATCAAGACAGTATGGTATTGGCACAAAAATGGACACACAAACCAATGGAATAGAATAGGGAACCCAGAATTGGGGCAACAAATGTATGGCCAACTAATCTTTGACAAAGCAGAAAAAAGTATCCAATGGAAAAAAAGCCTATCTCTTCAGCAAATGATGCTGGGAGAACTGGATAGCAACATGCAGAAGAATGAAACTGGACCACTTTCTTACACCACACACAAAAATAAACTCATCAAAATCCTAGAGAAGAAAACAGGCAATAACCTCTTTGACCTCAACTGCAGCAATTTCTTACTCAACATGTCTCCAAAGGCAAGGGAAACAAAAACAAAAATGAATTATTGGGACCTCATCAAGATAAAAAGCTTCTGCATTGCAAAGGAAACAATCAACAAAACTAAAAGGCAACCAATGGAATGGGAGAAGATATTTGCAAATGGTATATTGGATAAATGGTTAGTATCCAAATCTATAAAGAACTTACCAAACTCAACACCAAAAAACAAATAATCCAGTGAAGAAATGGGCAGACGACACGAACAGACACTTTTCCAAAGAAAGATGTAGAGAAACGGGAACCCTCTTGCACTGTTGGTGGGAATGCAAATTGGTGTAACCCCTCTGGAAAATAGTGTGGAGGTCCCTCAAAAAATTAAAAATAGAATTACCCTATGGCCCAGCAATTGTACTACTAGGAATTTATCAAAGGAGTGCTAATTCATAGGGGCACACGTTCCCCAATGTTTACAGCAGCACTATTAATGATAGCAAAATTATGAAAAGAACCCAAATGTCCATCAACTGATGAATGGATAAAGAAGATGTAGTTTATATGTACAATGGAATACTACTTGGCAATGAAAAAGAATGAAACCCTGCCATTTGCAACAATGTGGATGGAATTGGAGGATATTATGCTAAGTGAAATAAGACAATCAGAGAAAGACAGATATCAAATGTTTTCACTCATATGTGGAACTTGACAAACTTAACAGAAGACCATGAGGGAAGGGAAAGGGAAAAAAGAGTTTCAAACAGAGAGGGAGGCAAATCATAAGAAACTCTTAAATAGAGAGATCAAACAGAGGGTTGATGAGGGGGCAGGGGAGAGGGGAAAAGGGGTGATGGGCATTGAGGAGGGCACTTGTTGGGATGACTACTGGATGTTGTATGTAAGCAATGAATCATGGGAATCTACTCCTGAAGCCAGAGCACACTGTATACACTGTATGTTAGCTAACTTGACAATAAGTTATATTAAAAAAAAAACCAACCTGGGTCTTTCCTGATTACATTGTAGTATTAAAAGTGACAGATACTAACTAAGGTCAGTCTATACTGTGAAATCTACAATATCTTAAGGCCCCTTATGTAGTCCTAAAGACATATTTTAAAGGGACGATGCTTTGAACTTTTGATGTCTACTGAAACTAATTACTACGTAACCAGTTTTGTTATTGGATTTGGATGGGCAGTTGGTAGCTATGGCTTCTGAGCCAACATCCATAATGGCAGTTATGAACAACTTATTGCTATTTAAATTTAAATTTAAATTTAAGTTAATTGAATTTGAAATCTAGTTCTTGATTTCCATTTCTGATCAAGATAGAACATAGGGACTGGATTTGCCTACCATCTGAACAACCAAACACAACCAAAAAAAAAACGGACAAAATCTGTGAAAAATAGCTTTCAAGATAATGGACATCAGGCCATAAAAAACAGGGATCTCTGAGTTGAAATCAAAAGAGGTGAGCCCCATAATAAGGTGAGGCTCCAGTTTGTTTCATTGAGAGAATATCTGGTGTTGAGGAACTCATGTCGAGCCAGATAGACTGGAGCTGGAGATAGCAAGGTGGCTAATTTCGCAGGACAGCTACTGGAGAAGAGGCAGCTGCACACAGAGAGAAATCCAGAGACATTCATATTATTCCTTCAAGTATTCATATTCAGCCAGAACTGATTAATGACTGCCTGAATGTAAGAAAACTATTTAAAGCACTCCCTGTCCCAAAAAAATTCCACCTGGAAAAACTAGGAGTAATACTCCCAGATTCTGACACAGGGCTGAGTATGTTCCTTGTTACCACCAGTAGACTGAACAGTTAGAGGGTACTGAAGGGTTTCATTTCAGTAGCTGGAGGTAGTTAGCTCTAAGCTGAGCACTGCTCCACTCTTACCCAGTAAATATTAAAAAATCAGAACCAAAGGATTAAACTACTTACCAGTTACTTAACTGCATCCCAGAACAAAGCTCAAGAATATTAATGGGATAATTTTAAAACCCAGAAACCGAAAATGTAAAATTCAAAATGCCCAAGAACTGATGAAAAAATCACTGGGCATTCAATATATCAAGGATATATATAACTCACATTAAAAAGAAACATTAGTTAATTGAAACTGACTCAGAACAGACATCAATACTAGAATTAAAAGACAGGGCATGATATCAATTATTGTAACTATATTCTATATGCTCAAAAAGTTAAGTGGAAACATGGAAGATATTAAAAAGCTAATAAGCAAATGAAAATTAAACTAGGTGGGATTAAAGACTGATTAGACATTGCAGAAGAAAATATTCGTGGCCTTTAAGAAAGTAGCAATAGAAACTATCCAAAAGGAAACAGAGAAATAAAAGAGAATTAAAAAAAAGAAGAAGAAGAAACAGAAGAACATCAGTGAAATGTAACTCATGTTCAAACTTGAAGAGGAGGGACAGAAAAAGTTTTCAAAAACATAATGGCTAAAAATTTTCCTAACTTGATAAACTCATAGTTCCATCAAGCTCAATAAACCCCAAGCAAAAGTAACCCGAAGGAAACTACACCAATGTGCAATCATAATCAAATGGCTCAAAATCAGTGATGAACAGAAAACATTACATTACATGCAGAGGATGAGGATAATGGGAAAAAAAGAGAGATCGTTCCTAGGAAATAATGCAAGTGAGAAAACAGCGGAGCAGCATGAAAAGAAAACACAGTCAACCTAGAATGGTATATTTAGTAAAAACAACAACCAAAAAAACCCTATAAAAATGAAACTGAGAGGAAGACTTTTGAGATACACAAAAACTGCAAGAATTCATCACTAGCAGATTCATGCTGCAAGAAATGTTGAAGGAAAAATTCAAGCAGAAGAAAAGTGATGCTAAATGCAAATATGAAGCTACATTAGGTAATAAAGATTAGGAACATTTGATAGGTAAACCAATCTAATTGATTTTTAATAATCACAGATATTAAGTAGCAGAATTTACATAGGAAGATTCTGTCATCTTTTACTCTATGTGGGACTTTTATTTTGCAGTTGTAGAGGTTGGGGCTCTTCTATCTGTAACCTCCCCAAACCACCAGTGCTTTGATGGAGAGCACCACTACTCATACAAAATACAAATTTAAGTTGCAAAGAACAGGAGAAAACTTGTGGAGAGTCCATTACTGTTTCTCTAGTTAATTGAAACCAGGAGCAGTTTGTCCGTTTCAGTCACTGGAGCTGAGCTCAAACTTTCCTCCATTTACTGACTCAGATGTATAATGGTCACCTTTGTCTTCTGACAAATTCTCTTGTTATCCTTCCTCATTGGTGACATAAAGAATGAGGTACATGCTTTCCTACATTGGAAATAATTGGAGAATTATTGGAGAATTATTTCCTACATTGGAAATAATTGGAGAAGCCCAATTATTCCAGAATTCCCTGGAATTATGAATAGCATAATCTATGAATAGCATAGATTCAATAAACCAAAAGATGGAACATACTTGCAGTTCCTTGGGATCCTGCTTATGGTATTCCAGTTTTTATTTTGCTCTGTGAAGAAATGATTAGAAATACATTCCAATGCCCAGGTTATGAAGATCCTTGCCTATAAAAATCTATTTTTTAATTGTTCACAGATGAAAATTGTCATTTCCTGACAGGTGCAACTCTGGGGTCTTAGACATGAAAACTAATTGAACTGCTGAATAAAACGGTCAACTGTACTTGTCCCATTTGTTACCTTTCGTCTTGTCTCAGCAGTGGCCCAAACTCAGGCTTACTGCAATGATCTGTTTCATGGTACAGGAGGGGGAAAATGACTATTCTGATACTGATATCTTGAAACAGTTACAGCATTTAATTTTAAAAAGGCATCAATAGTGGGGGTAATTGGCTATATAAGACAGCTTTATGATAAGGTTAAGTAACCAATAACTTTCTTTTGTTCCTAAAAACAATGGTCAGATTTAAAGGAAATCTGTTTTTTTTTCTTATGAACTCTATTCTTAATGAAAAAAAAAATGGCTGCTGCTAGTTTTTGATAAAATCTCTCCACTAGCAGTACCTATCTGATGGCAAACACAGCACAAGATTCAGGGCTAGAAGAGCTGAATAGCAGTATTCTTCTAGTCCTTATGTTATTTTAAGATTGAACTACACATTGACCTTAGTAACATGAAATGAAATGGTATCCTGATTCTTTCACAGAGAGCTGGCTGCAAAGAAAAGCTGAATTAGATGACACAGCAGGGAAAGAAAAAAAAGAAAGAGAGAGAGAGAAAGAGAGAGACACCTCTTACTTCAGTATGAACGTAACTGTGAAAATCGGTTATGTAGTAATGGTTAAAATAAATTACAGGACATTTCTAAAATGAGACTAAATTTGTGAAGTTACAGATGCTATGAATTTTTTTTTTAATTTTTTTTTAACGTTTATTCACCTTTGAGACAGAGAGAGACAGAGCATGAACGGGGGAAGGTCAGAGAGAGGGAGACACAGAATCCGAAACAGGCTCCAGGCTCTGAGCTGTCAGCACAGAGCCCGACGCAGGGCTTGAACCCACGGACCACGAGATCATGACCTGAGCCGAAGTCGGCCACCCAACCGACTGAGCCACCCAGGCACCCCAAGATGCTATGAATTTTTATGTTGCAAACCATTTCAAATTGTTGTCCAATAATGTCATCCTAATTCCCACCCCCACCTGCCATAGCACATAAAAACATGCTGTTAGGGGTTTTGCTAACCTTGCAAAAATTGCTTAATATAAAAATTTTAAATAATGGTAATTATAATGAGTGAAAAAGCATAATTTATTTTTGTTTTGATGACTTTAAATTTTTTTTTACTGTTTGTTTATATTTGAGAAAGAGAGACAGAGAGACAGAGAGACAGAGCATGAATGTGGGAGGGGCAGAGAGAGAGGGAGACACAGACTCCCAGGCAGGCTCCAGGCTCTGAGCTGTCAGCACAAAGCCTGATTCGGGGCTGGAACCCATGAACCATGAAATCATGATCTGAGCCGAAGTCAGATGCTTAACCAACTGAGCCACCCAGGCACCCCTGTTTTGATGACTTTTAACAATTGAAATTTTGATTAAATTTTGAAAAATTTTGAAATGATGGTGTTTGATTATGAAATTAATTTCTTCACCACTCACACACATCCCAGCTATTTGTAATTTTGGTTCATGTTTTCTATCTAAAACGGTTATCTTAGAACACTCCTAGTGAGCTTCCTAATCATTTATTTAGTCCTTTTCAATGTATTGGTCTCCTAGGGATACTGCTATAAATGACTACAAACTGGGTGGTTTACAACAGAAGTTTGTTTCCCCACAGTTCTGGAGGTCAGAGGTCTGCAGTGGACGGGTTGGCAGCCCCACACTATCTCCAGAGATCCTCAGGAGTATCCTTCCGTGCTCTTCCTAGCTCCTGGTGGTTGCTGTCGTCCTTGTAGTTACTTGATTTGTAGTGGCATCATTTTAATTTCTGCCATTGACATGTGACCTTCCTCTGCATGTGCTGTCTCCATGTTTCTGTGTCTAAATCTCCCTTTCTTTTTTATAAGAACACCAATCACTAGATTAGAAATCCTAATCCAGTGTAAACTAGTCTTACCTTGATTATACCTGCAAAGGTCCTGTTTCCAAATAAAGTCACATAACCAGGTATGGATGTTAGGACTTGAATACTTCATTTGGGGGGACATAATTCAACCAACAGTACTCAATCTTATTAAAAATGCCCCATACCCTCTCTGATGCATTTGACACTACGTTTTTTTCCTTTGAAACTTTGCCTTCTTGTCTTCCATGATACTGAATTTTCTTTTTCTTAATCTTCTCTAACCTTGTTTAATTATGTTTTCTTGGTTGTTTCATTTTCCGGCTGTTGTTTTCATATGGAATTCCCATACTTTTGTCTTTAGTTCTTTCTCTTCCATGTTCTCAATCTCCATGCATTTAATAAGCACACACTGGTAACTACAGGTACTTATATTTTCTGGATGTTGGTTATGAACATAAAAACAATCATAGTTCCTTGGGAACTTGTAGTAAACCGAGGGACTCAGGTAAACTACCGATAAGTATAACACTGAGTAGAAAAGGAACATAAACAATGCATTAAGAAAGACTTCAAAATAGAGAAGATACTCTAACTGAATTTTGAAAAAAATGAGTGTTAACGGGCTAGTTTCCATGAATTTCTATTACACTTTTCTTGATGGAAAGGTTTTAAATACTAAGTACATTTAAAAAATAGATATAAGAATATTCATATTACTATTTCTCCTTGTGCTAACATTTAATAAGCTTTTTTAAGGATAGTTTTCAATTTATAGAAATGTTGCAAAGATAGTACATAGAATCCCTGGATACTTCTTTTCAGTTTCCTCTATGATTAACATTTTACATTACTATGGTACATTTGTCACAGCTAATAAACCAATACTGATAAATCGTAATTAACTAAACTCCATGCTTTACTCAGATTTCCTCAGTTTTTATCTAAAGTCCCTTTTCTTTACCAAAATCCCATCCAGAGTATCACATTACATTTAGTCATTATGCCTCATTATACGTTTTTGGAGGAAGACCACAGAAAGGAAATGTCATTCTCATTACATCATATCAAAGTTACACATTATCAACATGGTATCACTGAGGATGTTAAGCTGAATTATCTAGCTGAAGTGGTGTTTGTCAGGAATTAAGAATTAAGTTTCACCTCCTCATGGGGAATATTTACTTAAATGATTTAGAATTCTTCAGTATGGAAATATGTTTCTTTACTCCCATTTATTTATTTATTTGCTCAATCATTTATGATTATCAGTATGGATTTCTGGATGTTTTAGTTTATACTTCGGGTGATAATCCAATATGCCAACCTCAAAATGAGAAACCAGTTCAAGAAGCAAAGCTTTTATTTGGGATCAACGTATTGCAATTTGGGGTTCACAGATTTAGGGAGAAGCCTAAGTAGTGTCCTGATTACAGGAAGTAGACTCAGGATTTTTCTGGGAAGAAAGAAGATTAAATAAGTTGTTTTCAAGAAGAGTTCTTTGATGCTGAGAAGCAGAGCTACATTTGTATTTCCTTGATTGGTCATTCAAAGTGATCACTACACAAAAGTTCATTTTTATCAGTCTTTTCTGACAGGGTATTCTCTTTCCTGCTGACTGCTTGGAATGCTGGCAGTTTAGCCCAATTCAAAGGTTCAGAAAATAGGACATGCAAAGGCACTTCCGCTGAAATGGCTGCTCTGGCTCCATTTTAAAATGGCTCTACGTATGTCTTGGGTTCATGAATACTACATTATTTATTTTGTTTCTGAAACTGGTCCTTGAAAGGTTGACTCCTGTGTACTTTAGGCATGTCCCTATAATTTTGTTTTTTTAGTACTTCCTTCCTCTCTCACCCTACAAGATGACTCAGGATCATCTTATGCATTTCTTGCTTCAGACTTAGAACCAGTCATTTCTCCAAGGAGCCCTGGTTCCTTTTGTTAGAGGACAGTATTAGAAACCAAGGTCCAGATGCTGACTGTGTTTGTTGTTACTGTGTTTATTGCTTCTAGGCTCTCTCAGCCAGCAGAGCTAGAAACTACATGAATGTACACCTGTCTGTGCATTTACACACATCTATAATAATTTCCATATCTATTTATATCTACATGTTGAGACCAGTGACTCTGACTTAACCCAATACTAGCTAGTTCACTCTAGTCTTCTTGCTTATCTGTAACCTTCCTTTGCAACACCAAGAAACCTGGCTCCTACCATCTGACATTGATTTACTTTTGTTTAATTCCAGTATACATGGATAGTATTTTCAGATTCATCAGTCCACACCCATATGAGAAATAACTTCACCAGCTACAGTACTATGTACGTACAGTTCCTTTGCCTTTAGTCTTACAGTTCCAGTAATTTCTAAAGTTACTTAGTGATGTTATAGCATACATTTATAATACAGTTAATTCTTTTGTTACATTCTGCATTCCATCCTGAGATCCTTCAGACTCTTAATTGATTTTTAAAACTTTGAACAGATTAATTTTTACTTTTTGTACTGTAAAGTTTAATAAATTTTGACAAATGCATAATGTCATGTATCCACTACTCGAAGTACCATACAAAGTTTTACTGCCCTAGAAAAAAATCCTCTGTGCTTCACCTAATCAAATTGTGAATTTGTAACTCACTAATTTTTATTACCTGTCTCTCTTTTTCTCCAGTAAATCTCTTCATATCTTGGCTAATGGCCTAAATTACCTCTCTTCTGGATTGTTAGAATGGAGGCTGAGAGAAGAGGGGAGTATAACAGGGATGCATTTACTTTGTTGTCATATAAGGAATTCTAGCTCTGTAAAATTACTTTTCTCAAGTTTTATTTCTTAATGCCTTAATGGGCTTTTTCAGTGAAACAAATCTGGCTGGAGCTTAATGCACGTATAATAGACTTGCAACCATATCCACATTTTATACAAATTATTTATTTATCTTAAAGAATTTTATCGCAACATTAATATAATTGTGGCTAAAGTGTCGTACCTTGTCATTAATAGAAGTTCTTTTAGTGTTTCATCATTAAATATCAAATTTACATCTATTATTATTTAATTAAGTTTCTTAAAAAAGACAAATGACTGTAAATTTTGCCAAATATCTTTTTATGATATATGGCAATATCAGGTAGGCTTTTCCTTTTGGTTTAATATTATGGTTATGTGAAGAGACTCCCCAAATTGAGGCATCTATAACTGGTTAACTAATAGGCATCTCAAACCTAACATCAATGAAACAAATTTTTTTTTAATGTTTATTTATTTTTGAGAGGGGTGGGTAGGGGCAGAGAGAGAGGGAGACACAGAATATGAAGCAAGCTCCAGGCTCTGAGCTGACAGCACAGAGCCTGATACAGGGCTTGAAGGCCCAAACTGCGAGATCATGACCTATGCTGAGGTCAGACACTTAACCGACTGAGTCACCCAGGTGCCCTACAAAATTCTTAATTCATCACTCCATCCCCCAAAATCCTTAGTCTTCCCATCTTAATGAATGTTAATCAGTTGCTCAAGCCCCAAAGCAAGGGATCATCTTCAATTTTTCACTTTCTTTTTTACACCACAGCTGATGCATCATAAGACATGTTTACCTTATCCCCCCAATATATCCCAGATCCATCCCGTTTCACCCATCCCCTTAGGCAGCTTTAGTTTCCTCCATAGCTTATATATAGTTACATACATAAATCTACACTACATTTATTGGTATATTTATTAGCCATTTTTGGTGCTTCTTCTCTGTAATACCTATTCATTAGTTTGTCCATTAAAAAAAATAGGGCCACCTGGGTGCCTCAGTCAGTTGAGCGTCCAACTTTAGCTCAGGTCACGATCTCACAGTTTGTGAGTTTGAGCCCCACATCGGGCTTGCTGCTGTCAGCACAGAGCCCGCTTCAGATCCTCTGTCCACCCCGTCTCTCTGCCCTTACCCCACTTGCACTCTCTCTCGTAAAAATAAATAAATCATTGGGGCACCTGAGTGGCTCAGTCGGTTAAGCGACCGACGAAGGTTCAGGTCATGATCTCCCGGTTTGTGATTTCAGCCCCGTGTAGGGCTCTGTGCTGACAGCTCAGAGCCTGGAGCCTTCTTCAGATTCTGTGTCTCACTCTCTCTCTGCCCCTCCCTCACTTGTGCTCTCTCAAAAATAAATTTTAAAAAATGTAAAAATAATAAATAAATAAATCATTAAAAAACCATTTATGTGTAGGGGCGCCTATGTGGTTCAGTCAGTTAAGCGTCTTCAGCTCAGGTCATGATCCTGAGTTTGAGCCCCACATCAGGCTCTGTGCTGACAGCTCTGAGTCTGGAGCCTACTTCCGATTCTGTGTCGCCCCTCTCTCTGCCCCTTCCCTGCTCATGCTCTGTTTCTCTCTCTCTCAAAAATAAGTAGACATTTTAAAAAAATTGTATGTGTATTCTATTATTTATTTGTTGGAATTCTTTATAAGATGATAACATATGACTAATTTCTTGTACCCCTGTGTTTTTTTACTATTTCATGTTTTTGGAGTCCTTTGCTCAATACAAATTTTAATTTTAAAGTAGTTGAAACTACTTACAATTATACATTAGGACTCTTGTTTGTACAAGAAATTCCTTCCACTGAGGGCACATATTTTATTATATATTTTCTTATAAAAGTTTCAAAATATTCCTTTCAGATTTATGTCTCTCTAGAACTGAGTTTCTATAGATAGTGTGAAGTAAAATCCAATATGATTTTTGCCAGTATAGATAATGGATTTTCCTAGTATCATCTATGTACAAGACAGTCCTTTTCACATTGATGGGCAATGTCATTTTCAGTGTATATCTATTTGCATTCATAAATGGTCACTTGTAGGACTCTGAATTTTAGCTCAGTGATCAATTTTTGTCTTCTTACTGGCAATACCATACTTATTTAGTTATCACAACTTTCTGATAGATCTTGATATTAGATAAAACAATTTCCCTGCTTTATTCTAGAATATTCTAGAATCTTTGCTCTTCTAATAATTTGAAACTGCTTCAGTCAGTTGTTAGGAAATTTATTGAAACTACCCTTAACATATAGATCAATTTGTATTCTTCTATTTCCACAGACATGGTATAACCCCCTTTTGGTTTTCTTTAAATTATTCCAATACAATTTAATCATTTTATCTATATAGGTCTTCAGCCATTTTTCTTATATCCATGCATTGCTAACTTATGTAATTTTTAAAATTACATTCTCTAAATCTGTCTACTGCATGGGCACAGATTTTTAATTTTTTTAATAATCTTTCATTTATTTTTGAGAGAGAGACAGAGTGCAAGCAGGGGAGGAACAGAGAGAGAGGGAGACACAGAAACCGAAACAGGCTCCAGGCTCTGAGCTGTCAGCACAGAGCCTGATGTGGGGCCTGAACTCACAAACCATGGGATCGTGACCTGAGCTGAAGTTGGATGCTTAACTGACTGAGCCACCCAGGTGCCCCGGGAACAGATTTTTAGGTCAACATTGATTATAGCTGAATAGAGATACTCTTTCGGTTTTTTTCCTGATATTAAAGAGAATGATATCACCATGTTTTCACTAAGAATGTTTGTTATTCGCCTATATTGAGGAAGCTTTCATTTCTTTCTTTTTTATTTTTTTATGAGTTTCTCTACCATTAATGGGTGTTACATGTTAGTTTTTTCTTCATTCTTGAGTTCGTTACACAGTTTCCTCCCTTTATTCTGGTATATATTTATAAATTTTAAAAATTCTATAATGTCAACACAACCTTACAATACTGGAATAAATTCAAATTACTTATGTTAACCTTTATTTACATTGTTGAGCTAATTTGCTTTTTTTTTTTTTTTTTTGCATTTGTTTCATAATTGACATCAGGCTATATCTCTTATAATACCCAAACCTAATTTAGTTAAAAAGTTATACTGACTTTTTATTTTATGTTTTTTTATTTTAATTTTTTTTTTCAACGTTTTTAATTTATTTTTGGGACAGAGAGAGACAGAGCATGAACAGGGGAGGGGCAGAGAGAGAGGGAGACACAGAATCGGAAACAGGCTCCAGGCTCCGAGCCATCAGCCCAGAGCCTGATGCGGGGCTCGAACTCACGGACCGCGAGATCGTGACCTGGCTGAAGTTGGACGCTTAACCGACTGCGCCACCCAGGCGCCCCTATACTGACTTTTTAAAGTGAATCTTGGAGGAACATCTGGGTGGCTCAGTCGGCTAAGCAGCGGCTGACCCTTGATTTTGGCTCAGGTCATGATCTCTTGATCATGAGATCCGCACACCCAGTATGGAGCCTGCTTATGATTTTCCCTCTCTCTCCCCCCAAACCTGCCCCTCTACTGCTTGTTTTTTTTCTCTCTCACTGTCTCTCTCTCTCAAAAATAAAATAAAGTGAATATTGGGTATGTCCATTTTTTTGTATTCTTTGGGAAGCTTTGTATAAAATTGGAATTATCTATTCCTTGAAAGTGGGATATAATTTAACTTATTAATTTATTTTGAGAGAGAGAGAGAGAACTGGGTAAGGACAGGTAAGGACAGAGAGAGAGGGAGAGAGAATCCCATATGGGCTCCTCACTGTCACCGCAGAGCCACATGGTTGGTGAGATCATGACCTGAGCCAAACTCAAGAGTCAGAAGCTTAACCAACTGAGCCACCCAGACACCCTGGACCTTATTTTTCTATATTGGTTAAATTTTAACTGCAGGTTCAGGTATCTTCATAGTTAGTGGACTATTGTGGCTTCCTCTTGATTCTTGATCCAGTTTTATCAATTTTGTTTATTTTTGTAAGTTTTCTGTCATAAATGTTTATCTAGTACTGTCATCATATCAGTTATAGCTGTCACTGTAGTTATGTCTCTTTTTTTCATTCTCAACATTGCATATGTGTTGATCAATATTGTCAGAATGTTGTTAATTACACTAATCTTTGCCAAAAAACAACTTTGTCTTTTAAGACAAATGTTTATTTTAGTATAATTTGTAGCATGAGTAAAACTCATGCTATTTTAGTATACAGTTCAATGAATTTTGGGAAATGCTGTCATATAACTACTTCTAGAATCAAAATAGGATATTTCCATTATCAAAAGTGTTCCTTGGTGTCCTTTTGTATTTTCATTCCTTCTCAAATATTCCTTTCATTTCCATTCCTTCTCAAATATTAATTTGATTACTGTCCTTGTAGTTTTCCCTTTGCCTAAATTTCCTACAAATGGAATTATAACACAAGGAGTCATTTGTTTCAAATTTTTTTCACTTAGGAAAATGATTTTGTGATTCATCCATAGTGTTGAAACCATGCCATATAGGATTAATGAGGCTAAAATTAGCAGAAAGTTGAAAGTTTGTTTGCAGAGAACTGTTTTCTCCTAATCAGCTATTGTAGTTTTTTGTTTTTTTTTGTTTGTTTGTTTTGTTTTTGTTTTGTTTTGTTTTGTTTTGTTTTGTTTTTCAGAGCCCACTACAAATCCACTAGCTGTTTCTGCAGAATCCTGGATTCAGGATTCAGGGTAACTGATAGGGTTCCAGACTATGAACAAGCAAGGTCCTACATTCCTTATCCAAGATCATGAGTCCAAGACCCCATCCAGTTTACACCAGTTCTCAGAGCATGCCTGTCACCCTTTCTCCTTGTCCTAAGATAGCCTCCTGATGTCAGGGGCTGAATTTTGCCTCCTTCTGCTGTTGTCTCCATCCTGAAGTGAACAGGAGACGTATGTTACATCTATGTTTTACTCCATACACATGCGACATCTTTGTTCATGAATGGTCATAATTTTCTCTGCCTTTTTCATCAGTATGTACATAGTCTCCTACCCTGAATTTCCCCTTTAAAAATCCTCTTCCTTACCCTGGAACCTCAGAGATGGTCTTTGGACATCTGTCAGTTGTCTCCCCAGGTTGCTGGCCCTCTGAATAAAGCAACCTTTCCTTTTCACCTATACTTGTCTCTTGAGTATTGACTTCTGAGAAGTGAGCAGCAGAACTTGAGTTTCAGCAACAATGTTGCATAGACCAGTTGTTCATTCATTTTTATTGGTGAGTGGCATTCAGGTGTATGGATGTATCACAATGTATTTTTCATTTCACAGTTGATAAACATTTAGGGTATTTCCTGTTCTGGAGATTATTAATAAAGCTGTTCTAATCATTTTTTGTACAGGTCTTTGTATGGACATAAGATTTTCTTTTTATTTGGTAAATACCTAGGGGTGGAATTGCTGGTTCCTATCTACCATAAGTGTTTGCTTAACTTTATAAGAATCTGCCAAATTGTTTTCCAAAATGGCTGTACAGTTACAAAAGTACTGGTTCCTCTACCTCCTCACCAGTTCTTGATATTATCAGTCAGGGTATAAGTTGAGGTTTTAAATAGGTTTGTCAGAGTAAACCTCACTGAAAAAATAACACTTGCACAAGGCTTGAATGAGGAAGAAAAATTCATGTTTATGTCATGGCAGCAGAAACAGGATGTACCCTGAAGCAGGAATGTGGAGGAAAACAGTAGTAAGACATACATTCAGAGAGGGAACAATATCCTCTGGGGCCTTACACACCTTAATAATAACATTGACTTTTACTCTCAATAAATGGGGACTGATTGTAGCATCTTAAGCAACAGAAAATAATGGCATTATCTTACTCATATCTTTAAGGATTTCTCTGGCTGTTACGTTGAGAAAAGACTATGGCAGATCAAGGAAAGAAGTAGAGAAAACATTAAACTCATAGCTAATGGTGAATCAAACCAGAATGCTAGCAGTGGAAGTCATGCGATGTGGCAGGATTCTTGACACGATTTTAAGGTAAGCACAGCTCAAATTCCTGATAAAATAGATACAGTGGGTAATTGGAAAGTAGGCCTCAAAAAAGCTCTGGGTTTTTTGGTCTTAGCAATTGAAAAGCTGGATTTATCCTTAAAAAACAAAGAAACAACGAAACAGAAAAACAACTGGATTTAGCAACATTAGAATCACTGATGACCTTCACCAAAACAAGTTTTGGTGGTATGGAAAGAGTAAATTCTTCCTGAAGTGGTGTTAAAAACTGAAGTGAAAACATTGAATATTGCCCGTGAGTTCTGCTTTAAATAGGACATAAGTAACTCGGTAAAACTTGAGGGAGGGAGACATGAGGTTAAAATTTTGTTTTTGTTTTTGTTTTTTTGTAAGATTGAGGAGATAAAATATTTCCTGGTAGGGATGACCTCGTATATTGTAGAACATAGTGGAATAAAAGTGATGATCTTGAAGGAAAACCTGGATGGAATTGATTCCACAATTAGAAGGACTGGCTCTAGGTAGGAGCAGAGGCGGTTTACAGTCAAAGGAGAGAAAGAAGAAAGCAGGAATTAAAGATGCTAATTGCTGGATAAGTTAAGTGTAATGGTGGGATTGTGGGCATTTTTGTTTGTTGCTTCAATTTTTTCAATGAAAGAGAAGCATGGTCATTAGCTCAGATTAAAGATAAGGCAGATGGAATTGGAAACTTAAAAGCAAAACAGGAACTTGGAAATAGTTTTGGTTTTTTTGTGTGTGTCTTTGGTTTTCTGAAGCATGAATGTGACATGTGTAGGGGTACTTTTTTGGAATTTATTCTGCTTGGTGTTATCTAAGCTCCCTGGATCTGTGGTTTGGAGTCTATCATTAATTTTTGAAAATTCTTGGCCATTATTATTTCAAGTATTTCTTCTGTTCTTTTCTGTTTCGACTTCTGATATTCTAATTATACATATTTGATTCCTTTTGAAATTGTCCCAGAGTTATTGGAGGTTCTGTTCTGTTTTATTGTTATTATTATTTTCTTTTTGAATTTTAGTTTGGAAAGCTTCTATTGACTTATTTACTACTTAGTCACTGGTTCTTTACTTGGCTACTTGGTCTACTGAGGTATTTTTCATTTCAGTTACAGTGTTTCTGATTTCTAACATTTCTTTTAGATTCTTTCTCAGAACTTCTATCTCCTTGCCCCAGCTGTGTTTACATGTTGACTATTGTTTCCCATTGAAACTCTCAACATTTAAAAAATGTTTTGAGGTATAGATGACAAACCCTTAACATATTAATCATAGTTATTTTAGATATTCTGTCTGATAATCCCAACATCTGTGTCATAGGTGGTGTTTGCTCTTTTCTCTTCAGACTGTGTTTTTTGTTGCCTTTTGATATATCTGGTAATTTTTTGTTGAATGCCACTCAGGTTATATCAGATAATACGTTATCTGATAATATAACTTATATATTATATAACTTATTATATTATCTGATAACGTATTATCTGATAATGCTTATCAGATAATATTTACTAAGGTAAATAGGTGGCTACTGGGAAGATATATGATCTGGTTACGAGCTGGGCTTTATTTCGTGTTTGTTGAAGCTATATGTGCCAGAGAAGTGAAATTTCTCTTGTGTCCTTACTTTTGTCTCCTTTCTGGATTTTGAGCTTTCCTACATACTCTTCTTCAGAAAAAGTCTGTGTCTCTCAGCTTTTTCATCTGTAATCAGCTGGAGGCCTGTTGGTATGGTGGTGAGGTATGGAGAAGGGAGGGGGTATTCTATAGTCTTCCAATTAAATTTCATTCTTAGTGTGGGCCAGAATCTTGGGCCTGTGACCTGTACAGGAGGGGTGTTTGTTTTGTTTTAGATTTTTGTTTGTTTGTTTTTGGTTTTCAAATCTTCCCTCTCAAGGAAGGCAGGAAGGGCAGGTGGGGCTGAAGTGAGAGGAATATCTTTTCCCCCAAAACTCTGGGACAAGGCTCAGGTACTCTTTGCTCTGGATAGTGGGCCTTTGTTATGGAAAAGCCTCTGGACACACTTCACAAGGATTGTTCTCCCTCTCCTTCTGTAGATCCAGGAGGGAAATCTTTCTTGGCTCTTTTTTGTGAGAACCTGGTATTCCTCAAAGTAAAGCCCACAAAAATGCAGGGATTCCCTCTAAGATTGCAGCCCCAGGAGTTCCTCCTTCTCACACTAGGCCACACTTAGTCTCCAGCAACTTGTCAAAATTATCATTGAAATCTAACCAGTTATGGCTCCAGTGACTTCTGGTCTTGATAAGCAGATCTGGGCTGTGGCTGTCTGGATTTACCTCTCTCCAGATGTCAGGGTGGTGGTTTGCCTGCAAATCCAGTTCGTTGTTGAGTTCAAGGAGTCATTGATTTTTCAATTTGTCCCACTTTTTCTTCTTGTAGGGATAGAAGTTATGACTTACTGAAATTGAAAGTTCTCTATACTATTGATGTGATTGTTTTAGCTCCTCAAATGTACGGGCATTTTGATTGGATGTAATGATAGGTGACCCCTGTCCTTGGCTTCTAAAAAGCCAGAAGAATAGCCCTGACCAGACAATGGAAGCCACGTCAGACCACAAAAGCTTAGATAAGAAAATGGCCATTATTGTTCCTATGCTGACAGAACAGTAACTCTGAAGAGAAAGCCAAGTCATGCTAATAACAAACCTTCAATGCGCTGGACAAATCTTAGAACAATGTTAACTCTCAGGGGATATTCAGAGTCTGTAACAATGATGACTCTTCTGAGAAAACTGTTTAAATCATATCATGAGCTATTCTAGCACAACTGAATAACACAGGTTGACCTTGAATGAAGTCAAAGTCCAAGGCACCACCCAAGTTACCATGTTGGCAACAATTTGGACTATAATTCAAAGAAATGGTGTCATAGACTAAATTGTGTCCCCTTTGAATTCAGAAGTCATAGCATTATTTAGGTGCTATTACAATATTCCTAATTCCTAAAAAATATTCCTAATATTGTTTAATTCTGCTGTTCTCTTTTAGTTCTAATTACTCTTAGAGGTTTATTGATTTTATTAGTCATTCAAAAAATTCATTTTTAACCTTCTTATTCATCCTTGTTTTTCCAACTTCGTTATCTTCTGTTATCTTTATTATTTCTTCCTTCTACTTTTGTTGGATTTATTGTTCTACTTTTAATTCTATATGATAGGCACTTAATAAATTTTTAGCTCATTAACTTTTACATTAAAAAATATTTATTTATTTTGAGAGAAAGATAGAGTGGCAGGCCTGCATGCAAGTGGCAGAGGGGCAGAGAGAGAGAGGGAGACAGAGAATCCCAAGTAGGCTCCCTGCTGTCAATGCAGAGCCTGATGCGGAGCTGGACCTCACAAACTGTGAGATCATGACCTGAGCTGAAATCAAGAGTTGTTGCTTAACCCTCTAAGCCACCCAGTCACCCCTCTCTGTTTTTTAATGTAAAAATTTTAGACTGTTGTTCATTAGCCTCTATTTTTGCTTCAACCCAATACTCTTGAGTTATGATATGTAGTATTTTTATCATTCTATATTTCTATGTGTTGCCTAATTTCAGTGGTGATTTATTCTATGATCCATGAGTTGTATGTGTTTGTTTTTGTAGTTCCAAATGTAGTTTTATTCCAGTCAGTTTTGGTTATTGTCATCTTCCTTAAGGCATTGGCACCAGACATTGAAGTCTCTACCATAGCAATTATTTGTGAGTTTTTAAAACTACATTTATGACATGCACATTATCACTTTCCATAAATATTCCATATATGAATGAAAAATGTGTATTCTTCAACTGTTATGGTATAGTATTCTAATAGTTCTAATTTGGTAATGGTACTGATCAAACCCTTCAGATTGTTTGCTATTTTTAAAATAGTTTTATTTCATGAACTACTAAGAGGGCTATGATGACATAACACAGAATGACAATACACTTACCACTCCTATGGATCTGTTATTTCACTTTTCCTTCACTCTCTGTCTCCCTTCATTTCTCCTTTCTTGTTTGTTTTTCTTCTGTTTTGTTTTCTTATTTTTCTACTTCTATTTTTATTCCTTAGTTATCTTTAAATTTTATCATACAGATTTAATTTTATGAATGTAAAGTTAATCCAGATTTTAGTCATCCTCTCAAAAAGTAGAACATTTTAGTACTTAATAAATCTGTTTATGCCTTTCCCAATTTACATGCTATTATTGACCAACATTTTCATTCTGTCCTTTTTTTTTTTTTTACAAATTCCACTAATTAAAAATTATTATTAATTTTTAAACAGACAACATTTATTTAAATTTACCTATAGATTTACCAACTTAATTGCACCTTAATCCATCCCTTTGTTGCTATTTTATAAGGCTTATATGGCTAATTTTATGTGTCAACTTGAGCGGGTTACAAGATGCCTACATACTGGTTAAACAGGGTTACAAGATGCCTACATACTGGTTAAACATTATTTCTGAGTATATTTGTGAGGGTGTTTCTGGATGAGATTATTATTTGGTCTATTTTTAGTAAATTCTTAGCTTTTTATCTAAAAAAGATTTTTTTCCCATAATTTTTTTCAAAGATAGTATTCTTGAGTACTCAATTAGAGGCTTTTATTTTGTCTTAACAATGTAAAGAGAGTATTCCCTTATCTTAGTTTCCAGCTTTGTTTAAAAGGCTTCCTATAGTCTAATAGTCTTTGTTTCACTGGTGATTTGTCTTTTCTCTCTGTCTGTTTTAATATTTTCTTTTTGTCTTTGGTGTTCTTATGCTTTATTAATATATTCTTAGGTGTGGGTTTTTATTTACTTATTTATATCCCTTTTGTATTCCTTGCTTCCTACCTGCTTTTCATTTGTTTTGACAAATTCTCAGCCTTGATCTCTTCAAATGTTCTTTTCCTTTTTATATATTCTCTTTCCGGAACTCAGTTAAAGATATATGATGCTTGGGGCGCCTGGGTGGCTCAGTCGGTTAAGCCGCCGACTTCGGCTCAGGTCATGATTTTGCGGTCCGTGAGTTCGAGCCCCGTGTCGGGCTCTGTGCTGACAGCTCAGAGCCTGGAGCCTGTTTCAGATTCTGTGTCTCCCTCTCTCTGACCCTCCCCTGTTCATGCTCTGTCTCTCTCTGTCTCAAAAATAAACGTTAAAAAAATTAAAAAAAAAAAGATATATGATGCTTTCTCCATACTTATTGTATTGCTCTTTTATACATACTACATTCTGGGTTGTTCAGATTTACATATTTCATATTATGTGACTGATAATTTCAGTATCTAAAGTCCATATAATTATCAATTTTTTGTTTTTTGTTTTTTTCACTCTTACTTCTGAAGGCAAGATTCTGTGTGTGTTTGATGATCCTTGATTGTCAACTGATATTTTCTTGGGATGTGAGAATACTGACAGTCTATTTGTTTTTTGTAAGAGAGAGAACATTTTCATTTAATTCTGCCAAGTTCCAGAAATCAGTATGGTGCCATAGAAAGTTTTAGAATAGTTCCAAGTGTCCCAGTAGCTAGATACAGTGGCAGTAAAAAATAAACCTGGATTTAATGCCTTATGATGATATTTCTATTTGTTTTTATATATAAAAATATAGGTATACAAAATGCAAACATACAAAATATTATATTTTTATACACAGGGTACAAAAATACAGAAAAATTTAAACAAATTTATGTTTAATGAGTATGTTTATATAACAATATATTTGTTTATACTATTTCTCACTCATACTATTTTTTTTTAATGTTTATTTATTTTTGACAGACAGAGCATAAATGGGGGAGGGGCGGAGAGAGAGGGAGACACAGAATCTGAAGCAGGCTCTAGGCTCTGAGCTGTCAGCACAAAGCCCAACCTGGGGCTCGAACTCACAGAACGCGAGATCATGACCTGAGCCGAAGTCGGATGCTCAACCAACTGAGCCACCCAGGTGTCCCTCATGCTATTTGTTTTTAATGGGCAATCCATGGACTGACATTATATCTTGTTCTTACCTCAAGATCTAACCCATCTGAAATGCCGCCAGTCACCAAGACAGAGGGAAAGCTATCTGGCTAATTGTGTATAATTTCTGAAAGCTTCTGCCTAGAGATCACACAAATCACTTCAACTCTTATTTCATTGTCCAAAGCAGGTTCCATGTATGTATTTAATATAAAAAACCGAAGTATGGTCCTACCATGTGCTTCTAACATCCTCCTTTCATTACTCTTGATTTTGTTAGGTTTAACATTTATTCTACAGTTCTAACATTTACACTGAATTTCATAACTAATTTTTCCATTTTCTTCAAATCTTAGTTTTATATCTAAGTGGATATCTTTTTTTACCACCAGTGCTTTCCAACTGTGGCTTCTCAGTTATTGAGATCTTAATTTTGATTCATCTTTTTTTTCCCCTTGCATTTCATAATTTTTAAGACAGGCTCTTGGGCTCTATTCCATGATTTCTTGCATATTCATGAATTTATTTCTTTTATACTAAAATGTCAACTTAACTGAATATAAAAAGTCTTGAGTCACACTTCTTTCTCATGCGTACTTCATAAATATTTCACTCATTTTTAATGTAGGATTATGTGCAAATGTCATTCATATTTTTCTTTTTTGCATGACTTTTTTTCTCTGGATGCCCATAGGATGCTTTCCCTTTTTGAAACCAAGGTAAATTGAATTGTATTTACCTTTTCAAGTTAGAAAAAAGTCTGCTGTTTTAATATGTCATATAGCTTATATCCTCCACCAATCTCATCTCCCTGGGTTTGTTTTTCTATTCTTAAAAAAAAAATCTAAATATTAATTGAATTATATCACAGATACAGAAAATATGCATATCATGATGTCTAAAGCAAATTAATTTTATAAATGTGGATTCACCAATGTAAACAGTATATGGATAAAAAATAGAATACCAGTATTCTGGAAGTTTCCTCACGATCCATGCCAGCTGTTCGTTCCCCAAGGAGTGACCATTTTCCTGACTTCTAACAACTAAAAGTATTCCCTATTTTTAAAAAAACAGAAAACAAAGAAGTTCTTTGGTAAATAAAATTTCACATAGACACAAGTAAAGAGGGAAGGTAACAAAGTTTATACAGTTTTTATCAATAAAAGCATTTGTTTACAGATAATGTAATATCAAGTGAAAAGAGGCATGTATATTTTCAACAGTCACATTTGAATTAGGTTTTGTGAGCAATTTGAAAATAGACTTTATTTCCATGCCTAAAGGTATACATGATTGTACTTTTGTGAAAAGAATGGTTAAATTTTGACTCATTGCTGTTTTAACAATACTTGTTTTTCTAACCATAGGTTACTGATTGTAAGCTTATTTAGCAAGGCCTTTTTGGAAAAACTTTTAATTGAAGTTCTATATACAGATGAACATTAATTATAACCACACAGGACCCATGAAACTTTTAAACAAACAACGACTAGCATAACTTACATCCCTCTTCACTCTCCTGACTTCTAATGTCAGAGTATTTTTGTATACTATATAAATGGTATCATACACTATTCTTTCCTGGCTTCTTTCACTCAACTTTATATTTGTGAGATTCATCCCCACTGTTGTGGATGGTCGTACTTTGTTCTTTTTGATTGCTGAAATGTACGTGAAACATATGTGTGTGCCTGTGTACTTTCAGTGTGTGACTAAACCACAGTTTATCTATCCATTCAATGGTTAATAGGTATTTGGGCTTTTTGTTTTACCATTACAAATAGTGTTGCTGGGCATTTTTATACATCATATGTCTTCTGGTACACATGTATATAAATATTTTAAGTATATACCTAGGAATGGAATTGTTGAATTGTAGGGTATGCATATGTTAAGATTTAGTAGATTCTGCTGAAGAGTTACCTAAAGAAGTGTCCATTCCTATCAGCAATAAATGAGAGTTCTGGTTTCTCCACATCCTTCTCAGTACTCAATGTCGTCTGATGTTTTCATTTTAGTAATTTCTAGTGGGTTTGTAGTGATAACGCAATGTAGTTTGAGATAAACCATTTAACAGTTTTATACTATTCAATAGCTTTTTTTCTAGACTCATACACAAAGATATATAGATTTTTTCCATCCTCCTCTCATTTTTTATTCATCATTTAATACCTACACATGATTATTTATAACATATATGAAGAATTAGTACTGAATGAAATTATCCCTGCTTCAGAATTAGAATGTTATCTTTGTAGAATTCTTCATCTGTCTTTGAAATTCAATATTTTCAATATCATTTATCTTTTTTACTAATCATTATTTTTAACATATATTTTGTAGTAATATAACATCAGAAGCAGTGGAGATAATCTTACTCTCTAGCTCAAAGTCCCCTTCCTCCTTTCATTTTGTTTTTACTTACTCTCTTATTGCCACTACCCCTCCTGTTTCTCTTTCCCTCCTCCCAATTGCCTAACATGTTAAAATGTTTGATGGGTAAACATTTATTTGGACATTTTCTTCTAAAACATAAATGTGTATTTCACATTTTTGTACACATTTTTTCTCCTGTAGATCTCACATTAGTTCTTAATTCTTTGTACTCAGCATTATATAGCAGGATCTGTCTATGTTTATCTATGTATTGCCGCATAGTTTTCCATAACGTGTACCTATCACAGGTAAGTTCTTTCCTCAGTGACAGTCACCACTTACATTGCTCCAACTTCTTGCTACCCCATCATATGACATAACATCCCTCTTTGTACTATTTCCTTATGGATGATTATGAAAACTTCTGGAGCTATATTGCTGGCCCTAAAGTCTAATGTATACCAAATATAATTTCATACTGAAAGATGTTGTCCAGAATGACTACACCAGTCTACATTCCCACACAGTACATAAGGGTTCCTACATCCTTTTATCTCACTATTGTTTTAATTTACATTTCATTAGTTATGTGTAAACATTTCTTCCTATATTCATATTCTTATCAACCTTTTTTGTTTTCTTGGGAAGTCATAGCTTTTGTTGTTGATATGAAGACATTTCTTATATATTATTTACATATTCTAAATTAACGCTCATTGGTTTTAGATATTGTAATGACAGATTTTTCCCAATGTGATTGGCCCGTTAATTTTAACCGGTGTCCTTTTAAAAAATAATAATAATGTTTATTTATTTAGAAGGAGAGGGAGACAGAGCATGAGCAGGGGAGGGGCAGAGAAAGAGAGAGGGAGACACAGAATCCAAAGCGGGCTCCAGGCTCTGAGCTGTCAGCATAGATCTTGACATGGGGCTCGAACTCACAAGCCATGAGATCTTGGCCTGAGATGAAGTCAGACACTTATCTGACTGAGCCACCCAGGTGGCCCATAACCAGGTGTCCTTTATTCAGAAAAGATTGTGCAAGTTTATCTTACGTACGGCAATCTTGATGAACTTTTTATCAATGCTCATAACTTGTCTATTGATTCAGCTTCTTTCAGCCTAGTATTTTTCTTAGTTTTATTGCTATTGATCAACTTTCCCTAGAATATCAATATGCACTTTTAACCTATAAATAAGGCATTTTTTCTTTTCAGGAAAGTATGCTTATAGCAAACCTTTGGATTTTAGACGAGATAGGGCATTTTCAGGGTGGTCTGGCTGCAAACCTTTGGATTTTAAAATACGTGTTCTATGTTCATGTATTACTGTGTTCTGTTCTCATAATTGGTATTGTTGAATGTATATTCTGTTCTCACATTCAATAACAATAATTATGCATATATTGAATTTCCCTTATCTTCAATATCTATGATTTGATCTTTGTTTTTTTATTAATAAGAACATTTTATTGAATTTCAGTAACTTGGTAATTTCTTTTAAATTATTATTTATTATTACTTTTTAAATTACATTCATGTTAGTTAAAATATAGTGTAATAATGATTTCAGGAATAGAATTTAGTGGTTCATCGCTTACATATTACAACCAGTGCTCATCCCAAGTGTCCTCCTTAATGCCCCCTGCCTGTTTAGCCCATCCTTCCCACGCGACACCCCTCCAGCAACCCTCAGTTTGTTCTCTGTATTTAAGAGTCTTTTATGGTTTGTTTCCCTTTATGTATTTATATTATTTTTGCTTCCCTTCCCTTATGTTCATCTGTTTTGTATCTTAAATTCCACATATGAGCGAAGTCATATGATATTTGTCTTTCTCTAATTTCACTTGGCATAATACACTCTAGTTCCATCCATGTTGTTGCAAATGGCAAGATTTCATTTTTTTTGATCGCCGACTAATATATCATTGTGCATATATACCACATCTTCTGTATTCATTCATCACTCAATGGACATTTGAGCTCTTTGCATACTTTAGCTATTGTCAATAGCACTGCTTTAAACATTGGGGTGCATGTGCCCCTTCGAAACAGCACACCTGTATCCTTTGGATAAGTACCTAGCAGTGTAATTGCTGGGGCGTAGGGTAGTTCTAGTTTTAGTTTTTTGAGGAACCTCCATACTGTTTTCCAGAGTGGCTGCACCAGTTTGCATTCCCGCCAGGAGTGCAAAAGGGTTCCTTTTGCTCCACATCCTCACCAACAGCTGCCATTGCCTGAGTTGTTCATTTTAGGCATTCTGACAGGTGTGCGGTGGTATCTCATTATGGTTTTGATTTGTATTTTCCTGATGATGAGTGATGTTGAGCATTTTTCATATCTGTTAGCCATCTGGATGTCTTCTTTGGAGAAGTATCTATTCATGCATTTTGCCCATTTCTTCACTGGATTATTTGTTTTTGGGGTGTTGAGTTTGATAATTTCTTTATAGATTTTGGATAGTAACCCTTTATCTGATATGTAATTTGTAAGTATCTTCTTCCATTCTGTTGGTTGCCTTTTAGTGTTGCTGATTCTTTCCTTCACTGTTCAGAAGCTTTTTATCTTGATAAGGTCTCAAAAGTTCGTTTTTGCTTTTGTTTCCCTTGCCTCTGGAGACATTTCAAGGGAGAAGTTGTCGCGGCCAAAGTCAAAGAGGTTACTGCCTGCTTTCTCCTTTAAGATTTTGATGGCTTCCTGTCTTACATTTAGGTTTTTCATACATTTTGAGTTTATTTTTGTGTATGGTGTAAGAAAGTGGTCCAGGTTTATTCTTCTGCATGTCGCTTCAGCTTCCCCAACACCATTTGTTGAAGAGACTGTCTTTTTTTCCATTGGATATTCTTTCTTGCTTTGTTGGCCATACGCTTGTGGGTCCATTTCTGGGTTCTCTATTCTGTTCCATTGATCAATGTGTCTGTTTTTGTGCCAATACCACACTGTCTTGATAATTACAGCTTTGTAATACAGCTTGAAATCTGGGATTGTGATACTTCCAGCTTTGGCTTTCTTTTTCAGGATTGCTTTGCTATTTGGGGTCTTTTCTGGTTCCATACAAATTTTAGGATTATTTGTTCTAGCTCTGTGAAGAATGCTGGTGTTATTTTGATAGGGATTGCATTGAATATAGAGATTGTTTTGGGTAGTATCAACATTTTAACAATATTTGTTCTTCTAATCCATGAGCATGGAACATTTTTCCATTTTTTTGTGTTTTCTTCAATTTCTTTCCTAAGCTTTCTATAGTTTTCAGTGTATAGATTTATTTATTCCTATGTATTTTATGGTTTTTGGTGCAATTAAAAATGGGATCGAGGGGCGCCTGGGTGGCTCAGTCAGTTGAGCATCCGACTTTGGCTCAGGTCATGATCTCACAGCTTGTGGGTTCGAGCCCCGCATCGGGCTCTGTGCTGACTGCTCAGAGCCTGCAGCCTGTTTCAGATTCTGTGTCTCCCTCTCTCTCTGACCCTCCCCCGTTCATGCTCTGTCTCTCTGTCTCAAAAATAAATAAAGGTTAAAAAAAAAAATTAAAAAAAAAATGGGATCGATTCCTTGATTTCTCTTTCTGCTGCTTCATTTATTGGTGTACAGAAATGCAACCGATTTCTGTACATTGATTTTATATCCTGTGATTTTCCTGAAATCTAGCAGCTTTTGGTGGAGTCTTTTGGGTTTTCCACATAGAGTATCATGTCATCTGCAAAGAGTGAAAGGTTGACTTCATCCTTGCTGATTTGGATGCCTTTTATTTCTTTGTGTTGTCTGATTGCTGAGGCTAGGACTTCCAACACTATGTTGAATAACAGTGGTAAAAGTGGACATCCTTGTAGTGTTCCTGACCTTACGGGGAAAGTTTTTCCCCATTGAAGATGATATGAGCAGTTGCTCTTTCGTATATGGTTTTATGATCTTGAGGTATGATAATTCTATCCCTACTTTCTTGAGGGTTTTTATCAAGAAAGGATGCTGTATTTTGTCAAATGCTTTCTTTGCATCTATTGAGAGGATCATGTGGTTCTTATCCTTTTTATTAATGTGATGTATCACATTGATTGATTTGCATATATTGAACCAGCCCTGCATCCCAGGAATAAATACCACTTGATCGTGGTGAATAATTCTCTTAATGTATTGTTGGATCTGATTTGCTAGTATTTTGTTGAGAATTTTTGCACCCATGTTCATCAGAGAAATTGGTCTCTAGTTCTCCTTTTTAGTGGGGTCTTTGTCTGGTTTTGGAATCAAGGTAATGCTGGCTTGTATAATGAGTTTGGAAGTTCCTTCCATTTCTATTTTTTGGAGCAGCTTCAAAAGAATAGGTGTTAACTCTTCTTTACATGTTTGGTAGAATTCCCCTGGAAAACCCTCTGGTCCTGGACTCTTTTTGTTGGGAGATTTTCGATTACTGATTCAATTTCTTTACTGGTTATGAGTCTGTTCAAATTTTCCATTTCTTCCTGTTTCAGTTTTGGTAGTTTATATGTTTCTAGGAATTTTTCCATTTCTTCCAGATTGTCCAATTTGTTGGCATATAATTGTTGACAATGTTCTCTTATTTTTGTTTGTATTTCTGCGGTGTTGGTTGTGATCTATCGTCTTTCATTTGTGATTTTATTTATTTGGGTCTTTTCCTTTTTCTTTTTGATCAGTCTGGCTAGACGGTTATCAGTTTTGTTAATTCTTTCAAAGAACCAGTTCCTGGTTTCATTGTTCTACTGTGGTTTTTTTTTATTTTGATATTATTGATTTTTCTCTAATCTTTATTATTTCCTGTCTTCTGGTTTTGGGATTTATTTGCTGTAGCTTTTTTAGGTGTAAGGTTAGGTTGTGAATTTGAGACCTTTCTTCTGTCTTTAGGAAGGCCCGGATTGCCATATACTTCTTTGTTATGACTGTCTTTGCTGTATCTTAGAGGTTTTGGACTCTTGTGTTTTGTCATTGGTTTCCATGTACTTTTTAATTTCCTCTTTAATTTCGTGGTTAACTCATTCATTCTTTAGTAGGATGTTTTTTAATCTCCAAGTATTCATGGTCTTTCCAAATTTTTTCTTGTGGTTTATTTCGAGATTCATAGTGTGGTCTGAAAATATGCATGGTATGATCTCCATCTTTTTGTGCTTGTTGAGGGCTGATTTGTGTCACAGTATGTGATCTATTCTTAAGAATGTTACATGTGCACTTGAGAATGTGTATTCTGCTGGTTTAGGATAAAATGGTTTAGATGGTTAAGTCCATCTGGTCCAGTGTGCCATTCAAAGCCATTGTTTCCTTGTTGGTTTTCTGCTTACATGATGTGTCAATTGTTGTAAGTGGGGTGTTGAAGTTCCCTACTATTATGGTATTATTATCAATGAATTTCTTTATGTTTGTGATTAATTGATGTATATATTTGGGTTCCATCATGTTGGGGCATAAATTTTTAAATTGTTAGATCTTCTTGATGGATAGACCCCTTAATTATGATATAGTGCCCTTCTTCATCTCTTGTTATAGTCTTTATTTAAAATCTAGTTTGCCTGCTATAAGTATGGCTATTCTAGCTTTCTTTTGGCAACCATTAGCATAATAGATGGTTCTCCATCCCCTTAATTTCAATCTGAAGGTGTCTTTTGGTCTAAAATGAGTCTCTTGTAAGTGATATATAGATGGGTCTTGTTTTTGTATCCATTCTGATACCCTATGTCTTTTGATTGAAGCATTTAGTCCATTGACATTTAGAGTGAATACTGAAAAATATGAATTTAGTGCCATTGTGTTGCCTATAGAGTTGGAGTTTCTGCTGATGTTCTCTGGCCCTTCTAGTCTTTGTTGCTTTTTGTCTTTTTTGTTTTGTTTCATCTTTTCTCTACTTAAAGAGTCCCCTTAAAATTTCTTGCAGGGCTGAAGTTTAGTGGTCACGAACTCCTTTAGTTTTTCTTTGCCTGGGAAACTCTTTATCTTTCTTTCTATTCTTAATGACAGACTTGTTGGATAAAGAATTCTTTGTTGCAAATTTTTCCGATTTAGCACATTATCCTGCCACTCCTCTATGGCCTGCCATGTTTCTGTGGATAGGCCTGCTGCAAATCTGAGTTGTCTTCCTTTATAGGTTAAGGACTTTTTTTTTCCCTTGCTGCTTTCACAATTCTTTTTTGTCTGTGTATTTTGTGAATTTGACCATGATATGCCTTGGTGATGGTTGGTTTTTGTTGAATTTAATGGGAGTTCTTTGTGCTTCTTGGATTTTGATGTCTGTGTCCTTCCCCAGATTAGGAAAGTTTTCTGCTAAAATTTGCTCACATAACCCTTTCTCTCTCTTCATCTTCTGGGACTCCTATGATTCAGATGTTATTCCTTTTTAATAAGTCACTGAGTTCTCTAAGTCTTTTATCGTGCTCTTTTGCCTTTCTCTTTTTTTTTCTGCTTCGTTATTCTCCATAATTTTGTCTTCTATTTTGCTGATTCACTGCTCTGCTTCCTCCATCCTTGTCACCGTGGCAGCTTGTTGAGATTGCATCTCTGTTATAGCACTTTTAATTTCGTCCTGACTAGTTACTTCTTTTATCTCTGCAGAAAGGGATTCTATGCTTTTTTTTCAACACCAGTCAGTATTCTTATTATCATGGTTTTAAATTCTAGTTCAGACATCTTGCTTATATCTGTGTTGATTAAGCTCCTGGCTGTCATTTCTTCCTGTTCTTTCTTTGGGGTGAATCCCTTCATTTTGTCATTTTAGCAGAAGAAAAAAAATAAAATAAAAAATAAAACTTAAAAGCTAAAAAAAAAAATCAAATAAAGGAAGGTAGATCCTAGGTGTGTTTTGATCTGCTTGTTGAAAGAAACTTGATAGAAAAGAGAAAAAAAGGGAAAGAAAAGAAAGAAAAAAATAAGAAAAAATTTAAAATTAAAAAAATGTAAAGAATAAAATGAAATAAAGTGAAATAAAATAAAAATTTATAAAAAAATAAAACTATATAGTAAAATAGTAATTCAAAAGTTAAAATAAATTTAAAAAAAGAAAAAAATAAATTTTTCTCTTTCCACTGAGTTCTGTGGCTCAAGCTATGCAGATTGTTGTGTGAATCCTCAGATCAATTTCCTAGGTTTGCAAAATGGTTTGGTGCTGATCTACCTGCAATTCTGGGATGAAACAAGCTGAGCGCTTCCATGCTGCTCCAGTACCTTGAACCTCTCTTGTTGTCTCCACTTAATTCTTGAGAGTAAACTTGAATGTGCTAGCCACTGAGGTCCAACCTGTGTATAGTCAGCTGACTTCAGATCCTCCTGCTCACAGTTTGAGTTTGTCAGGAGTCTTCACATGGTGAAGCTAGGTTCTCTGCTTTAGTTTCACCAGCTATAATCAAGATCTCAGCTTGGCTGCATTCTTATCTTCTATATCCACATGAGAGTGCAGGAAAACTGAGAAAACTTCCAGGAACTTGGTACTTTAAAGATTTTAAACCTTTACACACAAATCACCGCTATACTTTCTACAATAGTGGAGGTTGGGACTTGAAGATTGTCACTTATGTCCTCGTGTCACATAGCATGGAAATCCCAAGTCCTGACACTGTCCTGCCCCTGACCTTGACTCAGGATCTATTCTGTTGTTTCAGGGAGAACACTGAAGGGAGTGGTGTCCTTAAGGAGCTCAACTGTCCACATGAATACTCTAAAGATGCCAGAGTAAGATGGATCCAAAATCATGCCCAGACTCCTTGTAAGATCTGTTTCATTTAGTGTTTTTAAATTCAATTTTTGTTTGATTCTATCAAGATTGTTATGCTCCAAAATACAGAATACAAATGTGTGTATGTTATGAATACACTGCTTCTAATGCTGATTTGACTTCTAGAATTGCTTTATCTCACTTATTTTTCTGAGCTCTATGATCTTATCTCGTATTTCTAATCTTACTAAGTTTTGTCTTCATGTTTTATTTGATGCATTTGAATGCAAAAAGACTTGGTTAAGTAGAAACTATCTTTTGATTCATGGTATCTTTCTTCCAGTGGTATTTTCTTTATATGCCTTTTTCTTCTTACATTGCTCTTTTCCTACTCGTTTGATTTTTTAATCTATGTGTACGTCACTTCTTTCTGATTTTTAATAATTTTGAATAGGGCATGTATGTCTGGTTCAGATATTTGTGAAATTAATTAAGGGTGAAGGATGAAAGCTGAAGTGCTGGAAGTTTACGACATAACCTTCACCACCTCTGTTTTGTTATCTCATGAGGGAAAGGCTCTGCTCATCATTTATCTTTCTCATGTCTGTTGAGCAGAAAATCTTTGGAATTTTCACAGGAAAACCTTAAGCTCCAGGTGTCTATGATGTATTTAGTAGTTATTTATTTTTGTATGGCTTTGATTAGCTATCACCAAGATGACCCTCTTCTTGTTCTCTTTCTGAGAAGATGACTTATCTATGTAGCTTCTTATTCAGCCTTCCCTCATTCATCAGCTTTGCTTTAAAGCACCTATATTCCACTCATACCTCCCATGTAAATTTTCTTTGATCCTTTCAGAGTTGTGCCATCTACTCTGAGGGACAGAGGCACTATTTAAAGAATCTCTAGAAGTTTGTACTTACTGTTGACACTTCTGTCATTTTGGCCCTAATAATTTTTTTTTAAATTTCTATTTGGAGTTTGTAATTTGGGCTGTGACTATCTCCTAGTCCCATTGAAAATATATATAGCAGACTTCATTTTTTAAATATTAGAATGTTGTTTCAGCTGGCATTCATAAGAAAGTGGATAAAATTACAGAAGGGGAGAATGCTTAGTTTACTGAAGTATAAAACTGGTCAGTAAAAATATTTTTAATCACTTATCTTTTAAAGCTTGTCATTATTTTAAAATGCTTTACATTTTTCTAAGGGATCAAGTGCTTTGTGGTGAGTGTGTAATTACTGTAGAATGTAAAATTGGGGACCTGAACATGGAATATTTGTGCATGCCAGTAATTTGAAAATTAGCATCCAAACTACAGTGGAATTTGATGAAAAATAAAATGGAAAGTTATTATATCACTTAGTTTTATTAGGAAATTATTCTCATATTGGGCCAAAAACAACAAGTAATTATTCGTAGCACCATTGAGGAGATTGCCATATGTGATAGACATATATTTATTGGTTAGGGTTTTTTCAGGTACAAGTGATAGAAATTCAGTTCAAAACATCCTAAGTAAAAAGAGAACTCATTGATATCTTTGACTGGCTATTCTAGGAGTGGCACTTATTTTATCTTGTGTTGCTGCAAAGTTCTGGTTATTTTCAAATGGTTTGTGTGAAGAACACATAGAGTTCCCAGTTAGAAACCCCACCAGAAAGAGAATTTCTTGCTCCTGATATCCCTACGTGAAAGATTCCTTTTTCTCATTGTCCATACTGCTTGAGCCAAATTTGGATCATATGCCCATGCAGGTATGTAAGAATGGGTAGTAGAATCACACCACGATCAAATGACAAAAAGTAGGACTTTTATATACAAGAACAGGATGTTGGTAGACCAGACGTTAAGTCCAATGATTAATTGATTGGGATGTACTATCTCAATATCCTGATTGCAACATGATCTCAAAAAAGGTTTTATACTTCTACTTTAAGCATGTTGCAGAGTCACTGAAGTTCTGTGTTGTTTTGAAAGGGATTAGGGGAAAGAACAAACCATAAGACTGGTTTGTTTCAGTGATCTTTATTCTTTAGTTGCAGATTGAAAAACCAATGGCTCAGGGTATTTACTCTGGTAGCTTCAAGTTTTTCAGGGAATCTTAGGTTTAAAGATGCTCTCATTTCTGTTGGAAGTGAATGAACTAGTCCTCAGAGCTTCTGCAATTATCATAAATCACAGGGAGAGACATGGAAGGCCAGGCAGTTAAATGTAGAGGAACTAAGTCTTTTGTGGCATCATTAGTTCATTATATCGTCTTGGCTAAAACTGGTCTATCTCTGAATTTCTCCATATGTGCGATAATAGTTTTTTTTTTTTAATTTTAAAAGGCATTGTAGATCACGTATTCTGTTACTAATAATCAAGAGCATGGTAAGGAATACACCAGGACATTTTTGTCCATAGCCTTCACTAATAGTGTCAAAATCTCCTTTTCTGAGAATTAAAAATCTACTAATATGGATTATGTCGTATTGACCTTAATGTTCTTCCTGTAACTCCTATTACTCTATCTAACTGGTTCTGCAATATATCTAACATGGATATCATTATTGCTATTTAGTGATGACTTGGGAATTTGTGTTTTCTCTCCTATTTGATTCATTCCTACTTATTAACTCTCATATGACTCCAGCATAAATAAACGACCTACCTTCTAGTTTGCTCTTTCTAAGTGACTGAGCTGCATCTAGGAACTTGGCACTAGTCCTTCATCTGTGATTGGATTTACCAGGGAGATGATCCTCAAAAAGAGCTTTTAAACATTGAAGAAAAATGAGAAAGAAGGACAATTGGTGGGAAACTAAAAAAACAAACCTTTTGTGAAAACAAGATTATTTATTTATTTATTTATAGAAATAGAGAGAGTGTGAGAGCACACGAGCCAGGGAGAGAGGCGGGGGGGAGAGGGAGTGAGTATCTTGAGCAGGCTTTACACTCAAGTCCTGATGCAGGACTTGATCCCATGACCATGGGATCCTGACCTGAGCCAAAATCAAGAGTTGGATGTTCAATCAGCTGAGCCACCCACATGCCTCAAGAAACAAAGTCTTTTGATTTATCATTTTAACAGTCTTGATCCCATTTGACCCATGTTCCAGTATATTAAACAATGGATAAATTAGTTTTGAAGTGTTGCTTGGGTAAAACAGGTAAGTCATAGAGAAATCATGGCCTTATACAATTTATAACTCCTAAGAAAACTTATACAAAGTTAACTCTTAGGAAAATAATCTGTTATCAGGAAATTAGTTGAAAAACTCACTTTTGGCTGTCTGGTCATTAACATCTAATGGCATACAGCTTTTCTGCAGCACAGTGTGCGACTTGGTGATTTTCCCAGAGCTTATGCCCAAGTGAAGCTCATAGGCCTGAAGGCAAAAAGAAAGGAAACAGAAGTGCAAAGGACAAATTAGAGTTGTTTCTTATTTGTGTTTCCTAATCTGAGTGAATGCCTTGTTAAAAATGTTAATCCCAATGTTCTTAAATATCATTATTGCATTTCTGCATACTAATTAGTATTTCAATATAGTTTGTATTGATATTTGAGGAGGAGGTGATGAACTTTCCTCTTAATTATTGATTTGGCTCTGACATTTCCAGATTGCTTTTTGCCATATCCGTATTTTCTGCAACTGTAAAGTTTGCGTGGACCCAGTGTAAAAATTGCATTACTCATTTAGCTCTGTGGCACATGTTCAGCTTGTTGCATCTGAACTCAATATGGTGAATATTTTTTTCTGCTTTGCATGTGAATATAATTCAAGATGCTTGTTTTAATTTTAAATGCCTACATGCCATGGCTTCTAACTAGAGAATATTTAAGGTACTTTTCTGATTATCCATCTTTATTATTTCCATGCGAGTTCAGAAGAATCACTGAACAGCCAGATTTTTTTTTCTTTGTAACATTGGTACATTTATGTTGTTTCAATTGCTCTGAGGATACATACTTTAGTTTATCTCATAAAAGGTAATCAAAGCTGTTCAACCAGTTGTGTGAAATTTGAAAAGCATAATTAAATTCATTAGTTGCTAAACACCAAGGACAAGTTTATATTAAGAAAAAGACTTCTAAATGTGTGGATGCCTACATTTTGAAAAACACATGTAATAAAAATGACAAACTATGTGGTGAACACCATTCTTATTTTTTTTATTTTATTTATTTATTTATTTATTTATTTTTAATTTTTTTTTTTTTAACGTTTATTTATTTTTGAGACAGAGAGAGACAGAGCATGAACGGGGGAGGGTCAGAGAGAGAGGGAGACACAGAATCCGAAACAGGCTCCAGGCTCTGAGCGGTCAGCACAGAGCCTGACGCGGGGCTCGAACTGACGGACCGCGAGGTCATGACCTGAGCCGAAGTCAGATGCCCAACCGACCAAGCCACCCAGGCGCCCCGGTGAACACCATTCTAAAATATTCAGATGTATTAATGGATTTTATCCTCCAAAAATAAGCACTCTAATTATTCCACTATGCAGAAGGGAAACTGAAGCACAGTGAATAAACTGCTCAAGGTCAAGCAGCTAATAAATGCCAGTGTCAGGATCTAAATCCAAGCAGTCTAGATTTAGAACACGTATATCCGATCACAAAGAATACTGCTTTTCAGGTAGTTGGATGGGTGGATTGGGAAGCAATGGGATCAGGTGTGAGGGAAGGCAAAAGAGTAAGGTTTTAGGTCAAGCTCTACTCACTTCTGGAGTTCAGAGCCTAAATGATGGAATTGCAGCACAAAGGATTTACTAAGATTTTATTTGTGTGTGTATGTATGTAAAAAGTAGGGTACAGCTTTTGTACCCTCAGACTGAAGTGATCTAAGGGCAAAAAGGTAGCATTTTCATGGAACATGAGATACATGCTAATTTACTGCTTTAGTTTTTTAAAAAAAAGATTTAAGTAATTTCTATACCCAATGTGGGGCTCGAACTCACAACCCTGAGATCAAGAGTTGCATGCTCTACCGAATGAGCCGGCCAGGTACCCCAACTACTTTTCAATAATACATGCAACATGTCAAATGAAGTTGTCCAATCACACAAGCTTGAAAAAGTGAAATCACTAATACTATATCACTTTTACATATCAACCTATTCAATCATATACTTCAGCTTCAATGATATATCTCATATTCTATAATTTTGTATTTTTCTGAAGACTGAAAACAGAAAGTTCAAGTGAGCTAAACAGCTGCTGGTTACAGCCATGCCTCTCAATTTCCTCTCTTTTCTTGATTCTTAAGTATGAATACCTAACATCTTTTCATTGGTATCAGTATTTGTACTTTTTAATTTCATTCTTATTTTTGTATGATAGAAAAAATATATAGTAAATGCTCACATTTTTCATAATTTGTACACTCAAACTGTACAAATCAAGATGGTAATGAACACAGAGCCTCCATTTAATATCTTGAAGTAGTGAGCTATATGAAAATAAAGAAAAATACAAATTTGTCATGTAAAAGTAATATAATTAGTATTTACAACATATATAGATAAATAAAATACATGAATGTGAAGGATCTTATGTATTAATATATGCCAGTAACCTCAATATATCTAATGTTGTTGTAAGAAAACTGTGAGAGTTTTCTAGTTTTTTTGACTTGTGGTTATGCACTGTGATTCCACCATCATGTTATTTGCAATGAAAACTATTGTTAGCTTGTGGCCCAGGGATACTGCATAATAATCAGAAAAACTGGACTTCCATATCATGTATACTGAAATGGCTACTGAGTGACTTATTCTAGCTTTCTTTTGCCTCTGTTTAACCATCTTCAAAATGAAAAGAATATCTATTCCATTAATATAAAATACTGTCTAATTACTATACATTTTAAACTAAAGAGTCTGGGGTCATTTTAAATACTGGAACAAACAGACAGTGATTGTATAAGTTGTTGACCTATTATAGAAATAATACAGAAATCATCTCAAGTTTTCCTCCTTACAAATTAAATTTCTAAATAAGAAGGATCAGTAAAGAGTAATGACGATACCTCAATGCAAGTAAAACCATTTCAATTATTATGACCATACTCTATATGCTTTTTTCCTTCATGAAAACATTCCTATCTCTCAAATCAAACCTTGCATGAGAAAGAGCCTATTATACCTATCTATAAGGCTCTGACAAATGCTTTGTAAATTTGCATGCCTTACTTAGTTTAGTATGACACATGCACACGGATACATATACAATCTTTTAAAACTAATGTCTAAAAGTGCAATGCAATTTTCCTAGATTGGAATGGAAAAATCTAGGTGATTACTTGAACAAGTCTTTTTTCCTTTTTTTTAACCTCTCCTTACTTTCCTTTCTTATTTTGTATCACTCAGAAAACTTTGTTTTCAAGTCCATAGTATTACACTAGGCACTATTCATTGTGCTGACAAGAGTCAACAAGGTCTTTACCCTTATGGAGCTTGCATAGTGCTGAGAGTGGTGGAACAAGGAAAAAAGAAAGCAAAGAAATAAACACAAAATTAGATAGTGTTAATCTTTTTAAGAGATCATTGAAATTGGTGATATAATAGTTTGATATAACAGAGAGTGACTAGGTGTCATCTTTGTGTTGGGTGATTAGGGAAATCTTCTCTGATGAAGTGACAAAGAAGTTATGAGGCAGTCCTGGGAAGAAGGGAGGAAGATTAGGAAAAATGAGTGTTGGGAAGGCCCCAGGTGGAAAAGAAGTAAAGTGGATTAGTAGGGTATTAATAGGGCAATCTTATAATTCTATTTTGTAATTTAGGTTACTAATTGGTAAACATACTTACTAGTATTGACTATAAACCTTCCCTCTCAGTTATACTGGGAAGTGTATACACTTGGAAGTCATAAAGTCAAGGTTTTGAGTCTTGGCACCTTGTAGCTGGATGATAGCATCTCATCCCATCTTTTAAATATGGACAATGTTACTTAGTTTTGGAACTGTTGTAAAGGTCCTGACATAATATAGGGCACATCGTAGTTACTCACACTGTAGCTATTAATTTTGTAATATTTCAAGTTCTGATGCTTGACCAAGATATGACCTAATCCATTCATATGTGAAGCTTCTCATTCACTCACTAGACAGTCATCAACTAATTGACAATTACTGTGAAAAAGGCAAAGTGGTAGTTGTCATTCCTTGCTTTAGCAGGCCAGGAGATGACAAAGGTCAGGGTAGAGGGATTCATGAACAGGGTGCCTCCTTTAATCTATCAATAAGCAGGATTTGGGACCCTAGCAACATAAGGATCCAAGATAAAAACTGGAGTTTTCCAAACACTGCTGGAGATTTTTTCCTCACCAAATATATATTTACATATATAGTATGTAGAAGAATGATGTGGGTGTTATTCCTGGATTACTGTGCAAGAACATGCTTCAACATTATTGAAGTACATTTGGTGCGAAGTAATTCTCCCTCTGGCTCTGTATTTTCCCTCCAAAACTTCAGTCCAGTGAAGAGGGTTTAGACACAGATAAATGGAGGTATGTGTTACTGTTAAGAATGATGCTGAATAAGATGTGCATTTAGAGGGAGCTATGAGAAATGGAAAGGAAGCAAGGAGGAAGATCACAAAGGACATTCCTATTAATATAATAAAATGTCAACTGTCTCCTGACAGCTTTCCATTGTAAGGTTTGCATACAAATTTTACCTTTCAGACAAGTTTTATTTTTAGAATGACAAAAAAAACACTAGAAGTATTGGGTGGATCATGTTACATGTTGGCATATCTTCATAAACCTCCAAATGGCCTTCCCTTATACAACTTACCTGTGCTTTTTTCAGGTGGAATTTGTGAATTGAGTATGGTATTCTGCCTTTTCATTTTCTTTTTACTGCTTCTTTTCAATGTTACTGAAATAAAAATGATTCTGCTCATGTAGCTGGACATGCTTAGAATATAGGACAGGCTTTGTTACATTTTTCTTCCTGTAGATAGAATCTATTTGAGCTTGAGTCAAGGGTCACAGAATAAAACTAATCAAGAAAATAGAGAAACACATGTCTCTTTACTCTGGTGGTAGAACCTGTATTCCCTCTGGCTTTGTGCCTAATCCATCACTTCTCCCCAGGCACCTTTCTGGGGCTCAGTCTCTGCCTGACTCCTCTCACAGTACGAAGGGCCAGGTGTATTTATCCTTTCTCTGTTGCAACAGCCACATTTATATTGATGCTTCCTAATTTGGTATCTCTGGACAAAAATTTGCTCCTGTTATTAAGACCCGTATATTCAAACTCTCTTTACTTCCCCATGTGACCTTTTGCTGATGGCTCAAAGTGTAATCATTTTCTCTCTCAAACCTATTTCTGTGTTCCCATCTTGCCTGACAGTACTACTTGTCACCTATTTACTCATCCTAGGAGCCTAGAAAGTATCATTGATTCTTCACTCTCCACTAACTTTCACAGTCTCTCAATTATCAAGTCCTGTCAATACTGTCTTCTTCATTTCCTATAGATCTGTCCTCTACTTTCCATCTGCATTGTAACCACTGCCTCCCTTCAGACTACTGGCAAAGCTCACCTGAAATACTGAATAGCTCATAAATGGTCTCCATTCTTCCAGTCTTGTCCTCCTCACCAATCAATTATATACATAGCTACCATGGTGATCTTTGTCACTTACCTAAAGTCCTCAAAATATTCGTCACTGTCTTCGAATTAAAACCAAAACTTGTTGGCATGGTCTGGAAAGCCTCTCCAGATGTGGTTCTTAGTAAATCGTTGCTAAGCTTCCTGATGATTTCTCTCCCTCCAATTCTGCTCCCTCCCCATGGAGGCATCCCCACTGAGCTCCAACTACATGATACTTTTGCATTTGCTAGAATCTGCCATTGCTTTCTTTTTTTGTTAAAGTGTATCCTTTTATTTTTAAGTAATCTCTACACCCAAACTCAAGTTTGGGTGGGGCTCAAACTCATGACCCCAGAGATCAGGAGTCACATGCTCTTCCAACTGAGCCGGCCAGGCGCCCCTGACCTTGCTTTCTTATATTAATTATTTGTACCTGTTTATTGCTGCTGCTTTGGCCTCCAACTTACTCATTCACTCATTTTTTTTCATCCTTAGTTAGAGGTCAGCTCCTCCAGAGAGCCTTCACTGATTTCCCCAACCCAGAATTAGATGTCTCTATGTGCTCCATAGCAACAGAGCAGCCAGCACTAATTACTAGTAAGACCTATCACATTCCTGTGTGGCTACTGGATAGTCTGTTCTCCCCCATGTCCTCTCCCTCCTCTCACCAATTAGACCATGAGAAGTTCAAATCATAGTAACTACTAAATAAATATTTGTTAAAAAAGAATTGAATGTGTTCTTTACACTGAGATATTGTTATATAGCTAAATGATGCTATCAGAATAGATGTGGAATATGCTATTTTCTTCTGCCTCCACAGATCGGTGCCTCGAAGCATCTATGAAGTGGGTAGTTTAACATATATAAAGTTGCTTTTTTTCTTTTTAAAATTCATTTTCTTTTTTTTAATGCTTTTATTTATTTTTGAGACAGAGAGAGACAGAGTATGAACAGGGGAGGGGCAGAGAGAGGGGGAGACACAGAATCTGAAGTGGGCTCCAGGCTCTGAGCTGTCAGCACAGAGCCTGATGTGGGGCTCAAACTCATGGAGTGTGAGATCATGACTTGAGCTGAAGTCAGACGCTCAACCGACTGAGCCATCCAGGTGCCCCAAAACTCACTTTCAAATAGTTTTTACAAGGTAAGTAGATATAATCATTGATAGTTTTGAGAATTTTGTCATAAAAATGATATATGTAATATGCACATGCTTTTCAGTTTTAGACAACCCCCCCCCCATATTCTATGATTCCAACTATGTTCATTATTCACAAGAAAATTGTCAGTAAATTACTTTTTGTTTATAGAATTAGTCTTCACTCATGGGAATGAATCTTTTCTTTTAATAGTTAAATGTTAGCATAATTAATCAATGTACTAGAAATCAGAGATTTAAGAATTTTTTTCCTATTAAAAAAGGGAAGAAACTAGAAGATATTCTCAAATGTATTTTTTAGAAAAAAAGTTTAATCTAGAGAATCAGTCTTCTTCCTAATCCTCATTCTTGATACTTTCTAGTCCATCAGCAATAATAGATCAGAAGATTTTTGGTGAGTACTCTTTTGTTACTGTGGGCCAAACTAGTCTATTGCTCTGATCTACACTAGATGTTGATTAGGGAGCTTAAGAACACCAGTGAGTATGGTGCAAAAGTGTAATGTACAGAATCACATTTAAAATTGTTTCTAAAAATCAAATGTCATGTTATAGTAGAATGAAAGCTTTCATACACACACACAGAAAAACAGTTTATGAAATGGGATATTAAGAGAGCACAGTGAAAAAAGAAACCAAGATAAAACAGTGAGAGTGGAAAATATATTTTAACAGCAGGAAATGACATGACATGACATGAAAAAAAAAAAGAATAGACGTGTAGAAAGACAGGTGGGAGAACTAAAAGTCAAAATTAATGATACAAAATAAAAGTCTGCTTAAAGAAAAATTAAAAGAAAATATAAAGAAGAGCAAAAGAATCTTTCAATTACAAGTTTAAGTTTCAGTGCCCAAATATTACTTAATTGTAAGAATGTCAGGATAGTAGTTTTTATATTGCATTATTTTTAGAATTTTCCTAAATTTAGAAGTGTAAGTCTTCACTTTGACAACGTGAAGGCAAACAGAACATCAGTGTATCATTAATGGAGCAGTCTCCAACTGATCTGGCTTCAAATGGTACAGAGTCCCCTGTACCATTTGTATCCTGAACAGCTGGGCTATGGCAGTATTAGCTGAGCAGGTTTTTACTCATTTGTTTAATTTTTTTTTCTTTATAGTGCATTTGCTTCTTCCTAAAATGTTATCTGGGCACTTGGAAGCCAAATAATTAAGACTGTGACAATAAAATAAGGGTGCACAGCTTTTCAAAAAGTATAATGTTGTGGCTTTACCCACTAACCTCTAGTTTCTCAGGAGTCTAACACTCAATAGCTAATTTTTTCTTTTTTAGTGTCTCTGAGTCTGTTACTGCTATCAAATATTTTGGACTTATGCCAAATATATAAAGGCAGACTATTATAATAAAAATATTAACGTGGAATATTAAAAAAAGAAAATTCATAGAGTAATCTTAATGGAAGATGATAAGCTCCCAAATATAAATCAGATATTTAGTTTCCCCTCCCCCCACCTGCCACAAACTAACAATGTAGTGATGTAATTTTCCCATTCTGCAAAGTGATTACCAAAGTTCATGCCAAAGAAACATAAACAAATGCATAATTCTGGGGCTACAGCAAATGTGTAAAAATATTAATATTCTAGGCTTGAAAGCTTTTAATGCATCTCAACACAGATTCGCTGTGATTTTGCTATTTTCAAAGTCCCTGTTAGAAAGATAAGCCAGAGGCAGGGGAGCAGGCCAGAATCTAGTAAGTACTAAAAGCAAAATACTCACAAGGGGTATGAAGTTTTCAGAGGAAGAAGGCACCATGATTTGCTGGAAGAATCAGGAAATCTAATAGAGGATGTGTCATTTGAGCTGGGTCTGCAAGAGTGTGCAGGATTTTGAAGACTGATACACAGGCTATGACTACTTTATTTCCACCGTGATTCCTCAGGTTTAGGTACTCATCCTATTTTATGTGATATTATCTTTTTTGCTGATTTCGTCTTGCATTTCCAACGTTGTGTCTAAACCCTCCACTATGTGGAGAATTAATCATACCAAATTAACGATTGTCTCCTGAATAAACCAAACAGTTGTTTTTAAAATCACTTTGCCCTCCTCTTCCCATTCTCCCGGCTCGCTTCGCTGCTTTCTTCCCTTAAGTAGGTTGCAAACGAGTATAGAAGGTTTGCTTCACTTTCAACGTCTTCCTGGACCCCTCCATGAATAAGTATGTTATCTCACTGAGATTTCCAAATCTCGTTATATGCTGTTTGATTACTGTGTCTCATACTGTATCATTTCATCTATAAGCTTGCTCCTCCAAGCAAAGCCTGAGATTCTTGAGGGCACGGGGTGGGGGCGTGGGGGTGGTCTTCTGTGTCTTCAGGCCCAGTGCCTCTCAGGTGGTTAGGTACTGAGCGTCTGTGCGCACCCTAAAGAAATCAGTGCTAGGCGGAAGAACTGTATGCAGACCTAGGGCTTGTACAGGAAGGTTCTCATAAGCAGCAGCTGATACTGAAAAACCAACTCTGGACTCATGGGTTCACTTCTTCCTCTGACTGGCTGGGTCACTACGAGGGGCACTCCAAAGGCAAGGCCACGCAACCTGGAAGCCCACAGCAATACTAGCAGCAGCAACAGTAATGTAAGTGACACTGCTACTAACATAATCCTCCATGCGTTTCCATGTGCTTTCCCAGCCATCATCTGAATGTTCCTCTTCAGCGGCCTAAAGTGGCCCTACATTCTTTTCCAGAATCCGGGAAACACCTTTCTTTCAGACCATGAGAGGGAAAAAAAAAAAAAAAAAAAAAAAAAGAAAAAAAAAAGGACTTTCCTAGGACTGAGAGCGGGGATTCCCTCTCCACGAACGTGCACTCTCCACCACGCTCACCGGAGCTGAAGGCGAGCCCCGCGAAAGCGCGTGCGGCCCCTGGGAACACTCCCCACACCCGGCGGCCCCCGCCTCCCAGAGAAGGGTCTCGAGCCCGGGAATCCTCTAATTAGGCTCGCCCCCATTGGTTGTCCCCAAGGCACCTCCGTGCCGTCACGGTGTTATGCTAATGAGGGGGAGTCTCATTGGCTCGGCCCCCGGCGGCAGCTGCGACGGCTCTGGCGGGGAGAGCCGGGTTGGCCGCAGCTGGGACCAAACGCACGGTCCCTCTCTCGCCGGCTCCTGGCTGTGCCGCGTGCACGCCCGCGCGGGGACCCGCTGCCGGGATTGCCCTCGGAGGAGGCTCCTCGACCCGCCTTTTAGGAAAGTGCCTCCCCAGCCTGCAGCGCGCACGCCCCCTCCCCTCTTTCTAGGCACCGCGCGCTTTCGTTTTTGTTTTTTGTTTTTTTCCGCGAAGTAACTTTTGCATTCCCGCCTCCCCCGAGTCCTGGGGACCAGAGGCGGTGCCGAGCCTGGGGGCGGTTCCTTGGCAGCGTAGATTCTTGTCAGAGCCAGACTTTTGCTCCTGGGCTCGGTTTGCATCATCCCCATCACACCCTCAGGAGAGAGGATCCAGCCCCCTTTCAGCCTCAGCTTCCGGCTCGGAGCGGACCCCTCCCCCTCCCAGGCCCCTTCCCCTTCCCCGTCCCTCTCCGGACCACGCATCTTGCTAGTCCCCTCCCTCTACTCCGCAGAATTTTCTTTTTCTCTCCCTCCACTCCTCTGTTCGTCGTTTTCTGTTTCCCACTCTTTGAGGAAGGATGGTTGATTTGGAGAGCGAAGTGCCTCCTCTGCCTCCCAGGTACAGGTTTCGGGATTTGCTGCTAGGGGACCAAGGATGGCAAAACGACGACAGGTAAGTGGTGCTGTGCAGTCTTGCTCTGTCAGTACAGCTGAAAAAGGGACAGAGATGGGGAGGCTGAAGAGGGAAGAGGAGACAAGAAAAAGGGAGCCAGAGACGGGAGGAGAGAGAGTTTAAATGGCTTATCCATGTCTTATGATATGTCTCTCCATTTTGACTGTATTGAGCAGTTGCTATAGACAAGGGACTCTTTGCCTTTTCACTTTCTTACCCTTGCAATGTATTTATTGCATTTATTTGGTACTTATTCTTTTGTCTATCTGTGCTTTCCTAGGGTGTGTATAAGGCTGCTACGAGAGGTGCAATACATCCAAATGGCACGCAGTATCAGTGCCATATAATTTTCATTTTTTCCTTTTAGGTGTTGTTCCTCAAATTCAAAAATGTATTCAAGGTAATTGAAAAAGCACATAAGAAACTTAAAATCTCTTGCACCTGTTTACTAACTCCTTGTCAGTGTTGTCTTGTTAAGGTGTTCACCTGCTGCTAGGAATTTTATACTCTTAACATCTGGAGTTGTAGGTAGACAATTGGTTTAAATATGTAACAGGTAGTTAGGAAAAATGACGTTTTCAGTTGAAAATATTCACTTTGAGCAGGTAACTGTGACTATGATTAATAATGGTGTTTGCATAACATGATCCAACCTTTTCATAATGAATGTTAACCTAACTAGTGTATATGTCACAAGATTAAAACTTAAGTTTCAAAACTAGAATATTATCAGCAAAATACTGCTCTTGTGTTCTATCTATAGCATCATTGCTTTGCCTCGTCAAACTTCTGAAATTCCTCCGGCTATCTGATTCATTATTTGAAAGACACATTTTATGTTTCATTGAATTTAGTATTTTCTGGAAGTCATTTCATGTATCACATGCCATATGTTTTTGTGTTTAAATAATCTGTGTATACTAACTAGGCTCTCTCAACTCAATTGAAATATTTCCTTGAAGTTTGGTATTAATATTCTATTTTAATTACATAAAAGATCCATTACTGGTCCTGTTCAAAATCTCCCCGTTCAGCACTGGTTTTTTTCTCACCGTTTGAGCTTTCAATACCAACTTCTGACCATATGCACAGAGGCTTTTATATTAGGCATCAATTTTGGACTTCTTTGGTCTCGTATTAGTAATTTGAAGGGATTGGATGTTTCTCAGAGGGTACTATTTCAATGCAATCTCTTAAAGGTAAAACATATATATATATATATATATTTGTTAGAAATTAAAAGAACAAATTCCAGTTTACCAGTATGCTTGGAAAGTAAGGTGTTCTGGTTGACTGAAGATAAGGACATGAATATTAAACAGATTGCAGTGTTAGTTGACTTTTAGATAAACTGTATTGGCCTAGTTTAAATGGCTTATCAAATGCACCATCGTGTTCATAGTGATTGAATCTATATTTGTTACTTGAGGACCTTAGGATCATCACGTAGAATAGAAATCCCCATGGTGGAAAGTGTGAGATGGACTTAATTTCATAGAGAATATATTTTGGATTTGGTGGTGAGAGCATTGTTTGTTTCTTAATATTGTATCCAAGGTAGAATTGTTCATGTGGCTCCCCTCATTTTTCTAAGGATGCTGAAGATATATTTCAGTAATTAATAATTTTGGTTAGTTGAATACTACCCAAGTAAGTCACTGCTATATTAAAAAAAGTTTTACACATTTAAAATATCCGTTATGATCAAAGTTTCTGCTAAGTTTAACTTACAATCTGGGCCGTATTTACTATTAAAATCAAGTATTAAACATTAAAAAAATTGTTCATCCATTTGACTAGTTTTGTGGCTTCATGAAAACTTAATAGTTAGTTTTGGTTCCATTTGTTGTCCATCTTTGAAGATGAGATCCTTGGATTAATAGTGACTCAGCTTTCAATCCTTTGCTCATTTCTTCACTAGCTGAGTTGTCTTGGGTGAGTCATTCAGCCATTATGAGATTCAATAGTTTCTGTAAGGTACAGAACTAACACTTAGCACTAAGCACTGGCTTGTGTTATATGTTAACTATGCTAATAGTGTGTGTGTGTGTGTGTGTGTGTGTGTGTGTGTGTGTGTGTGTGTAAGGGTATATGTATGTATGTGTGTATGTATGTATTTTAGAGACTAGGAAACTAAATGTATGGGCAATTAAATACTTGTCTTGGTAATATATCTTATGAGTGAAAACATGACACCGGGGCTCTGTTCTTTGCAACATTCCTCAGGAAGGTCCTCAATTCTTTCCATTTAAGTTGTCTGAAATTGTAAGAATAATTTTACAGCATCCAGCACAGTTTAGGTGCTCATTAAATGTTAGTTCCCTTCTTCACTTCCTATTTGCAGTATTCAATTATTTTTTAAATTTTTCTTCAGAATCATTAATTAATATGCAGTAAGTAAGGTCATCTTCTTTTGTCTTTCATATGCTCATAAATTTCTCTTTGCAACTGAATCTGAGTAGCCTTCTTGTTTGACTCTGTTATCATGTGCTCAATTCCTATGGAGCTGAGGAGAAAGCACTCTTTCATGTAAGAATAGGTAGATGATTTATACCAATGGATACATTTAGTGTTTTGTCCATATTCTCTAGGCTATTTTCTATGAATAGTCTCTGCCTGAGGTTTTTTGTTTGCTTTTTCCCCCTGGTCTCAGAAATTCCCCAGGTCTTGGAGAACAAGCCAGAAGTGCCATTGAGTAAATAAGGAATTGTTAGATAAATACCTTAGCTTTCTAACTTCTTGGTTGGATAATTCTAAAGCATATTCTACACTGTGTCCAATGGGACTGAGCTCCAGTTGCCCACAGTGGTAATTGGTTTGATATTACAAGCTTTATTGGCTTTCTTCCCCCTCTCCCCTACTGGGGAGATCAGTTCTGGGATCTGTTCCCAAATAAACTACTTATGCTCCAATCCTTAGCTAAAGATATGCGCTGGGGGAATCTGAACCAAGGTGGGTATCTTTTCCGTCTAGAGTAACATCCTAGAAATGGTGGAGGAATCAGCTGATGGGAAAGTAGACACTTTCTACCTTGCTCTTCTTGTTAAGAATTTTAAATTAAATCTTAGTAGGGCATGATTGATTGGAATGTGCAAATGAGTAAAGCATACTACTTTACCCCACAGATTTTCTGTAAACTAACCTTGGATACTTCACTTAAATTTATACTCTACCATCTTTTGGTAGGGAAAAACACACATGCTTAAGTGCATATGTAATGTACATGTGACGTGTATATGTGTGTGTGTGTATATATGTATAGACTTTGTGTGTGTGTATCAATGCCATTTTTATATAATTATGTCTCCCTGAATTGCATTCTGGTAACCTTTTCTGAGTAGGACATAAAAGAACCGAGTTAGACATAGCATTGTAGATAACTGCACATTTAGCATATGAATAACGTAAGACTCTGAGGCCATGAAATAAGTTTGAGAGTTGCTAAATAAGAACACTGCTAAAGCCTAGAGATATCTGTTGCAGGTATGCCTCACATTTATTTCTTTGGCATCCTGAGTAAAATAAAAAAGTCTAATTCAGGTGGTCTGTGTGATATTTCTTTAATGATCATTTATCCATTCAGCTAATATTTGACTACATGCTGCATCTCAGGGCCTTATCAAGTTAGGTTTTAGGAAGAATATAAGGAGGAATATGGAACAGTGCTTTGTCAGGTGTTCACAGATAGAGAGATAAGCTCCCCTCACCCAAATATTGACAGTATTGTTTATGTTACGCTGTTTTTGCAGAATTTCAATTTTAAGACTGTCAAGAAGATCATGTACCCTTTGTAGATAGAATAGTCAGTGTTGGTTGGAAATAAAGTCCCTGTATTAGGGATGGCTCAAAGTGTTCAAAATCATTTGAATCTAGTACTTAGGATACGTAGTATCTTCAAAGTTACTCTGTGATTAAAATATGACTAGAGACAGAATTTATCTGGTTTTATATGGAAGCCATTCTGTAATATGTAGAATTGTAGCAGTGTTATAATCTATTGTTTTCTGTTTTAATGTTTCTATGATTCACAAAACAATAAAGATTTAGAATGTTCTCTTGCAGTTAAGGATTGGTAAATTTCAAGTTTTAAATGCGTTAAGACAGAACAAGTCTTCATCGTGACTTAATGTTAAAATTTGGAACACAATGCACTTGATGTGGATAAATTGTCATCACTGTTGATAAATTACTGTTAATGGACAATTCTTGTTGCAGTCATACAGGAGTAGGGCTTTTATTTAATTAACACCATTCAGTTTTCAAATATCTGGTCGGTTGTTTCAACTCCAGTCATTTTAAGTGTAACTTTCATATTTTATAGGTGGCAGTTAAAAGTGATGTAAGCAAGTCACCTAATGTATTGTAGTAATAATTGAAAATATAAAAGGATTTGACAAAGAGTGCAATCCAGTCAATTAATAGTTTAAGAAGTATTTATAAAATGGTGAAAATGTTTGGATAGCTTTTGGAGTATGTGTAATTTTAAATATCATACAGTGCAAGTATATTACTTTATATAATAAAATTGGAACAATGGATTTGGAATGGCACATTTATATAACCTACCAATTTTATTTCTCATAACAAAATTATATATTATTTTGAAAAGTAGTCGTTTGATATAAAGTACTTATTCTAAACTTGTAAGTTCAGGCCATTAAATACACTTTTAAAATATTTTGTGTTAGTAAAAAGGAATGAAATGTTATTTTTACTATTTATATAGTGGAGTCAACTTTTCATATGCGGTATCTATAAAAATGGTTTAAGTATTATTAAGAGAATCTAGATAATGTTGTATTTCTTAGCACTATTATATTAAGGGAAATCTCCATGAATAAGGCAATAAAAAATTACCTACTACTGAAGTAGGTAGTGGTGAAAAAGACTTTAGATTATATATATATATATATATATATATATATACACAGTATAATATATACAATGCAGAGAAATATGCATTTTTAGTAATTTTTGTTTATCAATATTTACCAGGAATTTTTTTTAATATAAAAAAGTATATGATTTCTTCCTTTTGACCTGATCTTATAAACTGAAATGTGGCTTTTCAGATTACATAGAATTTACTTATTTTTATTTTTATTTTTATTTTTTTTACATAAAATTTACTTTTAAAGTGTGATCCATTTACCCACTCTCATATATATATCCACTTTCTGTATATGCTTATGTGTTAATAACACCTGTTCTGTATTATACTTATAACTTTTCAGAGTACTTCTACATATAATAAGTCTTGAATAAGGGAGGTTGGGAGGTAGTAATTTCATTTTCTACATAAGTTATTTGACGTTTTAAGGAGATTAAACTTTCTACTAAATAATTTCTCTATAGTTTCAAATTAGTCTTGAGGATAGATGCAAAAACATAATTCTTTATGGATGACCAGCAAAATGGCTTCAGCTAACTTGTCTTATCAAAATTATTAACACACTTTCCCTCTTTTTTGTTAGTAATGTCATTCAGCTTCTGCAAAAGTACGTTTGAAGGATAGTTGGAAAATAGTGCAGATGAAGGCTGAACACTGACAGCTTTTGTCTTCATTATTAGTACAAAATAAAAATTAACTAACAATGTATTTAGTCATAAGGTGTGGCTGTAGCTTAGGCCATGCTTTTATTCTCTTGCTGTTAATAGTGAATGTGATAGTTTTATTGACTTTTCCAAATCATGTTCTTGTCTATTAAAATGTTTTACATGTTCATAAATCACTTTGTCATTGGTGGTTAATTGTTTTTATTAGTGTATTTATGTATTCCCAACATTGTCTTAATTATGCACCATCCTTCTCTAAGGTTACTTTTAGAAAATGAAATCTAACCAGTTGCTTTATGTATTTATAGTTTGAAATTAAATTAGCTTGGCCTCTTCTGAGCATATTTATTTATTTATTTTTAAGTTTGTTTGCTTGTTTATTTATTTAGTAAGTAATCTCTACATCCAACATGGAGCTCCAACTCATGACTCAGACCAAGAGTCACATGCTTTTCCCATTGAGCCAGCCAGGTACTCTACATGAGCCATACTTAATACTTTAATCAAGATGTTTTTTAGAGATGCCTGGGCGCTCAGTTGCTTAAACATCAGACTCTTGATTTTGGCTCAGGTCATGATCTCATGGTGGGTGGTGGGTGAGTTCGAGCCCCGTCGTTGGGCTCTGCACTGTGTCAGCATAGAGCCTGCTTGGAATTCTCTTTCCTTCTCTCTCTGTCCCTACTCCGTTCATTTTCTCTCTCTCTCTCTCTCTCTCTCTCTCTCAGAATAAATAAATAAACTTAAAGAAATTAACAAAAATAAATTTTAAAAGATGTTTGTAAACTAATGCTTTTACTGAGTTTTAAGTTGCTACTTAAAAATAATCAAAATAATAGATGATGATCCAGAAAGACAATTACTTTTACTTTTTGACAAGCCTTGACTTGATATGGGTTATTTTTATTTTTTTTAAATGGATCATGGAAACAACAATTCTTTTCACAAGGATCTTAATCATCAGATAGCAATAAAGTTGCAACGGAAGAGAAAATCACTTGGAGGCCAGAGTGAAAAAGCAAAGGTGCATCTAGAGCACTGATCACATCTCATCCTCAGTACCAATTCAGGATTGGTTGTGTGGAACTGTAGAAAGTGAGATGTAAGTGAAGGTAGGGGATGTGGAGTCCTTTCGCATACTGAATGTACTGTTTCAGTAGGGTAGCTATGGATAAGCAGGGCCGGAAATGTCTAATTTGCATATATCTCATGTGGCAGAGTGACCATGTGCTTGCTTGCAGCAGATGAATAAAAACCCAGGCTCCATGAAGGCAAAGAAAGCACTGAAAATGGCATCAGATCCTTTGCATCTGATCATCTAGAAGCATAAGAGTGGATTCGAAATTTCTGACCTTGATTCCTCAGTAACTAGGTAGAACTATAACAAGCCGACTTGTAAAGAGAATCTAAGATGTAGTATAATTTCAAGGGAAGGAGGAACCACTGCACATACTTGGAAAAATAAATCATTCATGTAAACAAATTCAGTGCACCAGTGGTATTAGATTTATTTGTTTCCTTTGGCTTAGAAATACAGATGGGTTTGGAGTTGGGAAGTGAGTCAGTTAGAGGCTGGAAAGCCCTAGTTGCCTGAAAGGAGTAGGGGGAAAATGCTCCTGAGTATAGGGGGGAAAGAGGACAGGGAGATTTCTTTCCACAGTTTTGTCTTGGATCGATCACATTTATCTATACCTATTTGTGACAAATAGAAGCAGTGAAGGTAAACAGAAACAAACCCAGACTGTCAAGCTCAGCTTGTCTGTAGGGGACTGTGGCTGGCAACAACTCCCCCATTCTTTGACCTTTTCTTGTTTAGAGTCTTCACTGGGTTTCTCTTTGGGACTGTGCTTTAGTGCTCTACACCATTGCAGTTATGACATGGCTTTAAAGAGTGAGAATCATGCCCTCTGTGTATGCATTCCTTAAACTCAAGAGTTGTATTACTTCCAATTTTCACAGTATGTAAATGTGTATAAGAAATGGATTTTGCATACAAAGCCAAAAAGCAGTGCATCTAAGAAATAAGGGACTGCTTGTTCTTGGCTTTCTTGTACTGGACTTTGCACAGAATCATAAAGATGAATTGTTATTACAGGGGCACACTTAGCCCATCTTGTAAATCACTGTGTGAATAGGGATAAGAGAGGATTAACACATTTCAACCTCATTTGACTCCCTGTGGGAAAACTTGTAGATTGTCCACATATTGCAGACAACCAGTTATTAACAACAGGGACCAGATGTGTGGTTTAATAATGGACAACCTGCTGTCTCGGGCCTGCCAAAAACTGAAATACCACTCGATTCCCTAGGAATCACATAAGGTGATCAGTAAGCTGCACAAGTACCAGTGAAGAGTGATGGCAACGACTTTAGTCACTGCTGTAACATGTGGTGATTACATTGGCAAATTATAAAGGGGAGCTTTCAGTATATATATTCTTTCTATTTCTTGCCTATCTCTCCACAGGGGTTCATGTGCCATTTCACCTATTTCTGCTGAAAATACAGAAGATCAAGTGAAAACCAATGGTACTGAATTAGTAGTTATATAGGCAGGGAACATTTATCAAGAGCTTAATGTATGCCACACACTGTTCTAAGCATGTTACATGTATTATTTCATTTAATCTTCACACCAGCTCTGAGGAATTCTGTTATTTGCCCCTTTTTATGGATGAATTATCTGAGGCACAGAAATGTATAGCTTGTTCTAAGTTACATAATCACAAAAGGTAGAATCAGAATCTAATTATTATGCCTGTCAACTATGTTTAGAATGTAAACAGATGTGATTTAATGCTATTAAATAACAGGACAAAATACAAACAAATGTAAATGCTTTTAAAGGTAGAAAAAAGTCATATAGCATCTCGATCCCTCTGGGCCCCATATTACAATGATTAACTCAAAAGAAAAGCTATGGAATTTTCAAAGTTGGTAATATTTTCTGGGAGAAAATAAGTTCTTTTCTTTAAATGGAAAGCATTGTTCTTTTGATAGTCTGGAGAGAGTGGATTAAAATAAGAAATTAGTAAAACAACTAAAACAGATTTTATTTAAACAAAGTATAGATGAATCAAAAAGGCATCATATAAGGTCATATAATTAACTTACTAATATTCTTAAACTGTTCACTTTAGAAGGTTTGGTCAAGGTCATCCATTTCCCATAGCTCTTTGTTACTTTAGTTAATCTACAATTGTCTTTCTTTAGATTTGGGTGGATGTTTTGTTTGTTTTTTGTATGTTCCTTAGTAGAACATTGGAGTTTCTTACTTACACTTCTACTGTTTAAGGTATTTGTACATGGATGAAATTCATTTTTCTCAGCCACTCTTCTGGTGATAATGAAAACTGTCCCTATGGGGGCACCTGGGTGACTCAGTCGGTTGAGCGTCCGACTCTTGGTTTCAGCTCAGGTCATGATCTCACAGTTTTGTGGGTTCAAGCCCCACATCGGGCTCTGTGCTGGTAGTGCAAAGCCTTGTTGGGATTCCCTGTCTCCCTCTGTCTCTCTGCCCCTCCCCCACTTGGGCTCTCTGTCTGTCTCTCTCTCAAAATAAATAAATAAACTTAAAAAATTAAAAAATACCCTCTCGCTATGAGGTTTAAATGGGGGTAATGTGAAATTACTGACTGTGAGTTTAACACGTAACCCTACCTATTAGTTTCATCTATTCCAAAGAAAATTTGCAGTGGTTCATATAAATACATGCAATAGGATAAAATAAATTGAAAATACAACAGAGAGAAAAGATAATAAGGGGGAAAAAACCAAATCAGGTGTAGAGTTGATACACAATGTGAATCTATGAGTTCCTATATTGTTACTGGAGATGGACCTCAAAATTAGCCAGAGCAAAGAAGACATGATCAGTTGCCTAAGATGAGAAATAAACTAGTAGTTCAAGAGAAATACAGCTTTACTTGGTGTGCAGGCTGAAAAGACATTGCTCCTGTGGATCTTCAGTTAGTGTGCACTATCCTCATTCTCTCTCCTATCATAAAAGAATAGCAAGTTTCATAAGACTTTTGTAATGTCTTTATTGCCAGGTCCTGAAATAATTAGAAAGAATTACTCACTTGAAGTAGATTTTCAGGACACTCATAAATGTATTTCAGTTATATCTTGTAGGACAATAAAGGGAACACTTGAGATTACTGATGGATTATGAGCCTTTCATGTATCTTTAAAATTTTTTTAAATAGTCTTATACTACTCAAAGTGATCTGTAGGTTCAGTGCATTCCTTTTCAATACACCAATAGTGTTTTTCACAGAACTAGAACCAAGAATCCTAAAATGTATGTGAAAGACCTTGTGTAACCAAAGCAACTTTGAGAAAGAATAACAAAGCCGGAGGCATCACAATTCCAGATTTCAAGATATGCTACAGAGCTATAGTAATCAAAACAATATGGTACAGGCACAAAAATAGACACATAGATCCATGGAACAGGATAGAAGGTCTGGAAATAAACCAGCACATATGTGGTCAGTTAATCAACTGCAAAAGAGGTAAAGATACCAAATAAGGAAAAGATAGTCTCTTTAATAAATGTTGGGAAAACTGGACAGCTACATGCAAAAGAATGAAACTTGGCCACTCTCTTATACAATACACAACAATAAACTCAAAATGGATCAAAGACCTAAATGTAGGATCTGAAACCATAAAACTCCTAAAAGAAAATATAAGCAGCAATCACTTGGACTTTGCTCTTAGCAACATTTTTCTGAATAAGTCTCCTAAGGCAAAGGAAAAAAAAAAAAAGCAAAAACAGTCTACGTTAAACTGAAAATCTTTTGCACAGTGAAGGAAACCCATCAACAGAATGAAAAGGAAGCCTACTGAATGGGAGAATATATTTGTAGACTGTATATCCAATAAGGGGTTGCTATTCAAAACATATAAAGAACTCGTACAAGTCAATACCAAGGAAACCCAGATAATCCAATTAAAAAATGGGCAGAGGGCCTGAACAGACATTTTCCCAAAGAAGACATACAGTTGGCCAACACAGACGCAGAAAAAGATGCTCAACATCACCAATTGTCAGGGAAATGCAAATGAAATGAGATATCACCTCACACCAGTCAGAATATACAGTATCAAAATGACAAGAAATTACAAATGCTGGTGAGGATGTGGAGAAGGAGGAACCCTCATGCACTGTTTGTCGAATGGAAGTTGGCGCAGCCACTGTGGAAAAATTGAAAATAGAAATACCATATGATCCAGTAATTCCACTACTGGGTATTTATCCAAATAAAATGAAAACACTAATGCACCCCTATGTTTATGGCAGATATGGAAGCAAGCTAAGTGCCTATCACTAGGTAAATGGATAAAGTTAAACACACACACACTATAATGTTAACCATATAAAAGAATGAAATCTTGTCATTTGTGACAACATGGATAGACCTAGAGGGTATTAAGCTAAGTGAAATAAGTCAGAGAAAGACAAATATGCGATTTCACTTATATGTGGAATCTAAAAAACCAAATAAACAAAAACAGAAACAGACTCATAAATACAGGGAGCATCCTGTGGTTGCTGTAGGGGGGATGGGAGGGCAAGTGGATTAAGAGGTACAAATTTCCAGTTATAAAATAAATCATAGGGATGAAAAGTACAGCATAGGGAGTATCATCAATAATACTCTAATGTATGGTGATAGATGGTAACTACACTTATCACGATGAGCATTGAATAATGTATGAAATTGATGAATCACTATGTTGTACACCTGAAACTAATATGACATTGTATGTCAACTAAATTTCAATTAAAAAAAAAAAAAAGATTCACATTGACAAAATGGGGAGGGCATCAAAACCAAACTTGGTCTATTTCATGATAGTTTTAAAAACATGAATGCATTCACTAAACTAAATTTAGTTAACTAAAAAAACCCCCAAAACTTTAAAAAATATAAATGACTTTGATTAATAAATAAGAATGCAGGGAGTTTAGAGTTGATATTCCTTGTTGTGCACCTGAGTGTAAGCATTGTCAGTAGAGGCTAGGATGGACATAGCTTTATGGAGAGTCTACAAAGATTCTAACCAAAACATAAGACTGAATTGTGGTCACTCTCACCTCCTAACAGACATTGGATTGTTTCTTTTCACACAAATGCCTATGGTAAATACCATAGTATTTAACATTCCGTTAAGACTTTGTAAGTATCCTGAATTTACTTATGGATTTACTTATATTATATATATATATGTATATATATGTATATATATATGTATATATATGTATATATATAAAGTGCATAATTATAAAGCAGACTTCTGGTTGCTAAGTAATTGATAAAATGTAACCCCAAACTACATATTTTTTTCAATTTACCCATCACCAATTTCACTATAATCTCCCTGAGTTTTCCATTTCACAACTTGGCAGTGGTTTTGTATTTTTCTTTTTGAGCTCACTTTTCCTAAATGCTTGATCTCCATTTCTTCTTTTTTGATAGGATTTCACTCCTTTTTATATTTAAGTGAACAGAACACTTGCCAGCGTGCTTCATTGTTTGGAGTCTGTTCTATGCACCCCACTTCTAACAATGTTCCATCGCCAGTTCAATCCCCACTTAACCCTCGTATCTTTATCATAGTCTTCTTGAACGTGATTTTAACACATAGCCGTGTTTTAAAACCTATGCTATGTCACTAATGCTTATCCTATGAAATTTAAGCCACCGAGTTCAGTACTCAGTGATCTTCGTTAATTGATTCCTTCATTATTTTTTCCTAAACTGCCTTTTAGAGTTTAATCAGTGTCATTATTCACAGAAATCACCCCTTGCCTCACATGCTAATGGCTGCTGACACGCTTGTATCATACTATGACCTGACGCTGTACTGAATCTCTTCCTGTTCACGTCATCCCCTTTTTCATGACTGTACCCTGAATTAGACACAAAGCCAGAGTTACTAAAAACATTTTCCAAATCAGGCTTTTCAGTATATTTTGCTTATTTTTTTAAAAGTCTGCATATTTTTCTGTTGTTTTGCAATTACTCATGTCATTTCAGGTTTAACATATATCTTTCTAGGGAAAGAGCTGTGTCTTCAGTTCATTTTGGATCCTCTTCTATATTAACACAGGCGGTTTACACAAAGACTTCCAAAATATCAATTCTGTAAAGTACTTTTAAAAGGAAAGAAAGTCACAGTTCTGAATATGTAAGTGTACCACTTATATACATATATACATTATTATAGTAAAAATAGAGGTCACTTAAATTTGAGACTTTTTTTCCTTCATGGAAAAAAAAGTAGTTTTTTAAAGCTTATTCTAAAGCCAGGTCTGGTAGTTTGACTTGAAAATGCCTTTTCTACATCTAGTTTGATATTCACAAGGAGCTTTCCTTTGGAAATGGCAAAGCAGAATGTGCTTCAGTCCATAATTCATACTGTGACAGTTCAAATGACTGTTAAAGTGAATTCTGAAATTTGCATGGGGAACAGCTCTGTGAAAGCCATCAATCTGCATGACAGCCAGCAGTGCCATCGTCCAAGGGACTTGTGGAGGTGTGAAAGATCAACTCCTCTCCTGCTCACTTAGGTAGTGGTAATAATACTTATATAATTGGGATGAACAGAAGGGGGGCTTTTTTTTTTTTTTGGTCTTAAAGCTTATAAAAATTTTTTTCTTATTGAGGAACAGTGCTTACACTAGTTTACAGTGTATTTAATTTTGCGGTGTTAACATGAATAGGATGATGTCCTGGAGGAATAAAAACGTGAGATGTATCAGTGACAGTTATCTAAGCATGTTCTGAGTCCTTGAATAGAAGGCACATTATTCTAAAACATGTATATTCCTGTTATTACTCTCTTTCCTAAGTCAGATCCTTACCTATTTGTTTTTGTCACATGGAATGACCCCTTTGGATTTAACTTCACTCCTCCTTTTCAGTGCTAGAAAGAAGCTTGTCAGACATCTCTTTACACTTGCAGCTTTACTGCCACATGGAAGGTAGGAGAGAGACAAATTCTAATCACTTACAGAATTATATAATTAAAAGTATGCTTAAAAAAGACTAATTAAAACATTCATTATAAAGTTGTTCTGACTTGCTGATTCTATTCCTTCTGCAACATATTCCAAGTAATGTCTCCTTTTAGTAAATTCACATAGTGAAGTGAGGGGAAGCTCCCTTTGTGCCTCCCAAATTGTGTTCAGTTGAACTTACTTCTGCTACCAGTGAGGCGTGATGATGTATGAGAAATATTTGAATGATGTGATCCCACGCTCACACTATCCTTGAGCTGGTATTGTGTTGGAGGGATAAGACTTACAAAGTAACTACTATATAAATTAGAACATGGTACATCAGTATTATGGGAGTTTTGGAAAAGCTTCTTGGAGAGTTCTAGGGAGAAAGTAAATTTTATATATTAGGATTCATTTATTAGAAATAAAGTAGTAATGGCTAGCACAAAGGTTCAGTGGGTCTTCCACAGGGCATATTCTAGGAAAACATGCAGTTATGAGACTAATTTGGAAACTATCGGACACATGAGGATCAGTAATGGATATTAATAGTTTTGGGGGAAAGATTGTAGGAGACTTGTATTGCCAAGTGAAAGTGTTTGTTTTTTTGTACACTTTGGAGAATTGTTGAACAGCTTTAAATAAGTGGTATAAAAATTGTAGCTTCAGTGGAATTATTGCTTTGGAACTATGTGTAAGGGTTCAGAAGAAAAAAAAGTGGGGAGATTAAACTGGTTAATGGGCTAAAAGAGATAGAACAGGGATAATGAAAATTGATAAAAATATCCAATAGAAAACTTTGGAATTATCATTAACAAATTTGAGAATGGGTTAGGGCGAAGAATATCAATGTTTTGAAATGAGAAGAAATACAAAAAAGTGTCATGTTCATTCAATACAGTCTGATATTACATATTTGGATTATAAATTCTAGGAGGCAAAATTTCTAGTGTGTAGTATCTAATTATGCCTTGCAAAGCATCCAAGAAAGGTGCGACTTAGTATACACACTTTTGTTATTGATCAAATGTAATTCAATCCAACAAGCAATAGCTAAGCCCTGACCATGAGTTGTGGTATGTGCTAATATCTCTGAAAACAAAGAATAAGATGTTGCCAACCTTCACTTATCTCAGAAAGGGAAGAAGGACAAATAACAAATAATTATTGTATAGCATACTATATTAGGAATAATACAAGTTTTGAACAAATTATGAAGTTAGCACGGAAGAAGAACGATTATGTGATGGTATTCTGTACGCATAATATGTACACGTAAAAGCTACTACATTGTATTTTGACCTTTTAAAATTTATTGTTTTTGGATTCTTTACAACATGACTAGAAAGGTAAAGCAATCCCACATGCATTTTATAGGTAGAAACTCAACTAAAAAGAACTTAAATATCCAGCACAAATAGCAGAAATTCTCTACTGATTCTTGTAATTGCAAGTTATAGAAAAGCACTCTAAGATAATAATAATTAATACACTCTAAAAACAAGAATTCTGGGGCTAGAGTAGTTTCAGGGTTGGCTTTAGAACCCAGGATATTTCCATTTTACCCTTGACATCCCCTGACAGATGTTACTTATTTATCTTTGGCACTGGTCCCCCTTAGTCCCAGAAGGGCTGTTCTAGTTCCAAGTATGGTATACAGTGACAAAGTCCAGAGGTGGACAAAAGAATTGTCCTTGTCTTATACCCTTATTTAAAGTGAGAAAATTCAGTGCCAGAAGCATTGCAACAGATTTACTCTCATGTGCTATTGAATAGAATTGGTTTTGTGTCATGCCCATGCCCATGCCCAAATAAAACCATGGTGAGGGTAATGAGACCAGTATGAATAGCTTAGAACAGTTTCATTCAACCTCTGGGACTGGAGGTAAACTCTGCCTGCTTGAAATAACTCTGCCACTTCTAGATAAATGAACAAAATCAGAATTGTTTATGGAAGAAAAATGTGTGTGTGTGTGTGTGTGTGTGTGTGTGTGTGTGTGTGTTTAGGTAGGTGAGGAGGGATGCAAGTTGGGCAAGAGATGATGGCTATCATGAGGTAGGGAACCCATTGTTATAATTCCAAGTATAATTTTAACTTAGAGTATACTTGTTAAAACATGTGATAGTTTTCCTTCACTTTTGAGCAGCTTTCAGAGGAAATTATAATTTCTCCTGGTATTCTAAGTCTCTTGATAAATAGAATGGCTCAACATGTGAGTGCTCTCAAATTCCCTTAAAGAAATTGTAATGTAATATACACTACCTCAACTTGTAACTGGGTCCTTTGGAAAATGGTAAGTCACTCTGAATTGCCTCTGTGGTACATTGATTAATGGATCTTGAGAATGCAAATCTTTTAACAAAATCAGCATTTAATTGTATATGTGTTAAGGAAGTTTTGGTATTTTCAGTGCTGGGTAGTAGATGATAGGAAGGGAATATGTGTATAAGCTATAGCTGAGGTGAAATCTTCCTTACTGGCAAGTGACTTAGAAGCAGCAACTTTGTTTTACCTAGAAATTTTAAACTAGATCAGCCATCAGGATTATGAGTAATGGAACATTCAGGTTCCTAACTGAAAAGTCATTCTTTATCTGGGAGAGCATGTCCCACATTATCAGAAGATCATGGAAGAAAACCCTGAAGGTCCTGCCAGGTTATGGGGGTAGCAGGAGGTCCAAGCTCCAGAGGAGGAGGTGGTGGTGGGGGGCTAGGGCGCCGTCTTCTAAAACCTGGCCTGTATCCCAGGGACTATGGCACTATATCTCTGTCTTATAATCAGCCATTAAATCAGACAAGTGTAATTTGTCCTGCTCGTTAATAAATATATTATCTGGCAGTAGCAAGTATCTGTTGCTTACTTAAAGCAGATTGTGGGAATTTTATATAATCTTCCCTCTTCCTCTCCCCTGCTGTCCTTTTATATTTTTTGCTGGTTTGGCATATTTAAAATGGATTATGTGAAAGGTCATAACCAAGTATGGGGAGAGGTAAAGCTGGACTAGTATTATATACTTAGTTTTATTCCTTTTAATTTCTATTTTAACATTTTAGTGATTTCCCCACGTCTAGAGGGCTATGCTGTTTTTAAAACAACAATGGCTACAAAAATGCTTTCTCTGGTATTGGAATGAGGAAAGCAAGAGGAATGTCAGTGTTATTTTATTAAAAAAAATAGCTATGGAAAGAGCCCAAATGTCTATCAACTGATGAATGGATTAAGATATATCTATATCTATATCTATATTTATATCTATATCTATATCTATATCTATCTATATATATATCTATGTATATCTATATATCTATATAGATATAGATATATAGATATATATATATACACACACACAAAATGGAATACCACTCTGAGATGAAAAAGAATGAAATCTTACCATTTGCAACAACATGGATAGAACTGGAGGGTATAAGGCTAAGTGAAAGAAGTCAGTCAGAGAAAGACAGGTATCATATGATTTCACTCATAGTGGAATTTGAGAAACTTAACAAATGATCATAGGGGAAGGGAAGGAAAAATAAGATTAAAACAGAGAGGGAAGCAAACCATAAGAGACTTTCAAGTACAGAGAACAAACTGAGGATTGATGGGGATGGATGGGCAGAGGGTGGGGAAAATAGGCGATGGGCATTAAGGAGGGCACTTGTTGGGATGAGCCCTGGGTGTTATATATAAGTGATGAATCACTGGATTCTACTCCTGAAGCCAAGACTACACTGTATGTTAGCTAACTTGAGGATTAAAAAAATGGCTTTCAGAAGGTTTATAGGAGCACATCCTAGGTAATGCTTAGTAAAAATTGATTTAAATATTTATATGCCTAAAGAGCTCTTTTAATGAAATGGGATTAGTATGGTAGGTTATAAATTCAATAGCTGACACAATGAAAGAAATAGACTGTTAGATCTATTCAAAACATCTATAGAGATCCAAGAATATTAAAGATATGCATGAGTAGCCAAATATAATAAGTGTTAATGAATATACTAAGTGTCACAAATATATATGATTTTATAAGGAAGGAGCAGCTTCAAGATTGAGCACGATGGGGTGGTCTCAGAAGGGTTGGTGTGTGCTTGGATGGACAATCCAAAGGTAGCTAGTTTTACAACTAGTTTTATAACAAAAACAAGGCAGGATGTTATATTTAAGCTTATTTGAAAATTCAGTTGCTAATAAATTTATCAAATTTTATCTTTTATTTTAAAAATCAAGTTTTGGTCTTTAATACTTCTAGAGTACAAATACTATGCTAAATAGTTTTTTTTGGAGAACGCTTTAATGCAGTTAGGACATTTTAATGAGCACATAAAATCTTCGACTATTTACTTATACATATATACACATTTATTTTGTACATGTTGACTTTCAGGGTTATGTTTACAGGAACGGGGTTATACCAGAGAAGATACAGTTTTGTTAACTGTTGTTTTCTGGAACATATTGTTAAGTGCATCTGCTTAAATCTGTTACATGAAATGTATCTTTAAGTAGGTTCTGAAACAAGATTACTTACAATTATATAGTATGCCATAATATGAATGTATTATATTTATTTACTTAGGTATTATTGTTGTTAGACATTTAGATTGCTTTCATGCTGATATACTTTTTTCTTCTAAATGTTTATAGCGGGGTGCCTGGCTGGCTTAGTCAGTTGAGTGTTTGATTCATGATTTCTGTTTAGGTCATGATCCCAGAGTCTTGGGATGGACCCCCATGTTGGGCTCCACACTGAGCATGGAGCCTACTTGGGATTCTCTCTCGCTCTCGCTCTTGCTCTCTAGCTCTCTCTTTTTCTCCCTCTGCTCCTCTCCACCACTCACATGCATGTGCTCTCTCTCTCAAATAAATAAATAGATATATAACTAAATAAATCCTTAATAGGCGTCTCTAAGGCCCTGCTGATGATTTTCCCAAAATAAAAACTTAAATATGGGATTACTCTGTCAATGAATAAGACCATTTTATGGCTTTTAATGAATATTTCTATATTGCACTGCAGAAATATATTTTAGTTTCCATGTTCAATAATCCATGTATTATTATTTATTTATTAAAATTTTTTTTGACGTTTATTCATTTTTGAGAGACCGAGAGAGACAGAGTGTGAACAGGGGAGGGACAGAGAGACAGGGAGATACAGAATCCTGAAGCAGGCTCCAGGCTCTGCGCTGTCAGCACAGAGCCTGATGCAGGGCTTGAACCCACAAACCGTGAGATCATGATCTGAGCCAACGTTAGACCCTTAACAACTGAGCCACCCATGCTCCCCAGTGGTGCCTATACCTATACAGATTCTAGATCATTTTAAAATACAAGTTTACAACATGATAGACTAGAGAGCTCTATATTAGTCCTTTTACCTTTCCTTGTGAATCATCTGTCTTACTATATATTTACTTTCTGTGTGTATTTTCCTTGTCTCATTATGTATTTGTATCATTGGCAAAACAGAAGCAAAAAAGAAAAAAAAAAACAAGGAAATTGACCTATCACTACATGTATTAGCAACAGCAATAAAAGCACCTGCTTTTTAAAAATGTCAAAATGCTTACAATAAGAATGTTTTTGTTTGCTAATAAAATCTCTGTTTTTACTGTGTGCTGCTAAGGAAAAAAAAAACAAGGAAAAAGATGAACAAATCACACCTATACCTTACCCTCTAGGAAAAGCTGATGATGTACATGAATAATATTCAGGTTTTATTATTTCAAATAAATCATCACATTTTTGGCATACTGTACCCAAGACAATAGGGCAGTAGCTTTTAGTTTAAATGTTTTGTTTTCTGTTTTTTTTTCCTGTCTATTGAACCCATGTTCAAATACTACCCCTGCAGAATTTGAGCTGCAAAAGCTGATATTCAAAGCCACTCTCTCTTGAAATGGCAGTTTAGTTTAATAATAAGAAGAGAATTTGTCCTATCCTGACTCAGCTGACAGGAAAAGTTGTTTAAAGTATTGATTATGATGATGATGATTATGATGATAGTAATTTTTCTACACTATCTTATCAAGGCAAGAGTCAGCCAGGCATTGAGCCAGAGAGCTTTACTGCTTTTGAAGAGATGTATTCATTTTTCTCTAGAATGAATTAAATAGTTGGGAGCAGTGGAGCATGTCAGTATGTCAAAACAGAGTAATTTGAACTGTCTTAGCTTTGTAGTGGACCTTTATTTTATTTTATTTTTTATTATGTTACACTTACCTAGGCCACTGGATAGTCCATTTAGTTCTAAAAGCAAATATCAAGGAGCTGGTATTACATGTTCTCTGGGTTATTTGTGACACTTCTTTTCATTAAAACGGTAGATTAGAATTTAAATGGAAAATTAAAATAAATTTTCTGTATTGAATATTTATGTAAACATGTCTATAAATTATTATAATTAAAACCTACAGAGATAAATCTTATAAGCATCCACCTGAATTAGGACTCTGAGATGAAAACATGACACTTAGCAATTTGAATAATGATACAAAATGTTAATAAATGACAAAACTTCATGAATTGTTGTATTATAGTATGCTATGAAATAATTAAAAGGGAAAAGGTCATATATTTAAAAGATTTTTTTTTAATGTTTTTTATTTATTTTTGAGACAGAGACAGAGCATGAGCAGGGGAGGGGCAGAGAGAGAGGGAGACACAGAATCCGAAGCAGGCTCAAGGCTCTGAGCTGTCAGCACAGAGCCCGTCGCAGGGTTCGAACTCACAGACTGTGAGATCATGACCTGAGCGAAGTTGGACACTTAACCGACTGAGCCACCCAGGCGCCCCGGTCATATACTTTTAATGTCATTATAGTATGGTTGTTGATAACATATTAACCAATTTTTGCACTGGGTTTGGGTCTGTCTTCTAGCATTTAGTGACTGTGTACCTTTGGGCCATTATTTAATCTCTGTAGTTATCAATGTCTTCATCTGCAAAATGAGAATAATAATTTTACTGTCTTTGGGAAGTGAGATAATCTAGGAAAAGCCCTTAGGGTAGTACAAGGTAATAATTACTGCTAAATAAATGTTGTTTGTGTTGTTAATTTATTAGCAATATTTTGAAATTTTAGGGTACCTAGTCAGGCTTTAGAAGTCATCAATATGTTGTTACTTGATTTTTTTGTTATGACTTAGAAAAATTATTTTTGAAAACATATTTTTAAGAAATATATCTTTTAAATGTAAGAAGTGTCAGCTCTGTTAAATTTTTATTTGAATGTTTCTGCATATGGAATATTTCCTACATTTCATTACACAGCTTTGAGAAAAATAGAATCTTGATTCTTGATAGCAAAAGTTTATTGCTATTTCATGTTTCGTAAACTCTGAGTTTGTTTTAACAGTATTATGGTAATTGTGCTTTGGGGAGTCAAGCTCCAAGATAAAGAGTTCTTTCATTACTTACAGACAACAAGACTTTTGTTCTCATGTGAGCACTTATTAAATACTGCAGTTAAAAGATCAAGTGAAGAACCCCTGAAAAATGGTTTGTAATGATAGGATATAGTGGAAGAAATTGTAAATTGTACCATTTAATATTAAAAAAAATATTTTCTCAATTTTAATTTTAGTAGCTGTCTAAACTATTTTTTCCCTGGCTGTATATTTCTCTCTACTTGTCTTCCTGAAAACTCATGTTTCATAAGAGGAAAGATGATTGACTGTAGGTTCTCCCAATAGCAGGATAAGAAGGTGACTCAGTATCAGATCAGTTACTATCATTAATGGTAACAGAAAAGAATACTAATGAGTATAAGAGATGTTATTCTTCTAGCAACAAAAGGTCTAACTTATTAATCAACTATTATCAAAGCAATTTAAGCCCCCAAATGATCAAATTCTTAATATTACTACTAGCTTTAAAACTTTAAATCAACAGTTTAAAAATCCCTTAAGATTTTGAACAAACCTACAAAATTGGAAACCTATTAGCAAGAAGAGAAGTGAAGGGACTGATTAATCCACTCATTATATTATTAAGAATTTAATAGAGTTGAGATTTATGTACATTTAAAATAAATATTTGTCTCTGGATTTGTGTGCATTTAAATATCTTCCATGAGATGTTGCCTTTCTGAATATACTAAAGATGTGAAAATGTATGTATGTACTTGAAATAGTGCAGAAAATCTTCTATTACTTAGAATTAAAAAAAAGAATGTCATTGGTGTTTGCTTTTATTTTATTTATTTAAAGAAAATTTTTTTTACTCTTTGAGAGAGACAGAGAGAGAAAGAGAGAGCGCCAGAGTGCGAGTGGGGGAGGAACAGAGAGAGAGGGAGACACAGAATCCAAAGCAGGCTCCAGGCTCTGAGCTGTCAGCACAGAGCCCAACGTGGGGCTGGAACTCATGAACCATGAGTTCATGACCTGAGCCGAAGTCGGATGCTTAACCGGCTGAGCCACCCAGGCGCCCCTACACTCTGAGTATTTTTTAAAGAGAGTTCACTCTTACTGTTCATTTTCATAGGAACTAAGCTCTAACATTGGAATCTTTTCCATGAAAGTGGCCCATTTTTGGACTGCTCCCCTGTGTCTGACTGGGATTGTGTTCCTGTTCTTCTAAATTATAGACCATTGCGTTTCCATATTTTTGAGATGTATGTGTTTCTATCATGATGTTTGTTTTTCCTTGTTCCTGTGTTCTGTCAACCTTTTGGTGATTCCTATGCAGTCGTAGAAGGTATGGGTGCAGATTTTCATTCTTTCTTCTTTTCCCAGATTCTGCTCTTCTTCTTCCAGATTCTGCTGTATTAGTATGATCTTCACCTTAGTGAACAACCAGTTCAAGACCCTCTTTTTATAGTTTTTTTTTTAGTTTGATGACTTTCAGATCTAGTTTTCTTCAGCACCCTCTTGTAAGGCTGGAGCCTAGCATGACCAGAATTGCTTTACTTCTGGTAATTTGTACTGCAACATCCCACTGTCTAACTGATTGTCCTTCTGGCCCACACACTTCCTTACTATAACACTAACCTGATTTATTTTTACATTCATCAACACCTTCAGTCCCTTGTGCATTCCACTGCCATGCTTCTTTCCCATTCATTTTTAGCATCTTTTTCTTTTCTGCCTCTTACTTACTTGTCTACCTTCTGCACTTTCTTTTGTCTTACTGCCCCACCTGACACTCCTCTTACAGTTTCTGATGCCAAGTCCAGTGAACAATTTCTTCCTCTTTCTTGAAACTTCCTTCTCTTGATTTTTATGATGTCATTCTCCTTCAGTTTATGTTCTGCCCATTCTTTCTTAGTTTTCATTTATAGGTTTCCCTTCTTTTACTTATTCTTAAAATTGGGTTTTACTAGGAATTATTCCTTGGCGTTTTGTTGTTTTCAGTTCTTATCATTTTCTAGTTCACTTCATTCAGACTTCAATAACTTTAATGATGTATTGATGATTTCCAGACCTTTATATTTGTCTTACTATTCTATCCAGAGCTCTAAAATTATATGTACTTTTTCCCCACTGAATGTCTTTGCATAGTTGTCCAGCTGATTCTTCAATTCAGAATGTCAAAATCAATTTTATCATCTTAAAACTACTTTTTCTCCTGTATTTTCTGTTTTCGGGAATGATAGCAACACACAGCCAGCCACCCAAGCCAGGAGCATTAAATTCTACCTAAAGCTTAGTTTACTACAAGTTTCATTGATTCAACTCATAGATGGCTCATATGAATGTCTTTATGTTATTTTAGTTCTTACTCTTATGATTGATGTGATTGTTATTCTCATCTGGACCATTGAGAAGTGTCTTATTAATTTTTCTGCCTGCCTCAGGCTTTCCATCTCAGACTGCTGGCTGAGAACTCCTTCATTTGGAATGAGTAACCACCCTAAGAGGAATCCACTTCACCCCCATCCTGCCATCCCATAGTCACCCATATTTTTGATCACTATCACTTACCTTTTGTCTCAGCATTTTTAGGAAGACTTTCTTTTCTGTAGATCTCTCTTCTCATAATCTTCTGTATTTTGCTCTTTCCAAACCATCATACTTTGTTTATTCTACTTTATCTAGTTTGGATAAGCTGAAGCAGCTGACATGGTTCATCTGTATCCTGGCCTGAAGCATCGTTGCTGTAAATGGTGTGGTGGTAAGAAAACAGTTCAAGGTGCTAAGTTTTTGAATCAAGCCCAGTCCAAGCTGCCCTGTCTTGAGTGTTTGCTAGAGGCACTAAGGTAGTGGCCAGGACTGAAGAAATGACAACCTGACCTTCCTTGGTAAGGGAGCTCGCACAACTTGCCCTCTGTCATTCTACCTAACCTGCAAGCCTCTCAAAACCTGAGCTTTGCTTCGCAAATTCATTTCCCGTTTCCATAAGAAAAAACGCAACTCTTTTTGTTTAATACCAAAGGTCCCCATGTTAGACATTGCATTTTTAACCCATGTCATTATTTATACATTACCAGAGGTTACAATTTATTTGCCAGACAGAATCTAAATAGAACACAACATGTCAAATCGAGTGATGTGCCTTTTTTTTTTCCACCAGATTTTCTTCCCCCTACTTTTTTTTTTTTAAGTTTAAGATAACATAGCAATTTAACATAATAAATAGATAAAAGGATGTAGGGCCTAGAATCAAGGAACCTGGACTATTTTAGATCTGTATAGCTCTAGGATATTTCCTCCTGGCCTAAGTAATATGGGATTAAATCTATTCATGGACTTTAGCTCCTTATTAGACCATTTATGTAACATTACTGTTTACCAGGCATTCTTCTCTAAGTGTTTTACATGTCCCATGAGAAAGTATAATATTATTTCCATTTTATAGATGAAGAAACTGAGACAGAGAGAGATTAAGTGACCGAGTGATAGTTACAAAGCTAGAAATTGGCAGAGCCAGAAACTCAAACCCTGTTCTTCTTTACCATTAGGTTGTGCCCAAAGAAGATAGGAAGGTATAGGAAGGAGAGGTGGGGACTGGGGGAGGAGGTCTTTGGCTTATTTCTCTAAAATCTAATGTCGGTAGGGGCGCCTGGGTGGCTCAGTCGACTTCGGCTCAGGTCATGATCTCATGGTACATGGGTTTGAGCCCTGTGTGGGTTCGAGCCCCGCGTCGGGCTCTGTGCTGACTGCTCGGAGCCTGGAGCCTGCTTCGGATTCTGTGTCTCCTTCTCTCTCTGTCCCTCCCCAGCTTGCGCTCTGTCTGTCTCTCTCAAAAATAAATAAACATTGCCAAAAAACTTTTTTTAAATCCAGTGTCAGTAAATAGGAATAGATAATCAATAGATATTAATAAAATACAAGTTGATTTTGAAATATACGTGTTTTTTAAGGGAAACTTTCCTGAGGACTGGCAATATTCTGCCACAGAATTTTCTTACAAGAGAGATTTAATTTTCTAAAGTGTGAAAATTTAGATATTCCTGATGTCCATTATTCAACTATCGTATGTCTGTCTATTCATGTACATATTTAGTATAATTTAAATAAGAGACCAACAAAATGGAAGACATTTTTTTCCAAAACAAAATGAGATATAATGGAAGAAAGATAAATTGGGTGTTTTTTTATAAGACAGTACCTTTAGCAAATACTTTTTTTTTATTTATTTTATTTTTTTTATTTTTGGGACAGAGAGAGACAGAGCATGAACGGGGGAGCGGCAGAGAGAGAGGGAGACACAGAATCGGAAACAGGCTCCAGGCTCCGAGCCATCAGCCCAGAGCCTGACGTGGGGCTCGAACTCACGGACCGCGAGATCGTGACCTGGCTGAATTCGGACGCTTAACCGACTGCGCCACCCAGGCGCCCCTAGCAAATACTTTTAAGATTAGTTGAAAATAATTTGTATTTGAGTAGGACTTCTTTCCCTACTCAGAAAATTGTTATAAATGAATGAAAGCAAATCTCTTCTTCAATAATACTCTTCCCTGTGCACCCCCAGAGTTCTTCTTCTTAGGATACTTACCCAGCGCCTGTAGAATGAGTCAGGTTGCCAAGAAATGTTGGATTACATTAACTTCATTAGACTCAAATTCTGGAGTAGCCTCAGGCAGAAAGGGATTGGAAAAAAATGAGTCCGTATTCATCTGGTGGCATTCATTTTCAGGGAGGAGCAATGAAAACTCAAAAACCTCCACATTATTAAATTTAATGTTTTTTTAAAACATAATTATCTATTTAACATATAGATAAAAATAAAACTGCTTTTACTAAACTGGTCTGAATCTAGATGTTTGTAAGCATATGGATTTGGGAAGTTACAAAAAATGAAATTCTTAGAAATATTTTCAGCTTTCCATTCCCTAAATATCATGTAAAAACAATATTTCTATTATAATAAAAAAGGGGAGCATTGCAGCCTAAATCAGTATTTCCTTGGCACAGATTAGTATTTATATGATCTTATTTTAAGCCTATGTGATGTAAAAAGCTAAAAATGTTAAAATTATGACTAATTGCGTATATACTGATGTTTACATGTTTAATGTGTTTTAAACATCTGTATGTTTTGTAAATAGCTGTAGTAGCTGTAATTCCTTGAGAATAAATGACCCGATTTGAAAAGAAACAGTGTTTCTATCAGAATAATACATGTACATAGTTCAAGAAGTCAGAAAACTTACAGTAGGAAAGCAAGAAAAACAAAAGCATCTGGCCCCTGCCTCCATCCTCTCATGATCTGCCTTTCAGATAGAAGTGCTTTTAAGTCTTTTAACTGGTTTTTCCAATTTTTTTTATTAAAAAAATTTTTTTTTAACATTTATTTATTATTGAGAGAGAGAGACAGAGCATGAGCAGGGGAGGGGCAGAGACAGGAGGAGACACAGAATCTGAAGCAGGCTCCAGGTTCTGAGCTGTCAGCACAGAGCCCTGCGAAGGGGTTTGAACTCACAAACTGCAAGATCATGACCTGAGCTGAAGTTGGACACTTAACCCACTGAGCCACTCAGGCGCCCCAGGTTTTTCCAATTCTTAACTGTCTATATAGAATGTTTCTTAGTTTTTCAATTTTAGGCAATATCCATTGACTTCCTTCTATGGTAGATGAGGAATTACAGTCTAAACACAGCACCACAACACAACTTCCATTCCTCGTCCACCATATATACTCCTGACTTTTGCTAGGGAATACCAAGTATGTATGTTCTATGACTATTTAAATATTTTTCAAGCTTAGTAATGCAGTATATTATGGTTCTAGTTTTCGTCTTCCCTTTTTTTTTTTTTTTTTAAGTAGGCATCACACCCAGCACGGAGCCCATTGTGGGATTTGAACTCATGACCCTGAGATCAAGACTTGAGCTGAGATCAAGGGTCGAAGGTTTAACTGACTGAGCCACCCAGGTGCCCCTATGATTATGGTTTTCTTATTCAAATTCTGTTTCTTAGGAATTTGATCTTTTTAATTTTTTTGTTTGCTCAGTTTTCTAGTTACCTATTAATAGTGCTTCCCAAGACACTGAAGCAGAACTATAAAGTCTTTCTCATTGTAGTCATACCCATCAGGTAGTGCATCAGTCAGCATGGTTCAGGTTATTGTATGGTCAGAAGCAGCCTCAAATCTTTAGTGGTTCTCTGTGGAGTTACTCAGGAACTCCTCCTCCTGTTGAATTAATCTTCAGGCTTCATTCTGTACTCAGAACCCTCTAGGTTTTTTCATATCTTTCTGTTGGGCTGTGACTTCCATTCATCATTATTCCATCATCATGGAAATGCTCTTCACTTCCTGTTATTTAGGTCTCCTTTTCCTAAATTTGTCTATTCCTTCATGTTGGAATAGCTTCCTTCCAGAAGCTGCCTGAGAATTTTTAGGAGGGAAAAATTAGAGCTTATACATGTTTGAAAATGTTTTTATTTTACCTTTCCATGTGAATAAATATAACATTTTATTTGGAAAATTATTTCCTCTCAGAATTTGGAAGGAATTGCTTCATTGGCTCCTATCTTCCTGTGTTATGACCATTTCAATGAGACTTGCTCCTAGTTAATGAACTTTTATCGTCACTCTTCTGATATTTCATGATGATGTACTCTGATGGAGGTCTTTTTTCCCCCCATTAATTTAGTAGTGAATTACAAGGAGTATCTGGAGGCTCTATGAATCAATGGGATTTGCTGCCTGTGGACTTTACTGTGGTTGGTATGGAGAGGGGCAGATCGTTTCTTTGTCATTTCTGCTCCCCCTCCCGCTATCCCAGATGCCAGTGTTTGTAGTTCTTGTCTCTTGGGTCAATTTCCCCAGATTTGAGTTTTCCAGAAGCTTAGTGAAAAAGGAGTCCTTTATACGTTAATCTGCAATGTTTAGACTTCAGTCTCTGTTTTGGATAATGCCACTTCCCCTCCCACTTCCTTTTCTTCTTGGTCCACCCTGGTCTGCAGCTACTCTGACTCATCCTCCCATGCTCTGGGGGTCAGGGAGTGATATTTGCCCAATTGTGGGTGGTAGAAAAGGGGATATAGTACTAACAGATCTTGTATCTATTCTGTTTTCTCACTGGCCTTTTCTCTACTCCCAAGGTTCCTGGCTTCCCTACTGTCTTTTCAGGGGCTTCTTGTTGTCCTTTGTTATATAACATCTGTAGCAATTCCAGATCAGTTTCAATGGACTGTTTTTCTCCTAACTATGGTATATGTAATGACTATTCTAAATTTTGATTACAAATGAAAAATTTTTCTAATATCAATTGCTGTGTTTTGAGCACTGTATTGTATCAGTGACTTATGACAGTGGACAAGTAAATAAGCATTAAGTAAAACCCCACAACGTGCCAAAAACAGTGCAGTTTACATTTCTCATGCCCGTTTTTTTTTTTTTTTCTAATGAGGAAAGTATCCACAAATTTTAAAATAACATACTTGAGAAGGATATAAGGAACTTATAGCTTCAATGGATTATATATATTTTTTGGCATTTTGTATTCCTAGTGATTTTTATTGGATTCCAGATATTTTGAATTCTACCTTTTGGGGGCAGATATCTTGTATTTCTACAAATATTCTGAATGCATTTTGGAATGATACCGTTTGGAAAGTGTTTGACCTTTTTGGGTCTCGCTTTTGAGATCTGTCAGGCAGCCGCAGAAGAGCACTGCTCAGGTTGGGGTTTGTTATTCCCCACTGCTGAGGTAAGACCTTTCTGAGAACTCCAGCCCTGAGAATCCTGAAGTTTTCCAAGCTAGTTGATGTGTTAACAGGCAGAATCCCTGGCCCTGTGTTAGTGCCTGGCGCTATGACCACAGGCTTCTCCCTTAGACTCTGTTCCTAATATGCATGTGTGTTAATCAGTAGTCAGCTGAGGACTGAGGGGGATTGTCTGTTGATCTCTGGAGTTTTTTCTATGTGCACTTCTCACTTCTCTGGTCCTCTGTCCTGTGATTTCTACCTGCCTTGGTTTTTCCATACTCTGGGCACTGTCTACTCAATTTAGAGTCTGCTGGGCTCTATTTGGATTTGTCCCTCCCTATGGGAAACTTTCTTAGAGCAGAGTACACCGAGGCAACTGTGGGTTCACCTCATTGGTTTCTTACCTTTCAGGGAGTATGGTCCTTTGTTGCCTTGAAATTTCGTGTGTGTAGATACTATCAGTTTTTTGGCTGTTTTAGGGAGGAGGGTAAATTTGGTGCCTGTTACTCTGTCTTGGCCAGAAGTGGAAGGGACAGAGTAGATGTTGATTTTTTACTGATTCTTATTGTACATGCTTATAAAAGTCCATATTTTTTCAAGCAGTTGGTATGCTAAAGATTAATCTCTTGCAGGGGGTGACTGGGTGGCTCAGTTGGTTAAGTGTCTGACTGTTGATTACAGCTCAGGTCATGATCTCAAGGTTTGTGGATTCAAGCCCTGCATTGGACTTTGTGCTGGCCATGCAGAGCCTGCTTGGGATTCTCTTTCCCTCTCTCTGCCCCTCCTCCGCTTGCTTGCTCTTTTTCTCTCCCCTCAAAGTAAATAAATAAACTTAAAAAAAGGTAATCTTTTGGTATAATTGAATAAAAAATATCAAAATTCCTCTAAGAGGTTTTTTTTTTTCCCCTATTCAGTATGTCACCAGAAGTCCTTACATAGATATCCACTTAGAAATTGTGCAAAGGAAAAAAGCTGATCACTTTTCCAAGAAAATGCTTTGATGGGAAAGATGAGTTTAATTAACTTCATTGACTTTGTCACTTAAGAAAATATAGACAAGGAAGGAAGGGGAACTATCACTGATTACATTGGTTGCTCTATGAATTCACACTTAGCAGTCTCAAAATGAACTTTTTAGCCAACAATGTCTAGTGACTTAAAAAGCTTTAATTAACTGCATAATATAAACATGTATATTTAGGTGTATGTAGCCTTTTATTTAAAATGGCAAGTCTTTATAGATACAAAAAAAATACCACAAGATGTTGAAGAGCATATTAACAGTACTTTCCATTTACTTTCTAATTTTCAAATATACATGTTTATTCATACTTTGCCTATGAGACCTTACAGATGTTTTCAGAATCATACGATGGGAATTATGTGTAAACTTTTCACATAATCATGTGTATGACAATATCTACTTTACTCTGAAGTATGCCACTAGCTGGTGCTCCTAATGAGTTTTGCTTGGAATGTTTTTCTAAATAGTATAGGTCCTTTAGGAGATAGTAGATTGAAATAGAAAAACCACTCAAATTCCTGTGATATCACTATTTGTGCCTGTCTCCTTAGATAATTGGTTTAATTCTCCGAATCTCAGTTTTCTCTTTATAAAATGATAGTAGAGCCAAGAACAGTAGCTTTTAAATCCGCTATATCTGTATTTATACTGCTTTTTGTATCTGCTAGCCTTGAGTTAATTAATCTTGGGAGGTTCAATTCAATTACTTCCATTGTAAAATGAGCGTAACCATATCCATTTTGCATTATTGATATCAGGATTCTTTGAAAACATGTATATAAAGAACATAAAACACTGGTTGGCACTTCACAAATATTCACCAAATGTTGGTTACCATACCTGCCCCAACATAAGTTAACAAGGTAGTTAAGAAAATGCATCTTAGATATAAATATAAACATATCTGGGAAATATTAAAAACAGTATGCACATTAAATAGTAATATTATATCTGTGGTTGTTATATAGGCTCTGGGCTGTAAGCTTATAAACAAGTTGTCTGTAGGTTTGTGCCATAAATGTCCAAATTAAAGTCAGCTTAATTGACAGACCTTTCATAATCTGAATAATGGTTGTAAAATATTTCTTGGTTAGAGGTTAGGGCACTCACAGCTCTGCTATAGTCAAGGGACTTGTGGACATTTTACTTATGACTCATTTACCGTAAAACTGTAGTGTATTATTATGTGCATCATCTCAAAAGAGAGATGTTGAGTTAAAGGAAAAAAAAGACGCTGTAGATAGCATTGGCGAAACAGAAAATTACCCACTTGAATCATGCTAGTTCTAAGAATTCTGGATTAAAAGGGGGGATTTGAAGGGGTGCCTGGATGGCTCAGTCAGTTAAGCATCCACTTCTTGATCTCAGCTCAGGTCTTGATCTCAGGGTCATGAGTTCAAGCCCCACAGGGTCATAAGTTCAAGCTCCATGCTCCCTACTTAAAAAAAAAAAAAAAAAAAAGAAAAGAAATAATATGAAATAAAAGAGGGGAATTTAAGAACGTTGTCAATAATTGTCTTAATCCTCCATGGATTAAAGAATGATTTCACTTATTCAATGAACATTTATTGAATTTTCACTGTGTGGAATGCACTCAAGTAAGGACTTTGGATACAGTGATGAAAGATAAAGTCCCTCGCCCTCTCAAGTGGGACAGATATGTATTTCAGCAACTATAATGTGTTATAATAAATGTTGCAATAAAATTTGCACATAAAAGAAGTTACCCAGATCAGAAGAAGCTTGTCAAAATATTGACTTGGAGTAAATACTAGAAATCACCAAAGGTCCATTCTTGACCTTCTTAAATCTGTAATACTCAAACATGACACTTTCTCCTTAGTGTCTCATAAAGGTGTCAATGTTCTGTGAAAAAGTGAATTTGGAAATAGGATGGTTCTAGAAACAGTTTTCACAGTCATGGATCAGAAGACTCAACATAGTAAAGATAACAATTCTCCAAAATTGATTTTTTGGGTTAATACAGTTCCTATCATTATTTCAGCAAGGTGTTTTTTGTTTCGTTTTTTTGTTTTTGTTTTTGTTTTTGTTTTTTGGCATAGACAGATTTACTCCAAAATTTATTTGGAAAGGAAAAGTCTCCAGAATAGCTGAAACAATTTTGTGGGAGGAATCAGTGTTCTTAATGTTAAGGCTTACTATCTAGCTGTAGTATTCAAGACAGTGTGATCCTGGAGGAGGGATAAACACATAGTTCAATGGAACTGAATACAAGATTCTAGAACTACATCTAGACAAGCATGTTTAATTAATTTTTAACAAAAGAGCAAAAGCAGTCCAGTGGAGGAGGAATAACCTTTTCGATAAATGCAGCTAGAGCAATTGGGCATCCATAGCTTAAAAAATGAACTTTGACCTACGTCTCACACTTTAGACAGAACAACTCGAAAAGGATCATAGAGCTAAATATAAAACACAAAACAATAAAACTTCTAGGAAAAAAACATGGAAGAAGAATCTTCAAGACTTAGAATAGACAGAGTACTCAGACTTGACACCAAAGCACAATTCCTAATAGGAAAAAAAATGCACTCATTAAATTCACTGCTTTTGCTGCCACCTGTAAAGAGGATGAAAAGACAAACTACAAACAAAATATTTGCAAACTGCATTTCAGTAATGGGCTTGTATCTAGGCCATATAAAGAACTACTGAAACTCAACATTTAAAAAGATACAGGGTCACCTGGGTGGCTCAATTTGCTAAGCGTGTGACTTCGGCTCAGGTCATGATCTCACAGTTCGTGAGTTCGAGCCCTGTGTTGGGGCTCTGTGCTGACAGCTTGGAGCCTGAAACCTGCTTCAGATTCTGTGTCTCCCTCTCTCTCTGATCCTCCCTGGCTTGTGCTCTGTTTCTCTCAAAAATAAATAAACATTAAAAAATTTTAAAAAGAGACAAAACAACCCAGTTAGAAATGAGCAAAAGATATTCACAGACATTTCACCAAAGAGGATATATAGATGTCAAACAAGCAAATAAAAAGGTGTTCAGTGTCATTAGCCATGAGACAAATGCATATTAAGAGTACAAGAGGATAATTGCTACGCTTTTAACGGAATGGCTAAAAGTAAAAAAATAAAGTAAAAATAAAATGAAATAGCGATACCTTCAAATGTTGGCAGGAATGTGGAGACACTGGGTCACTCATACATTGCTGGTGCGAATGTAAAATAGAATAGCTACTTTGGAAAATTGTTTGGCAGTTTCTTTTAAAACTGAAAATAGATTTACTGTATGACCCAGAAATTCCACACTTAGGCATATATCCCAGGGGAATGAAAGCTGATTTTCACATAGAAATTTGTGTACAGATGTTCATAGCAGCCAACCTTTGGTTAAATAAACTGTGGTAGATCTATACTAGGGAATACTAGTAAGCAATAAAAAGGAAAATCTATTTGTACACTCAACAACTTAGATGAACTTCAAGGAAATTAGGCTGGGAGGAAAACAGAGGATCTCAAAAGACTATATACTGCATGATTACATTTATTTAGTGTTACCGAAATAGCATGATTATCGGAATGGAGAACAGATTAGTGGTTGGGAAGTATTAGGGATGGGATGGTGGGTATGGCTATAAGCAGATACCTCTTTGGAACCTTGTGATGGTACCGGAAAGCATCTTGACTGTGGTGGTAGTTACATGAAGCTACACGTGTGATAAAGTTGCATAGGGCTTTATACATTTAGCATATACACACACATGCCAGTGAGTGCATTTATAGCTAGTGAAATCAGAATGAACTCTTTGGATTGTATCAATTTCAGTTTTCCTGGTTTCAGTATTGTACTATAGTTATGTCAGATGTTAACTTTGGGGGAGGCTGGGTGAAGGGTACACAGAACACCCTGAACATTTCTTTGCCCTTCCTGTGAATTTATAATCATCTCAAAATAAAAGATTTAAAAAAAAGCAAGCTGTAAACATGAATAAAATAAATGCCTCCTGGGGATACATTTTCACATCTCCATTAAGCACTGCAAATTGTTAGAAATAAAATTACTGAGTCTTATGAATATTTCAGCCAGTTTTCTGTGAGGTAGTCCATTCAGATGCTCCTCCTTCTTTCTCTCCCTCTCTTCTTTCTTCCTTCTTTAACTCATCAATTATTGAGTGTTCAGAACACTTAGAATGATGCAGGATAAATAGCTAGAATAAAATATGAATATCGTGTCAAATCTTCAATTTAACTTTGAGTTCTACAGAGTGATTCATCAATTTAAGTTGTTAAGATCACTTTCACCTGTTCTGGTTAGAAATCAAGCCTCAGTAATTTTTTAAAAAGATAATTAAGCAATTAGATGTGGTGCTGGGTGTATAACCAGATGAAAAGCACTGTTTCTGCTAATTCCCAACAAGGAAAGTGCAGTTGATTTTAGATCTAAGTAAGCCATGCAATGAACACACACATACACGCACACATGCACACACATGTTGAGGAATAATATTGTATACATTCATAGAATTTAAATGTATCTCTCAAGATCCTTTCTCTCTTTTTGGTATGTCTTTATTTTATTCTTAAAACTTAAAAATTAGTTATAACTGTCACATTTTTCTATGAAGACTGTTAAAGGTCAATCTTTGAAGTTGAATGCAATGGTCCAAATCTCTGTAAAGGATCCGCAGTTATTTCCTGCTCCTCACATTTGGTAGGATTTGGTCAAGTACCCAATGTGTGCCTTGTGGGAAATTGAAAACCAACACTCAAAGTTTTCAAAATTCTGAAAAGACAAGGCCTGCAGTGGGTAACACAAGCTCAGATATACAGTTCCTGGAGATTCTTTTCTTCTCATTACATGTATTCCTCTCTTTTGTCGCAGCATCCATCTAAACCTGGGACACTAGAGCCCCTTACCATTTATATCCCCATTTATATGGAGCAGAAATTATGCTTAAATTTCTCTAAGAAACAGGAATCATCATGCATCAAGAAATAATTGAAAAGCATGCATTAGACATTCTTGTTTTTAAAGTCTCTGCAGCAACTCTTATGTTGGTGGTTCCTATGTTACTGGATCTACAGAGTGCCTGGCCTTCCATCATTTTAGTAAATTCTCTTTTCCTTTTTCGTCAGCCTTCCTTGAAAGCCTACATTTGCCTATCCAAATGCATTAATAAAATAAAATAGCTTTTTATTAATAATATCCACCCTTACTAGAAATCATTTGCATTCCACAACAATGATGCCTTACAAATTATCCTACCAAAAGTGGTGATGGTGACTGAGATTTGCTGACAAGGTGGCAAAACCTATTTATTTTTCTTACGTGGATGCCTCTTCTTCAGATTTCTCTGATTCACTTCATGGTACTCTCTCACTCCTTTGTACCTCTGAGAAAGCCAAAATTAAGAAACCTAGGGTCCATTTTGTGTGCTGTTGTCTAGTTTTGCCTTCTTTCCTAGATGCTGGTTCCTAGATGCTGGGAGAGATTCTCATTAACTTGTATTAGTCACTGGGTTATCGCTCTGACTTTTACTACCCAGGTTTAGGCGACTGGTTCTGAAAGATCCTGTGTTAGGCAGTTTTTCCTGCATTGAGAGATATTCCAGGTCCCTAGTGGGTCTTTATATCAGATACAAAGCTTGAACTTGCAGGGTAAGGAAACTCAAAATATGTCACTACCATATTCTCTTCTTTTACAGTCACGATTTGTTGTGGTTTTCTAGTCCACTAGAGAAAGAGATTAAAAGGTGAGTGCCTTTTAAGCCCATTAGCCTGTTGGCAGGATCTGAGCATTATGTAAGGCAAAAGGACAATGGTGTCATTTGGACCATTTCATTAATAGTGTCAGAATACATTACCTCTCAGGCTCTGCTCCTCATTTAAAAAAAATCTCCTTTAGGCAAGTTTTAACATCTGGGGCAGATTTTTCTGTTAGGCATCAGGGGCAGATTTTTCATGTGGATATACATTACCAAAGATACGTGCTATTTCCATTACTAAAACAAAGGAATTGACATTTCTGCTTTGTGAAATTCCAATAACACCCATTACCCTCTCATAAGCACACATCTTTCCAAGCTGATTTGGACCCTTTCTATGGAAAGGGAACCTTGGGCAGTAACACAGTTTACTGGATCTGTGGAAATGTGGGTCTCTGCACTTCTCCTGGATTTGCACTATGGGAACTCTCCTTTGCTAGGCATTAGGGCCTGATTGACCTATTGATCACAACTATCTTGTTCATAGATAAGGAGTCTGTAATGGAAGAAGATGAATCCACATGGTTAATAACCAAGAACACAGATCTGTTTAGAGGACATTTTTGACTTGTGTTGAAAAACTATCTTAACTTCAGTCACAAGTACGAAAAATTTTACATCATGGGGCTTATTTATTTTTACATTTCTTTCAGCTTGGTCCAAACTGCAGCCCAATGCTACCATATTCTGGGATGTTTCTCAAGGATAGCCATATCACCTCCAAAATTAATATCCTGAGCAGGATGAGTCTGGGGAATTCTTCAGATCTTTTCCCATGCTGGTCAAATTCTTCCAACAGATACTGTAAATGGATCCATAAGCATTTTCTACAACCGAGTTTATTTCTCCCCTTTCTGTTTAATAGCAACATCCTATTTCTTTGCAAAAAATATCTAACTTCAAAGCATTTCTTATTTGAACAAATATGTGTTGAGCATCTCCTATGTATCAGGTCCTATGCAAAGTGTTGAAGTTGTACAAGTGAATAAAATTGGCAAACATTTGTGCCCTCATGGGGCAGGGGAAGGGGTGGTAAAAACAAATTAATATAGGTAACTTGTCATATAGGACACATCAGAGCTGTGTGGCAAGAGTAGGCTGCGAGAATGAGCTGTGTGCTCAAGTAACTTACTTTTGCCTTCTGAGAACTTCCTTTACAGGAAATGATGAATGCTTGATTTTATGGCTGCATGAATCATATGTAATCAGTTATTTATGGGGCACCTTCAAGATGAGCCCTCTGATTTTCAGTAGTTTGACATTTAGTTTTTACCAAGATCCAGTAGAAAGCCACAATCTTGCTCTTTCTGAAGAGAATGATTGTTACTCACCCAAGGGGGACTTATTCTTGCTTCAGAATCCTAGGCATCCTTGTTTTGTCCTTCCTTATGAGAGGTTGTCACACATTCTAGAGTAGCACCCTAATCTGCCACAGACAATTTATGTACCATTACATCTGCCAGCTTATAAGATGTGTAAAGTATTTTCTTGCTTTGAGAATACTACTCAAAGTATTATTCTGTACTCACAGCTCAACACTTTTTAGTCTACTTGGTACTGAGTCAGAGTGTAACACCATTATATGATAGAAAAGTGTTGGAATGAGGGTCCCACAAATAGGTCCAATTTAGGAAATCTGCAGATTCCTTTCATTATATTATGAAAAAGTTTATTTGACTGCCCTACAGTCATTTATTCAGGCTCAGTCAAAATGATGTAATAAAAACACATTGTAAAAATCTGCCAACAGCAATATTTAACAGGCTTTTAGCAATAAGAATGACCAAATTCCAACAATTTCTCAAAATGAGACCCTTTTTTTCCCCAGTTACTGCATTTTATCCTAAGAACAGATTATCCTTGATATTTGGAAAATTTTTTGGTTTCTTTTTATTGTTTTTAGTGGAAAGCAGTGTTGTTTTGCATTTCTCAGCCCCCTGTTACATGAAACCCTTTTACTCAAAGGACTTTTTCTGTTCTATCTCAGGAGTCCCTTATTGTTGGTCAGAACTTCTCTACATAAGCAGAAGACCCTTGTAGTCCTTGAGAGACTCTGGAGGTGATTAACTTGATTGTAGCTTTCCGTCAGTCTCCACCCTTCTTCCCAACCCCCCAAATTGTCCCATCCCCCCTGTAATCAAGACAAAAGCTTGACTTTATTTTTAATAGAAGTTTCTAGCAGTGTGGGAAATAGCAGTCTTTTAATTTTCTCTCCAGTCTGGCCAATTTGGGTGAACATGAACTCCAGTTGCTTAAATTTGAATAGGGATCTGCAGCCCCAGGTCTGCTATTCTCTTCCTTCCCTATGGGTGGTCAATATTACTTCCCTGTTGTTATTCTTTTGAATTAACTTCATTAAGAATTCAGGGGCTCTTTGGGTCTCTCTAGAAGCCTCAACTCCTTCAGTAATGTTTTGCCATAAATAGCTATAGCAGTAAATTATTCCAAATGATCCTAAAGAAATCTATAGAATTGAATTGGGATATGTAAAATAGAGGCTTCAACAAAGGCAGAAGTATAGCTTTACCCTCATGAAGTCCCCAAATATCATATAAATTCATAGCTTTATTAAGTTCCAGTTAAAGTTTAAATATATCTTTTGTTGAAAAATCAACACATCACTGTTAAGTAAATTTGAAGAATAAATGTTGAGAATTAAAGAGGTCATTTTGAAAAATAGAGACAGACAATACCAAATATTAAAGTGTATCTTAAAAGGACAGAACATTCTTTAAAAATTTTTATTCAAAATTGTTGTAGAGGGGTGCCTGGTTGGCTCAGTCAGTTAAGCATTGGACTTCAGCTCAGATCATGATCTCAGGGTTCATGAGTTCGACCCCTGCTTTGGGTGAGCTCGAGCCCTGTATCTGGTGAGCCCCACTTCTTTTGTTCTCTCTCTGCCTCTCTCTCCCTCTCTGCCCCTCGTGGGATTCTCTCTCCCTCTCTTTGTCCCTCGTTCATTTGCGCCCTCTCTCTCTCTCAAAACCCACCCCCCAAAATAATCCCAAAATAGTTGTAGAGATGGATGAAATGGTATAGATTGTCCTGAAATTATGGAAACTAATACAAGAATTTAATGTTATTAGAAGTAATCAGTTGCCTTTTAAATAAACAAATTTAGAAATATAACTGACTATAAAAATCAAATCAGTTAACATATAAATATTTCAACAGATTAGGAAGCTAAACAGAAAACAAAACCCTAAAAAATTAGGAGGGAGGAGATAGTAATTTTAGGGTATCAGTGAAAGGATGGAAACTTACTAGGAATAAAATTGTAGGGACACCTGGGTAACTCAGTAGGTTAAGTGTCTGACTCTGGATTTCAGCTCAGGTCATGATCTCATGGTTCATGGGTTCAAGGCCCACGTCAAGCTCTCTGCTGACAGTGGAGAGCCTACTTGGGATTCTCTCTCTCTCTTTCTCTGTCTCTCTCTCTGCCCCTTCTCCACTCATGCTCTCTCTGTCTCTCAAAATAAATACATAAACTTAAAAAAAATTGAAAAGGAATAAAATTGTAATAGAGTGAGCCACTACCTAAATGATTCTTGCCACATTCCGTGTCCTGGATTATCATTTCTTTAAAAGGATAGAAAATTATCACAAGGGAGCACATCAGTTGGTTGGACTGAGAGTTGTTTGAGCTCAGAGTTATGTCTTATCTCCATATTCCCAGCATAGTGTCTTTCTACTGTGCGTTCAACCAAAATTTACTATTTGCTCCAATTGTGTCAGACTCTGGAGAGGAAAAAGTCCCATTATATAACATAATGAAACCTTTTTAATTTGTGGTGAATGCAGATGTAGATTAGTATTGGGTATTAAGATGGAACAGGGGCTCCTGGGTGGCTCAGTTAAGTGTCTGACTTTGGCTCAGTTCATGATCTTGATGTTCCCCCGTTCAAGCCCTGTGTCAGGCTCTGTGCTGACAAACTCAGAGCCTGGAGCCTGTTTCAGATTCTGTGTCTTCCTCTCACTCTCTGCCCCTCCCTTGCTCATGCTCTGTTTATCTCTCTCTCTCTCTCTCTCAAAAATAATAAAATAAACATTAAAAAAAAACAGAGAAGGGGTAGTTCTTAATCTAAGAGGGGAGCAAGTTTCAGGGTTTTGTATTTTGTGTGTGTGTGTGTGTGTGTGTGTGTGTGTTTTGAGAGGGGATTCCTTCTGTGCATGAATATTAGAGCTGCTGAGAATTGTGAACCACATAAATTGGAACCCAAGGCTATAGGCAGAGTTACAGTAAATGAAATCAAAGTCCCGGATGAAGGGAGGCTTGAATACACAGGGAGGGTTAACGGTGGCGGTGCTGTCAGGCAGTTCTCCTGCTATTCTGTATCATCCCGTTTCTCACATAGGCTCTTTGAAAGGCTGTCCACTGTCCTCAATAGTCCTTCTTCACTGCCTTCATCTGTTTCTTGAGAGAACACCTCACTGTGCACTACAGGAATAAGAATGAAGCCATCACACAGGAGAGTTTTCTCAAGTTCTTGTAACTGTACCTAAAGGAGCACACTCCTGCACTGACTGCTCATGACACAAAGAAGAAGCATCTTTCCAGGGAGTGAGTGATCTACTTCTGGACCCTGTTTTCTCTCACTTCCTGATGAATGTCAAGCATCACTTATCAATCCTATTGGCAAAAATTGTAGGAAAACATTAGAAAGTCCTAGATTTATGTCAACAGTATTTGAGATTCAGTGTTATCATGCAGAGACTTAGAAGCAATGTTGTCACAAGATTAGACTTCAGGGGGAGAGGGGACATGTGAGTTTTGCTCTTGACAGATAAGGAGATTATCAAGAGGCTGTGCTGTCATGAAGGCATTCTAGGTAGATGGAAGAGGGCATGCAAAAGTGAGTTCTGTTCAAGAAGTGGTCATTAGTCTCATGTGGTGTAGTTAAAACATTTTTTGATGTTCAAGTAGAAGATTGAGTGATATGACTGGAGAGACTGAAATGTTTTATGATGGATCTATTTTAAATGGAGGAATTCATATTTAATTTTGTAATTAATATTCAACTAGTAAAGGTTTTGATTAAGGGCTATATAATAATCTCAATTAGATGTCACATGAGCCTTGTTTTTAATGTATTTATACGTTTATGGAGTTTTCATACATAGTTTTGCTTATGGACCTTATGTGTATTTATGCATTGATTTTTGCAAAATACTGTCTCAAATGTCAACTACATGCTCAAAACCTAGTAATATTTTTATCTCACTTTTAAAAATACCTTGTAATAGAACAAAGTGCTACCTCTCATAATCTCACATCCTATACTTTTCTCATAGCAGGTACCCAGATTATGTTGACATCTGTATGAACCATTCATCTATCACATTTAGCTATGGTAATGGTGTACAATTTCCTTCTTATCTCCAAGGAGGTGTCCTTTAGATAGCTATTTGTCAGTTGGCCCCAACATGATGAAACTATAAAAATGGTTTATTCATTGTCAAACTATAGGTAAGTTTCCATTTAGATTTCATAAAGTTGTCTTATTTTCCATTCTCACTCCCACTGCTTTAATCTATCTTTTGATCACTTCACAACTGGCCTTGAAATAGCCTCTCGAGACTTGGGTTTTTTTGTCCCATCTCATTTGATTAATCTTGCATGTAGTTGCCAAACTCTTATTCAGAAAAAATTGCTTTGGTCACATTATTTCTCACTGAAATATCCTTTATTGTGCATCCCCTTGTCCTCTCGGTGGTCTAAAGGACACAATTGAAACTCGGCAACTTAACATTGAAAGACCACCAATTTTGATACCACATTACCTGTGAAATTACTCAAGCTGTTCTATTCAGAAACTGTCCTTTGCTACTTTATCATATTTCCCTTTCTGGAAGTTCATTTTTTTTCATTGTTTTAACCTAATAGAATTTGACCTAGAGATAATGGTTCCGCTTCTCTTGTCAATAAAGGATGTTAAGTGATCTGACATTTTTTGTGACTCAAATTATCTTTTCTATCACTGCCTGCTTATTTCTGTTTTATTTAGGTCACTAAGTATTCACTAAGGTCTTAACGGGGAGGGGAGAACATTTTTTAGGTTTTTGGCATAAAACGATAACAAGGTCCATTGCCTTGAAGTGATTGCATTCTGGGTAGCAATCCACACCAGATGATTTCAGTAACACAGAACTCTTCAACATCTAGGAACAATTATATTAAGCCAATCATCGTAATTCTTCATTATCTGTGTTTGGAAAAGGAATGGTGGTGGCCGGGTGGAAGGCATGGGAAGGAAAATTGTTCCTTCTCAGGGAGAATAACAACAATAAAAAAAATGCTTTCTCTTTTCCTCATATTCCTAATGTTGCTTGACTTTCCTGGACAATTGGGAGGGCTAAGGACTAAGATCTAGGTCAAGGTCCTTAGATTCTTGGCAACTGTTGAGAAAAACCCAAAGCTGAAGGCACAGAATAATCATAATTTGATGCCCAGGTCCTAGATCTAGGAAAGCTCAAATAATGGGACAGTCTCTAAAGAATCAAATCCCGACTCCTTTATATTAATCCTCTCTACAGAAGGTAGGTGCAGAGCACGAATGAGTTCGAAGCAAAGATTCTGCATTAGATTTAGATGTTGGAATCTAGTTAAAAAGAAAAATGTCTAGTGTGAAGGAGAAGAGTATTTTTATTTGGCAGTCAGTTTTTCTGGTTGTGTTTAATTTGTTTGCATTTGGCAAGAGAGGACTCTGGTAAAGCCACCAAGCTAAAATAGAATTTGCCCTGGAGTCAATTAACTATTCAGAAAAAAAAAAAAAAAAAAAAAAAAAGAAGAAGAAGAAGAAGAAAGAAAGAAGACAAAACAAAACAAACAAGAAATTAGAACCTTACTTCAGGCTCACCAAAATAAAATTCAAAAACAAATGATCCAGCGTCCAACTTGTTATTATCATTTGATTCTTTTTAGTCACCTCAAATTCAGTATTTCCCAGTAAAGCAGACTTACTCCCCATTCTGTGTTCATATTTCTTGGATTATCGTGCTTCTTGTTATAAAATACTTTATGAGTTATCTTTACCCAATTTACCATGATATCCTGTTCATCGCCAGGTCCTATTTGTCTTATACATGAAATATCTGCTTCCCTTATCACTCCCATTTTGTTCCAAGCTCCTCCCATTTCTCAACCTGGACCATGGAGTAGTTGGATGAAACTATTCCACCCCTCTAATCCATTTTCTCCTTTATAGCCAGAGATCATTTTGAAATAAAAAACTAAACACACTTTCCCTTCCTTCACATTTCTGAGGGAAAATAACTAAAAAAATTTTTCATACAATGTATGTTAATTACACTTGAGTAAAAAAAAAATAGCAACAGCAATAACCACAAACCTACCCCCACCAAATCTTCTCCCAGTCCAGAAATTCTCTCCACAAAGGTAGGAGAAAAAGATAAAACTGTTATGTCCAGAATTCGTGATCCCCAAAGACCTCCAGGGAGCCGAGTCTGATGCAAAAGCAAAAGAGCCTTTATTCGAGCTAACTCGAGCTCAATCCCCTACCTGCACCGACACAGCGGTGAGATGCCAGGGAGAGAGCGCGAGTTTCAAAAGCACAAAGGTTTTATAGGGGTCTAGGGGCAGTTGATGAGGTAATGGCTGTGGCCTCAGCCAATTGGCTGCGTAAGGGTCGGATTCCTGTTATGCAGGTCGCCGGGCGTGTTTAGATCTGGAAGTTTGAATGGGTGAGCGGGAGGTTACTCAAGGGGAGGAGGCGTGGTCTGAGGTTTCTGCGATTCCCCCCCCCTCCCCCCGGAAAGGGGGCATGTCGGGGACATAGTCACTCAAGGTGGAGGACACAGAACAAGATGGAGTCGGCCGGCGTAGGTCCGCTCTTTCAAAAACTTTTATCATTGAATTAAGCATTAAACCCAGAATGTGATGCACATCACAGTGCACTAAGAGATTGCAAAAATAGAAATATCGACCTTTAATCTAGCCAAGTAGATACAACCCGTTAACGTGTGTGTTGTCAAGATAGTAACTGGTCCCCAAGGAAGAGAACTTGACAGTGCCATTTGTCACACAGTTTTTTCTAACTTTACCTGGTAATTGGGGTGACCATCTGTATTAACTAACTAGTTTTGTCCAGAGGAGAAACAAACTTCTCAGGTCTTTATTACGGGAAGTAGTTGCAAAACTACTGAAGTTAGGCTGCTGTCCTACTACAGAAACTGAGGGCGCTACCTCCCTTGATGTTTACATTTCAAGGAGAGGGCTCTCAGGTTGAGAAAGACAGTCCTGGGGTCTGTAAAGCTCACAAGAGGCTTACCTAGTTCTCAGAAGGATTTATATCATTTCAAAGGAAGAAAGTACTTACAAACACAAATTTTCTAAAGTAAATATTCAAAGAAAAGGGAGGTTGGAGAAATCCCTTTGCTTATTTTCAACTGGGAGAATTAAGCCTCTTATTTTTAATTTGTATTTGTCTTGACAACACCAAAAACCTTTTAATGCTTTCCATTCTTCTTAGGATAAAGACCAGAACTCTTAAGAGGCTTATAGAGCTGCCTGGTCCCCCTACTTATCTCTCCAGCTTTATCTTTCCATGCTCTGCTCTCACTCACTTTCAGCTCCATTGTTCTGACTTTACTGTATCAGAATGCACAGTACACTGTTTTAGCACAAGATTATTTTCCTGCTTAATCTCCTGCTTTACCCTTTTAGACCTACTTGGTCAGATCTTCTACAACTCAGTTTGAGCATTCCTTTAGGTAATGGCTATCTCTCTCTCCTTAATGTTTATTTATCTTTGAGGTGGGGGGAGGAGCAAAGAGAGGGAAGAGAGAATCGGAAGCAGGCTCTGTGCAGTCAGCACAGAGCAGAGCCCTTGCAGGGCTCGATCTCAGGAAGTGAGATCACGACATGGCCTGAAATCAAGAGTTGGGCCATTAGAATGAGTCACACAGGCCCCCTAATGGCTGTCTCTTGCAATGGATTTTAAGCCACAGGAGTACAGGGGCTGGATCAGGTCTTGTTCACTATTGCTTTATGCCAAGTTTGAAGTATGTTTTCTTGACGTATGGTAAGCACTTTGCTAATACTTTTAGAGGAATGAATGAAAAAGAATAACATGAAAAAATAAACCGGTAAAAATGTAAAATAGAATGTAACTGAATATTTATCAAATATATAAATGGAGGAAATCTCCCTAAGATTGAAAAAAAAACCACTGTAAAACCAGTATAAGTTTAAGAAAAGGAATGATAAATTTGCTTTAAAGTTTTCCATCTGTACACACACACACACACACACACACACACACACACACACACTTGCTCTCAAATCAGAAGGCAGATGACACATTGGAAGAATACAGCAATGGATTAACTGCTGTATTATAATTTTTTCAGAGGATATTTTGTGAGGAATTAAGTAAAAAATCCAGAAAAGATGAAATCCAAATAAATGCTAACCATAGAGAAAATACATTGCCAATAACTGAGAAATGCACATTAAAATGAGATGCCACATTTACCAGTGCTTTTTACAATTGCACTTCTGAATCCGGAAGGGATATAGTACAATAGGAACTTTCTTACATCGTGACTGGGAATGTAGATTTGTAGAACACTTTGCAAAATGATTTGGCAGTATTTACCAAAATTCTCGAAGTGTCCGGACTCTGAACAGGAAATCCACTTCCGCGAATCTACTCAGACATGCAGTAAGAGTTTTGCACATAAGTTACTCTTCACTGTTTTTTAAGAGTGTAATATTAAGGGCAATGTAAATATTCAGAATCAGAGGAATGGTTTACTAATTTATGAATGTATGTATGTATGGGATGAATTTCTCTGTAGGAACAAAATACGATCTTTTCAGGTAGTTTTTAAAAGCATGGGAAATATATTCTTTTTTTTTTTTTATTGCCAGGTTTAACATATACACATGTATGATACATATATATATATATATATAATACCTATAAATACGCATATGTAATACATATATGTAATGTTAAGTAGCAAAAATATTTCATTCATTTACTATGACCTATATTAGAAGAAGTAGATTATACGTAAAAGAATTGTGAAAAGACACTTTACCTTCAGGTGATCTTTAAAAAGCTCTTATTTAGGTGTGATCAATTTAAGGAGAGTATTCAGTGAATCTTTTTTCCCCAAGCAAAACTACTATTGTTTGCCCACTTAGTGCTTATTTTTTTAGAGTTTATTTATTTATTTATTTATTTATTTAGAGAGAGCGCACAAGCGGAGGAGGGACAGAGAGAGGGAGAGAGAGAATCCTAAGCAAGTTCTGCACTGTCAGCACAGAGTCCAGTGAGGGAATCAAACTCATGAACCGGGAGAGATTGTGACCTGAGCAGAAATCAAGAGTTAGATGCTTAACTGACTGAGCCACGCAGGAGCCGCACTTACTCATTTGTATTTCAAATAAATGTGCCTCTCAAAATATTGCTTGATTTATGATCAATCATAATGTATTGTCACCTTTTCATGAAACTGTATATAAACCTGTGTTGGAATTAGAGATTTCTAACTAATTTTTTTTACATACTAAAAATATTAAAACACGGGCACATCTGATTCAGTATATATTTTTCAATTTTACTATATTTTCATAAGATAATTAAAAATAAGTTTCAACTCTGAAAGAAAATGCATTTATACTATGTAAAAAAGGATAGAAATAGAAAATAGAAAACCATCAGAAAAATATTTGGGAAAAAAAGGCAAATATAAAAGAAATGTGAGCTCATTTAATTCAGCGTTTTGTCTTCTTACCATTAGTTCACAGCTTATTTGTTTTTGGTTCTGTTTTCCTGGCAAATCATTGACCAAGTCCCCAAAGACATTAGAGATTCTGGTAAGTTACACACATTACTTGGCTTGTTACACTGGTTGTGGAAAAATTATTTCTCCCATTTTCCTGCAAAAGCTGTAGGCCAAAACAAAATAAAAGAAAAAAAAAACCCACAGAAGTTAAGGCGAATTTAAAAATTACTACACAATTATAGATCAGATATAATATCCTTACTTTCTGGTCTTCTTTGTTAACTGATAACTTGAGGTAGATTTTAATAGATTTGGCATATATGATTTCCACTTCTTTTTATGGTATGAGAATTGCATTTATAATTTCTTTAGCGGTGGATTGGGACTGTGACCACTGAAGAACTTACTTTGGTCTCATGATCTCATAGTTATTTTCTATTTAGAAAGAAAAATCGGTCATTCACAGTATTATAATAACAGCTTGCAGTGAAAGAATGCTTTTTGGAAAGTATTAGACATCATCCACTTTGCCAGGATGCTGATTTGTAACATTTTGGTGACAACAGCGAGATAAAATATTACAGAGCCTCCCTGTCAGGATGTGCAACCTCTCACATCTCACCACATAACAGTAATTAAATCACCTTGCTTTTTTTGAATAATTCTAAGAGGTATTTTTTTTTTGAGAAAGAAGTTTGATTTCCTTGAGAACAAAAGATGCTTCTTAAAATAGTCAATATATGTTTTCATTTAAAAGAATGTAGATAGCTGGAAAACTGATTTATTAACCTACTTCATCAAATAAATTACCTGTTCTTGTTCACAAATAAGCCTTCAGAAATAGGTATTTTTTTATCTCCCCTTTTTAGTGATCTTACAGTTTTCTTTCCTTTTTCTTTTCTTTTTGCATACTTCTCATCATTTTGATGTCAGAGGGGGCTAATTGTGGTAAGCAAAATTGAATTATTTTGCTAATTAATAAATTCTCTGTGCATGCTGGACCAGATGGTCATTTTTCTTATCAGCCTGCCATTTTTCTTTGTTTTTTTTGTTTTTTGTTTTTTTTTACACAGAGATCATGTTAAGTCATAAACTTTGTAAGAGGAGAATATCCACAGGAGCCATGAAAAAGCCCATCTCGATCCTTAATTAACACCAAGCTGCTGACTATAGGTGATACAGTTCAGTGGGATTGTTCGTAGGCATCATTATATTCCTCCAGAAATGGGATAGGATTATATTTGCTATGTTTTTGGTTAATTCTTACTCAAAATTATGATACATGCAAATACTACAGGAATTATGAAAAAGAAGAGATTTTATGCCATTGTTGTCTTTCTAAAACAGGAATGGTTTAGCTCTTAATGAACTACTATGGAGACATCTGAAAAATGAAAAAGAAAATCTCATGATTTTAATAATCAGTAATTCCTTTTAAAAAAAGATACAATGTAAAGATGAACACAGCTATTGAGAATTGGGGAGTGTCATTTTATGGTATGGTCTCCGTTTTCCGTTGACATAAAACTATTTATTTCTTCTCTCCTTTTTTTTCTTTTTTTTTTTTTTTAAAGTTAATTTGGGTCCAGGATAGGGATTGGGATTGGGAAGGTAATTATTGTGATGGCGTGATAGACAAGAATAGGCAGAGCCTCAGAATTGTCAAGAGTTTGAGGTTCATTGTGTTTATAAATATTCCTGACATATAACAAAATCCCATTACTTTTGATATTATGCCTAGATTCTTATTACATTATGAGCTTCTCAAAATATGTTTCACATGTCGTGGTTCATTATAGGTGCAACAATTCAGAAAGGACACCAACCAGGGAAGATAGAAGTGTGAATTGTTCTCCTTATTGTAGAAGGGAAAATGTCAGGGTGGAAAGTATGAGAGAAATCTGTTGAAATGCCTGGAGATATCCAAGCTCTTTGGGGAAGTGACCACATTGCTTACTGAAATTGACATGGTAGCCTTTCTCCCTAGCACTAAATGTATCCCACAGTGGATGTTTTATAAATAAATGTAATTGGGGGGGCCCTGGGTGGCTCAGTCGGTTGAGCGCCCGACTCTTGAGTTTCGCTCAGATCATGATTTCATGGTTCCTGAGATTGAACCCCACATCGGGTTTTGTGCTGGGATTCTCTCTCTTACTCTCTTTCTGCTCCTCCTCTGCTTCCTCACTCTCTCTCTCTCTCTCTCAAAATAAATAAATCAACATTAAAAAAAATTAACGTAATTGGGAAAGGAAACTTGTTTTATCATGATTCAGAGACAGCAAGAAGCTACAGGAAATACATACACTGTCCCAGAGTTAGGATCTTACCTCATCCTAATGAAGTGGGTTCCCTATCATTAACACTGACTGCAAGGGCTGGGCATTTATCTTTTCTAGATGATTTAGAAGGTGCCCTCTAAGGAATAGAAGAAAGTAGATTTTAAGGAACATTCACATTTTAATTTTATATGATCCTACTTTATATATCCTTCCACACAAAAACTGCTGTCACCACCATCTAAATGAAATAAAAAGTAGTGAACATTTGTTATTTTATGTTTTAACATTTTAAAAATGTTTATTTAGTTTTGAGAGAGAGAGAGAGAGAGAGAGAGAGAGAGAGAGAGAGAGAGAGAGAACGAGTGAGGGAGGGGTAGAAGGAGAGGGGGATAGAGAATACAAAGCAGGCTCCAGGCTCTGAGCCGTTGGCACAGAGACTGATGTGAGGCTTGAACCTGTGAACCCTAAGATCATGACCTGAGCTGAAGTTGGACACTTAACCAACTGAGCCACCCAGGTGCCCCAACGTTTATTTTTATAAAACCTTTCCACTTAAGGCTCCCTCTCCTTTTAAAAACAGTCCTTCCATCTTCAACACCCTGAAAATCCCCATATCTACCTGCCACACACTGGCTCTCCTGTTGCCTTTAGATGTACTCTATACAATTTTAAATATCAGATTTATGTTTTGTTCCTCAAACCAAAACAAAAACAGCTCTTATTCCTCAGTGCTTTTGCATTATAATCTGATGAAAATAATTTAACAGAAGTTATGGACTTAAGATAGATTTAATGATTTCAGAGGGTATTTAAGCACGAGTTAATCCTCATCAATCTCTAAGTAGTCAGGCATAGAAGAGGCAAAAACAAGGAACCGCTGAGTTTTACTTGCCTCCTGGAGGCCAAGCTGTGCCTGTTCAGTTTCTTTAGTGACTCCCTTAGAGGCAGCGCTGTAAAAACATGCACTGTGAACAGAGAGAACGTGGTCTGGCACAACTTCTGCAATTATCTGAAATCATGAATCATAAATACATGAATGTGAGCAGTTTCTTGTATTTTGAAAAAGAATTACATCATTAGGAACATAATCTTTCCATGTTGTGTTCAAATTTTCCATGGCGTCTAGCTGATTTGGCTTCAGCAATCTTCTTTCTACCATGTTTTTTTTTTTTTTTTTTTTTTTTTTTTTTTTCTTTTGCTGACCCACACCCTTTGGTTTGTAGAATGCAAGCATCTACCTAAAGGAAACAGAGATTCCCATGATAACTAAGCAAACGGGAATAGAAGTGAGAAACAGAACATGTTCAGTTTTATGTGTTTGCTGGCTGACTTATTTTAGAACCTGTGCGGATGACCTTGTGCCTATTTTTAAGCCTGTGTACATGGATAAAATGAAAGTGTGGTCTACATTTAAAGTATTTTTTAAGTAAGTTTTTAGTCTTAATTCCAGTGAAGTTAACCCATAGCGTTATATTAGTTTTAGCACGTTTAAAATCTTAAATGGTTTTGTACATATTAACACAAAGCATAACTCAATGGAGAAATACTGCAAGGCTGAAGTTTTTTCTTGATTTTGATAATCGTTTATTAAAATAGTATATCTAACAGAAATTATTTATATGCAGTATAAAAATCCATCTTTTTTCTGACAGTGATCACAGAATGTGCCACATTTAAAATAACCAATCTTCATTCTGTGTTTTTTCTTACACATGGTACTTGAAGTAAAACACTTAAGTGGAATCTAGACGATCCAAATGTTTGATTTTCTAAATGATTTTGCCAGGATCTTTGAGCTTAAATTTTTTTCTCTCACTCCTGCTGAGAAAGTGCATACATTTTGAAATTTAGTCTATTTGAGCAATGCTTTTTTCCCTTTAAGCTGATAATAAGCATATGGGAGTGGGATTGAATTTGAGACAAGCTGTTGATTCCTATTGAACACCCAAAAGATGTAAGGTCTCAAAAATTTTTTTTAAACTAACTATCCAGTTATGGCCTAAAAATGTATTAGAAATTCAGTAAATAGGGGCACCTGGGTGGCTCAGTCCGTAAGCATCCGACTCAGGTCATGATCTCAACGGTTTGTGAGTTGGAGCCCCACATTGGGCTGTCTGTTGTCAGCCCAGAGCCCACTTCAGATTCTCTGTCTCCCTCTCTCTCTCTCTCTCTCTCTCTGCCCCTCTCATGCTTGTGCTCTCTTTCTCTCAAAAATAAATAAACATAAAAAAAGAAATTCAACAAATTAATATAAAAATCATCCTGATGTGGGGCTTCTAGGGAGGAAAGTATGCTTGTGATGCATTTCATAATTGGAGTTGTGATTATTTTGCCTAGTCCTTAAAGTTATAAAGTTACAGTTTTCGAGGAAGAGAATTAAGAAACAGGGATACAGATATTCACACAACAGCAGCAAGAATATTATTATAATACCTATCATGTCACCATACTTTTGTTATTTTCTGGTTTGCTATTTTTAGAACCATAGCATTAGGAGTAACATATATATTGTTTTATATATCTAGATGAATATTCTCCTTAACCCCAAAGCAAGATTTGATCATACAGAGAACATACATTAGAGATATTAAATGATTTACTTATATGGTTTCTGCTTTTATGTATTGAGAAAGTAGGCTTCTGAGAAATCAAGTGATGCACGTAAAAGCACTGTGAGACCTGGATTTCATTTACATCCTTATGACCCTGCATACCTACAGCCATTTACCTTTGCTCCTTCTCATTCTCTTTTAAACCCACAAAGCTGAACCCAAGGCCATTCTACCTTTAGTTTGTCTGAACAGAGAAAGGAATGGGTGTTTTAGAACATTTGTAAACACGTGAGGTCTGGTTTTGGGGTCTTCTCACCTTTGTTTTGTCGGCACTGTGCCCAAATCTCTTCTTGCCCCCTTACTGCTTAAGACATTCAGCCCCCAAGGCCCATGAGATTTCCTACCAAACTCTGTCCTTCTTACCAAGATTTGTTGGGTCTTTTATAACTTGCTGTTTAGCTTAACCTCTATTAAAATACCCAGGTCCTATTTAGTTAAATTCTGCTTTCAGCTAGCAATAAAAAATAAATACTTGACTTTTTGAGGAACCTCCATACTGTTATCCAGAGTGGCTGTGCCAGTTTGCATTCCCACACACAGTGTGAGAGGGTTCTCCCTTTTCCACATCCTCACCAACACCTCTTGTTTCTTGTGTTGTTGATTTTAGCCATTCTCACAGGCGTGAGGTGATATCTCATTGTAGTATTGTTTTGCATTTCCCTGACGATCAGTGATGTTGATCATCTTTTCATGTGTCTGTTGGCCATCTGGATATCTTCTTTGGAAAAGTGTCTATCATGTCTTCTGCCCATTTTTTAATTGGATTATTCATTTTTTGGGTGTCGAGTTTTATAAGTTTTTTATATATTTTGGATACTAACCTTTTATCAGATATGTCATTTGCAAATATCTTCTTTTATTTCATAGGTTGCCTTTTAGTTTTTTTGAATGTTTCCTTCACTATCCAGAAGCTTTTTGTTTTCATGAAGTCGCAGTAGTTTTTTGCTTTTGTTTTCCTTTGCCTCAGGAGACATATCGAGAAAGAAGTTGCTATGAAAGAAGTTTGCCTGATGTCAAAGAGGTTACTGCATGTGTTCTCCTATAGGATTTTTATGGTTTCAAGTCTCCTATCCAGCAATTGCACTACTAGGTATTTCCCCAAAGAATGCAAATACTAACTCAAAGGGATACATGCACCCTGATGTTTATAGCAGCATTATTTCCAATAGCCAAATTATGGAAATAGCCCAAATGTGCATCAACTGATGCATGGATAAAGAAGATGTAAGATATATATATATATATATATATATATATATATATATATATATATGATAAAGAAGATGTGTGACATATACACATCTCACAGATATATATATGTCACACATCTTCTTTATCCATGCATCAGTTGATGCACATATGATGCACATATATATATCATGATATATATATGATACACACACATATATACATCATATATATTATATTGTATATGTATCACATATATTGTATATGTATCACATATATGTATCACATATATCACATATATATATATACACACACATTACAGCCATAAAAAGGAATGAAATCTTGCCATTTGCAACGATGTGGATGAAGCTAGAGAGTATTATGCTAAGTGAAACAAGTCAGAGAAAGACAAATACCATATGATTTCACTCATATGTCAAATTTAAGAAACTAAATAAATGAACACAGGGGAAAAAAAAGAGGAGGAGGCAAACCAAGAAACAGACTCTTTTTTTTTTATTTTATTTTATTTTATTTTATTTTATTTTATTTTATTTTTTAATATATGAAATTTACCGTCAAATTGGTTTCCATACAACACCCAGTGCTCATCCCAAAAGGTGCCCTCCTCAATACCCATCACCCACCCTGCCCTCCCTCCCACCCCCCATCAACCCTCAGTTTGTTCTCAGTTTTTAACAGTCTCTTATGCTTTGGCTCTCTCCCACTCTAACCTCTTTTTTTTTTTTTTTTTTTTTTCTTTCCTTCCCCTCCCCCATGGTTTTCTGTTATGAGAAACAGACTCTTAAGTGAAGAACAAACTGAGGGTTACCAGAGGGGAGATGGGTGGGGGGATGGGTGAAATAGGTGACAGGGATTAAGAAGTGTACTTGTCATTATGAACACTGAGTATTGTATGAAATTGTTGAATCATTATATTGTACACCTGAAACTAATATTACACTTCATGTTAACCAAAAGGAATTTAAATAAAAACTTCAAAAAAGTAAGTACTTGAATGTATCTAAATAACAGATTTGCATGGTTTTCAAACTTTAATATGTTACTTGTTGAAAATCCACATTTGGAACCTGGCCCTCAGAACCCTTTCATGCCCATTTTTAACAAACTCCCCAACAGATTGTGATGTTAGTTAAGAAACATTGCTCTAAAATTTTTACATATTACCAGTGATTTAGGATTGAATTCAAGTGTTAGTGACTAGAGATGGAATATTTGGGGTTTGTGATTTCATACTTCACATCACGAAATAGCATTTACAGAACTTTTATGGGTTTTATTCTTTAAATTGCTCTCACTATCTAGTGCGGGGGCCTATTACCTTCCATATGATTCTGCTGCTTTTCTCCTGATATTTTCCCATAAAGTGGTTCACTTTGCAGTACTTAAAGTTCATGTATAAAAAAAATGGAGTCACAGTAGACAAAAATGGAAGACAGGAACTTCCAAAATTTCATTGAATAACTAAATACATAAATTTTACTTTATCAAAACATAAAATCTAAAAGAATGTTTCCCCAAACTGTAGAAACAGATCTTCCCTAGGTGACTCAGGGTAGAAGTGCCTGGCAAAAGTATAGATTTTAATTATTTTTATTTATTCATTTCTATTGTTTTCTTTAATTCCCCTTATATCCTCATTTTCATGGCTTATAAATGTTCTGCCTTTTTAAAGAACAGCTCCGTGAATTTCCTTAAAACCTATTACTCAATGTGTGGCCCTGGGCACTTATTAGAATTGCAGACCCTGGACTGACTCCAGACCTATACCAGACCTACAGAGGAAGAAACTGCATTTTAGAAGATTCCTAGCTGATTGGTATTTGCTCTAAAATTTGAGAAGCATTACCTTAAAATGCTTTTGTCTTCTGCTCTACCATACTGGACTTTACTTCTAATCTGTTACTTTGTGAAATGATGATTTTTTAATAAAAATGTTTTTTTTTTTTTAAATTTTTTTTTCAATGTTTTTTATTTATTTTTGGGACAGAGAGAGACAGAGCATGAACGGGGGAGGGGCAGAGAGAGAGGGAGACACAGAATTGGAAACAAGCTCCAGGCTCGGAGCCATCGGCCCAGAGCCTGACGCGGGGCTCGAACTCACAGACCGCGAGATGGTGACCTGGCTGAAGTCGGACGCTTAACCGACTGCGCCACCCAGGCGCCCCAATAAAAATGTCTTTAGAAGATAGCTGTATTGTGTTTTGTACAAATTACATATGTCCATTTAAGATACAACAATACAGATAAGCGGGGCGCCTGGGTGGCTCAGTTGGTTAAGCATCCCACTTCGGCTCAGGTCATGATCTCACGGTTCTTCGTCAGTTTGAGCCCCGTGTCGGGCTCTGTGCTGACACCTTGGAGACTGGCGCCTGCTTCAGATTCTGTCTCTGTCTCTCTGCCCCTCCCCTACTCGCTCTCTGTCTCTCTCTCTCAAATATAAAAAATAAAACATAAAAAAGTTAAAAAAATACGAATAAGGAAATATGAATAAGGAAACTCACTCAACCACTCAGAAATAACATATAATATGTTATATGTTGTGATAATGATAATTTCAGACGTCTTATATACAGATGTAGAGGCAGCTATAGATAGGAAGATGGGTGTATGGATGTATGGGACAGGATGAGACAGTTTTACTGAAGTGGAATCATGCTCTATGTAAAACATTTTAAAATGAAAGATATTAAGTTAATTTTTCTGAATTCAGAATTATTCAGAATTGATTCAAAACAAAGAAATTTAAGTGAAATTGAAGATATTGCTGAAACTGAAGCAATTTTTTAAAAAATTTTTACAGGAAGAGATATTAGCTTTTAAAAGTCTTATAAAATGTAATGACATCCTGGGATGGGTGTGTTTCAAGTTCAGACATCTGCTATCTGTCAAATGAAGGATGGGGAAGTAAATATCATTGCACTCCCTCACACTTCCACCTCCCAATTTTGTTTTTTCAAGACAGTTTTTTTGTATAATGGCAAGGTTTCTAATGTTCACATTCCATCCTACAATCATAATTTCAATACTTGTTAGAGCTTATTTTTTTATCTAGAGTTATACTTACCAGTAGTACTCATAGCATGTCCCACCCTGAGCTTTTATTTTGATTTCTCTCTTAAATGAAACAGTTTCATTAAAGAATTTTAGAGTGTGCCCAGGAAAGTCTAATGAGTCAATACTCATTAGTTTTCTTTAACACAGTTTTTTTTTTTAACTTCTTGCATGCTTGAGAAGATATGTCTTTTTTATTGAATGGCCTAATTGTATGGACATATAATTCTTTTGTTGTTTAATACTGTAGATATCACTGTGTTTTCAGATATTATTTCCTTGAAGAAACATCAGATCACTCAAATTCACCTATCCCCCTTGTAATTTACTGAATATATGTAAAACTTATTCTATGAAGGTTGGTAACTTTACTAGACTATGTCTTACCTGCTGTCAATTTTTTATTACGCATAGTGTGCTGTAAGTTGCTGCAGATTGGAGTTTTATTTCAGTACAGTTTTCTTCAATAATTAAAAAAAATTTTTTTTTTTGGCGTACTCATTTTATTTGTTCTCTTTTTTTAAAGGAAGTCTGTCTGTGTGTTCAGAGTTCTTTGTTTTTCTTCTATTTCAACCCAGTAGTAACAGTAACACAGATTTTGTAACAAGTGTGTTAATCACTCACTAGGCGTTGGGGTGCAGGTTTTGCCTTCTGTACTATCACCACCCTTTGGGAATTAGCACCAGCTTCCTTTTTCAGAGACTAATAAGTGTTTTGGACTGTGGCCACAGGGCAGAGGTGACTTGGAAAACACTCTGAGTTCTAGGAAGGTGTCCATCTGTTAATCATGAAAGTGTCAAATTGTTGGCTGCATCCCTAGAAGGTCCATATGCCCCAAAGATGACATAGCTCATAGGGTTCCTTTCTTGGAAGATACATAGTTTTCCTCTCTGATAAAGACAAATGCTCTGATACCATTAGTACACATGTCAAGGGAAAAAAATAAATTTACTTTATCAAAGTTAAAAATTTTTGTGCTTCAAAGGACATCATCAATAATGTGAAAAGGAAATCGATGGAATGGAAGAAAACATTTGAAATCATACATCAGCTATTCTAGATGTTTGTATCTAAAATACCTACACAACTATTAAAACTCAATTATTAAAAAAAAGACAAATAACCCAGTGGGAAAAAATGGGCAAAGGATCTGAATAGATCTTTCTCTGCAGAAGATGTGTAAATGGCCAGTAAGCACACACAAAAAAAGATGCTCAGCATCGTTAGCTATCAGGGAAATGCACATCAAAACAAAAATGAGAACTTACTTGACACCTACTCAGATGGTTATGCTGAAAAAGACAGATAATAACAAGTGTTGGTGAGAATGTTGAGAAGTTAGAACCCTTGTATGTTACCAGGGGGCCTGTCAAATGGTACAGCTGCTTTGGAAAACAGTCTGGCAGTTTCATTTCTGGAAATGAAATACAGATTTACCATATGACCCAGCAGTTCCCCTCCTTGGTATATCCTCAAGAGAAACAAGAACATATGGTCATGCAAAAACTTGTACATGGTTTTTACAGTAGCATTATTCATAATAACCCTCAAGTAGAAACAAACAATATACCCATCAGTGGATGAATGGATAAATGAAATGTCATATATCCATACAAAGGAATATTATTCAGGAATTAAAAGGCTTTAAGTACTGGTTCAAGCTACCACATGGATGAACCTTGAAAACACTATGCTAAGTGAAAGGAGCCAGTCACAAAATATTGCATATTGTATTATTCCGTTCATAGGAAATATTCAGAATAGGCATATCTGTAAAGACACAAAATAGTTTAGTGGTTGCCAAGGACAGGATGCAGAGCCACTACTCATGGACGAATGAGTACAGGGTGTTCTGGGGGGACTGAAAATGTTCTAAAAATATTTGCACAACTCTGTTAATATACTAAAAACCAGTGAATTGTATACTTTAAATATGTGTATTTTATGCTATATGAATTATATCACAATAAAGTCATGAAAAAGGCCAAGGGGAGTGCAGTCTTACTTCCAGGTTTCTCTTTGGTCATTCATCATGCAGTCTTGTGGAGGCTTAGCAACCTCCCTAATTTGACCCTGTTTCCCCAAGGTCATGACCTCTGCTCACTCTCCCTTGTGCCATGTCCGTATCCTTGTTGATGGTGCTCCCTCTTCTCCTCAACCCAGGTGGTTCATTTCATGGTGGTGGTGAAGACTGGAGCTAAGTGGGTAGAGGTGGTTTTATTCTTTCCTAGTTCTCTTTTAGAATTTTTATAGTCACTGCATAGTTATATCCTGCTTAAGTTCCCAAGGTCTTCTCTTTTCATTTCCAAAAACCTCTTGCAGTAGAAAAAATCTAAACTTGGATAGTTTTTTAATGGTTGTTTTTGGAATTAGGGCTGTGGGAAACATTTCATAATTCAAAGGAGTTGTAACTTCTGCTAGTAGCTTTTTGCGTGCATGGATAAAGTATAACACATTTGAACCGAATTCTGTTTTCCAAACCTGTTGACTTTTGAGAAGTCCACTGATCTTATTTTTTAAAAATCTTCTGCTAAGAATGAAGATTATATTTTTTCCTCTTTTCTTGGCCAGAAAAAACATTTCATAAACTAGCTTTAAACCCAATATTCCTATTTTTGTGAAGTCAGTTATTATTCCAAAGTTTTTTCTCAACTGTTCACATCCTGAGAAAAATCTCACTGCTTAGTCTCACAGGAGACATTATTTGTATTACAAAACAAATTTGATCATGTATAATGAGACGGGAAAAATGCCAAGCCTACCAATGTGCCTTAATGCTACTCAGGGCTTTCTTTTTCCAGTGAACTCTGTCTGAAAACAAATTAGGATGAAAAGCCTGCTCAGTGAGAATATGGAATCATATCACAGAAAATGCTCAAACCACTGGAGTATTTCTGACACCCAGCAATTCTCTTCCAGACCAGAGACATATTAGGCAAATTTATTTCCAACTTCGAAACCTAAAATTCCTCATGTTACCCTTTTCACCTTTCTAATTGCAACCACATGTACATTAAAACCTTTCTGTTACTCTTGGAAGACAGTTATTAAAAGCTGAAATACATATATGTTTTATTTTTTAAATATATTTTTTTAAATAGGTAATGCAGTTACATGGTTTCAAATTTTAAAACACTTACAGGAATAGAAGGAATTCAGTGAAAATTGTCTCTTATCTCTGCCCCCACCCTGTTTGCATTTTCAAAGGCCATCGGTTTAGCTTGTCTTCTGTTTTTGGTATATGCTTCATGAAACATTCTATAAGCTTGGAAGGAAGTACGTGGATGTATGTATATTTTATCTTTATACAAATGATAGTGACTATATAGTCTGTGTTGTACATTTCTTCCTTCACTTTATTTTTTTTAAGTTTATTTATTTTGAAAGAGAGAGAAAGAGAGAGGGAGGGAGGGAGGGAGGGAGCAGGGGAAGGCAGAGAGGAGAGAATGAAAATCTCAAGCAGGCTCTGCACTGTCAGTGCAGATCCCAATGTGGGGCTTGAACTCACAGGCTGCCAGCCATGACCTGAGCCAAAATCGAGTCGTATGCTTAAAAGAAAAATATTTTTTAAAATATTTTTTTAATGTTTATTTTGAGAGACAGAGCATGAGCAGGGGATGGGCAGAAAGAGAGAGAGACAGAATCCAAAGCAGGGTCCAGGCTCTCAGCTGTCAGCACAGAGCCCATAAGCTGTGAGATTATGACCTGAGCTGAAGTTGGACACTTAACCGACTGAGCTACCCAGGCTCCCCTATTTTTTTTTAATGTTTATTCATTTTGAGAGACAGAGAGAGAGAGAAAGAGAGAAAGAGTGAATGGGGGAGGGGCAGAGAGAGAGGGAGACATAGAATCCGAAGCAGGCTCCAGGCTCTGAGCTGTCAGCACAGAGCCCGATGTGGGGCTTGAACTCATGAGCCGTGAGATCATAACCTGAGCTGAAGTTGGAAGCTTAACCCACTGAGCCACCCAGGCACCCCTCACCTTATAAGAAGTCTTGGAGATAGTTCCATAACAGGGCTTCGGGTTCTCCCTTTTTAAAAATTTGCAATGTAATCTCTTGTGCGGGCATACCATAACTTTTCGATACAGTGACCTTTCTTGAATGTTTAGGTTGTTTTAGTGATTCACGTTGTGTTGTTCCATGTATGAATAGTTCTTTTTATTCCTGAGTAGTATTACATGGCATACATGTACCACAGTTTATTCAACCATTCACCCTTTAAAGGACATCTGGGTTGTTTCCAGCTTTGAGCTATTACAGATAATCTGCAATGAACATTTATTTGTGTGCAGGTTTTTGTGTGAAAATAAATTTTTATTTCTCTGACATTAATGCCTAAGAGTGCAATTATTGGGTTACATAGTAGTTGTATGTTTAGTTTTTTAAGAAATAGCCAAACTTTCCCATCAGCAGTGTATGAGCGATTCAGTTTTCCACACCGTCCTAGCATTTAGTGTTGAAATCTTATTATTTTGGTCATTCTGATAGGTATGTAACTGTTAGGGTCAGGCGTAAGGCAGGGTAAAGATAGGAGTCAGAAGCTAAAAAAATTTTAGCAGTCAAAGGCTTTATTTGGGAACTGAGGTCTCGGGCGAGGTTCCGTGACTCAGGGAGAGAGAGAGAGGAGTCAGGGAAGTCGCACCTAGGTGTGGTGGGGTGGGGTTTTTAAGCTGCAGCGGTTCGGGTTTAGGTCTGGGTGGGCCTTTTTCCCAGTCAGGTCGTGCTGTCGCTCGGTGATTGGTTGACCTCCAATTTGTCCTGGCAGCTACTAGGGGCTTTTCCTTGGGTTCTGCTGGCAAGATGGCTGTCCCCTCTACTGTGGTTCCAAGGACATCCTAACAGTAACAAGTCTAATTTTTATATTATGAAATGTCACCAACTTCATTTGGTAAGAACTATACAGAAAATTTTAGCAGACGTCCATTTTAACAACATGGGATGATCCTTCAAAGTTAAAGAAATCACAAGTTAAAGATTATACTGTACAGTTTTTAAAATTAAGTTTGGTATTTGTTCGAACTCCTTTTACCTCCCAATATTTTCTTTTTAATTATATTTTTACCTTCACAGATTTTTCTTTGAGTGTATTAAGATGATATTAAATGTGATTTTTGATTTTTGTGTATTCAATCTGATAAAATGTATAGTTCTGTGGTTATACTGGAAGAGGCTTCCGATTGATATACCTCATGAGAGGTACACAAGACATTTTACTGAGATTAAACTTTAGTCTTCTGATTTTAGAGTCCTCACAATTGCAGTATGTTAAAATGTTAATTCTCTAAGATATTGCCAACAGACAGATGGGTAATTATCTACATATCAAATATAATTGTTTGGAAGCTACAAGTTAAATCATGAGCTAAATTTCTTATGCATGTAGCTTGAGTCTAGTGAATTCCCTTGAAGAATGGTAAGTCAACAGTTTTCAAGACCACCACAGCTATATTTAAAATTAGTGTCTTGCCTACGTATTTGCTAAATAAGTATGTTATCAATTTATAGCTTCATGTAAAATATCTCACGGTATGTTTATTTTTCACTTTGCCTTGAACAATTTCTGCTTCTCCAAGTCCCATTAACTTTTTCTCTAGGTGATTCTTACCCTTCAGATCTCTGTTCCTTCATTATTTTTTTTTCAGGGAAGGCTTACTGACCTCTTTCATTCTTCCCCAGGGGCCATGCAAATCTCTGTATTGCCCCACTTTTAGAGTGTGTGCTGCCAGAGTGAGCATTGTTGAACTCTGGAACAGGTTAAATCCTTCCTCCATGTTTTCTTCACTCCTGTTTCTTAACACCCATACTGGCAGTTCCTTATCAGCCTGTAACAGAACCTCTTGCTAGCTGTCCTCATGAAGAGGACCATGCCTTTTTTGTTCATGGCTGCTTCTCCAGTGCCAGCCTTGGCAGTTTATCCATAGTAAGCACTGAATAAATTTATATGTTGAGTGAATGAAACAATGGACTTAAAAATACCTCCCAGCCTCTAAGTTCCATGGAAATATTCAATATTCTTTTTCCAGTAAATTACTTGTTCTGAACTCTTATTTCTTTGAACAGGTTGATGAACTCAGAAAGGAAATTATGTAAGAAGAGAGTATTGTAGAGTTGCCCTGGGAGTGGTTTTCCCCAATCACTTTCAGACATCCTAGACTGATGCTATAGCTCTGTCTCCTTCATCTCATATCTTATCAGAGTTCTATGAAAATGTCTAAGTGTTTACTGCAGATCAATGATTTCTGAAGTTTTATATTCATAAATGCGATCAGGTTCCTCTACTTTCTTGTCTTGAAAAGACTTGATGTCATTTTGTGGCTTTGTCTGTGGGAGAGTAATGCATATTAGGGTCAATTCATAGAAAGTAATTAAGAAATTCTGATTAAACAGAAAGTACACTTTAGAAACTATGTTTGCTTAATAGATGAGTTAGGCAGATTTTAGCTCAGTGTAAATGACTTAGATAAATCATTTAACTCATGATTTTAAAATTATGAATGCTCTTTTATATTTCTTCCTTTTGTAAATTAAATCTATATATTTTTTTCAATTGAATAGAGGAGATGATTTGCTTAACGTGTTTGATGACCTCATCTTTAAAAAATAAACATATTTCTTTAATATTTGAATAGGTAGCATATTTACATATTTTAGTAATAAATAACTATGTAAGAATGTAGTGAAAAGTCTTTCTTCCAATCTTGTCCTCACGCTAGTTTTCATTTGGACCCCCAATCAATAAGCATTATTCTTAGTTTCATAACATCATTTCATCTCATACAACATGGATTATTTAAAAGTGTAGAGTGTATTATCAGATAATTAAAATAAAGCCTCTGTAACCAAAATGTGAGTCTCTTAAAAGTGCTACTAAAATGTTACAAAATAGGTCTTGGCAGAAGATTGGATATCTTCCTCACTAGAGCAGAGATCAGCAAATTTTTCCTATGTAAAGCATCAGATAGCAATTATTTTAAGCATTGGAGGCCATAAAGTCTCTTCTACAACTATTCAACTCTGCTGTTGTAATTTAAAAGTGTCCATAGACAATATGTAGATGAATGAACATGTTTGAGCTTGAATAAAACTTTATTTATGGACATTGAAATTTGCTTTTCATAAAATTTTCACATACCACGAAATATTCTTCTATGGATTTATTTCCAGCTGTTTAAAAATATAAAATCCATCTTAGTTCACAGGTTATAAAATAACAAGCAGTGGGCAGGATTTGGCTTCCTGGCTATTGTTTGCTGACTCCAGATGTGGTTCAGGATAATGTTGTTGGGTTCTAATACAATTCATTTCATTTCTAATTAAGTTTTTCTTATATATATTTAAAATGCTGATTATCAAATAACTTTTCAGTCTTGTATGTCCAGTTCAATGTATTAGGGAGGAAGATATAACAATCGTTGAGTGATGGTTAAGTGCTAGACACTTTTTTTGTATTTTATCTCAGGTAATCAAGTCACCAACTCTATGAAGTAGATATTCTTATTTCTATTTTATAGATGAAGTAACGAGGAAGAAGGGGATTGGTAACATTTCCAAGGTTGTATTCTTGCTAAGAGGTAGACTGTGGTATTTAACAGATGTTTATCAGACTTTCATGTTTATAGAATTGAACAGCTATTTTTCAGCCACATAAAAATGCTGCTTCTACTTAGCACAGTACTATGCTCATGTTTAGGTGTTTCTAGTTTCGTTTTTTAATTCGTTGATTGATATTCACCGCTGTTATTTTCTCAAAGATATAAACAGGAAAATTGAATTCATATTTATTTTCATTACATAATTTTCACCTGAGTGATTTTGCTTTACCTAGCTTCCTTTTAGGGGGAATTGGCAAATGGAGTTTGAAACACAGAGTAATTTTTTTTTTCAAATATGGTCCCTGACTTGCAGTTATATGTATAATTCAATTTTTAATTTTGCAATTTCAGTCCATTTCCTCTTGAGTCCTCAGATGTTCAGAATATATGATGACACAGCAATATTGGGAGTTTGTTTTTCACAATGGCTAAAGGAAGAATAAAGTGCTTTTATATGGAGATTATAAAATATGTTAAAGTACATATTCTTTTTCTGGACTTAAGACCAATTAAAAGTCATCCTTTTATTCAGTAACTATTGAATTACAGTCACAATGTTGATAGTAAAATTTGCTACCCTTCAAAATCGAATTCAACATAGAAAACACATTTTAATTCACTTTATTATCCTTTAAATTTAAACATACTTCTGTTGGATAGATATGGATTTATTTCCTAGAGATTATTTCAAAATGTGTAAGGATTTATAAAAGTATTTGAGCAGAATTGTTAAAGTAAAAGCAAAAATAAACAGCATGCCATTTTAACGAATATCACCTGTTTGGAAAAGGTTAAATTTCAAGTTTGCAATTAAATCTTGCACTAATAGCTTGAAATATGTTAATTAATTGGGTGGTTGGGACCTTCTACAGTCATCTGCTATGCCGTAAAACATTTTCTCTTTAGCTCTGGGAAATACACATTTTGGAAGCATTTTAGGGATTTATGGGTTAATCTCCAGTCTATAGGAGCATTCTGTGATTAGATAATTGCATTACTGGTTCCAAATCATAGAGCTTTAGAGATCAGACCATTTCTTTAATTTTAATGATTATTTAAAGGCTAATCTTTAGAAGATTCACCAAATGACCTGTAGATGTCAGAGAAAATGATTCACTTCATATCTGTCTCCAAAATTTAAAGCAGAAGCTAATACTGAGATCATGCCATTGCATTTTGTTTTATTGATAACAGTTTCAATCATTACTTAATGACCACCAAGATGAACAAGATACCCTTTATAGTAGTTTATTCAAAATAAAAACTAAGTACTATGTGTGGTTAAATTGAAAATAACTAGTGAGAATGTGGACCTATACTGCCCTAAATTAGAGACATTAATATCATTAAAAACATTAGTTGGACTTAAATTAAAAATATTTTATGCAGGGCAAAATATTAACATTTTGAGATTCATAGGCATGAATCAGAAATCTATAATTAGAAGATGATAAGCTTATTGAAAAATGTCAGTATATAAATAGTTACACTTTATATACATGCCACAATGATTTAAGAAAGCCCTCTGAAGGCACTGTATTCCCAGCAGCCCATGCGGTACCCAATATGTATAAGCTATGCAAATATTTGTTAAATTAATAAATGGTACCTATCCTCTGCATACTTGTTTCCTAAAGAAAAATATTATTTTCTTATATCTTTATCTCAGTCCTCAGTGAAATAGTACTGTTATTTGTTTTTATAACCAAAGAAGCTGAGTTAGTTTTTAATGGATAATTTTAATAAAATATATTAATCATTTTCAATTTTCATTTGTATAAATTTCATTATATTTATTTCTGTCTTCAGGAAGTTATTTAACAACACTTTGCATGAAATTTATGAAATATTCTTAATTATATAAAACATAAAACTAACAAAAACACAAAGAAGAGGTTAAAGCCATTTTTAAAATTTTTAATTGAAATACAGTTTGCATGTATTATATTAGTTTCAGTTGTACAATATAGTGATTTAACAATTCACACATGATGATATGCTTACCACGGTAAGTGTAGTTACAATCTGTCACCACACAAAATTATTACACTATTATTGACTGTATTTCCTATGTTGTACTTTTCATCCCTGTGATTTATTTTATAATTGGAAGTTTATACCTCTTACCAGATAAAAGGGATTAAGAGGTACAAATCCACTTATTTATTTTTCATTCAAATAGAGATACATTTCATGGAAGTATGTACTTCATTTCTCACGCTCTAGTCCTCTTAATACATTTTAAAGTTAAATTTTCAACTGGCTGGTACTATGATAATAAGCAGAAGTTAGGAAATTTTAAGAATAATCAATATAGTCAAGTGGTCCACTGAAAATTGAATCTTACAATATAGTAAAACCTAATCTTAATATGGCTTGATGTTATGTACAGTCACTGATACTTCAGGTTAGGGTTCTCTATGGACATAATCACTTGTATTATATATAACACCTTTGTCCAATAAGGTAGTGATGCCAATATAACCAAGGTTCTAAGAATACAGGAAGAAGGTGAGTATGATTCAGAAACAATTTTTTTGAGGGGCTTTTTTTTTGAGAGCCCAAAATGAGATAAATTGTATTATATTCTCTCAAATATTTGTTAGAGTCCTTTCAGTTGTCATTTTTAATTGGAATTATCATTAACTGATTTAGGCATCTCTGGCTTTCCAATTTCCAGTGTCCAATTTCCAATGTCCAAAGTGTGACAGATACTACCTTTAAATGAGTATTGCTAGTATTCTAATACTTTTTCTAATACGTAACAATTGAAAAATTGGAATTTTATGCTTTGAAATTTCAAATATAAAGCCAAACGGAGGAAAAAGGAGATAGTGGTTGGCCATTTGGGGAACACATCACAGTGGCCTTACCTAGATGAGGCCCATGGTGTAGTGTCTCAGACTCTTCAAATGCATCTGATTTTGTGGAGGCATCCAGAACAGTGCAATTTCAAATCATCTGCTTCATGTTTAGCAAACAAAAGTATGGCTGCGATAGAAGCCATATTGTTAGGGTAGTGACTTTTTTCACATTAAAATCATATGAGTAGAAAAGGAAATTATAATCAGAATTTTATATACATAACAATGGACTCAGAGAAAAGGCAGGTATGTGACTTAGAATACTATGTAGTATGTAGTCCATGTTGTGACCAATTTCCAGTGGCAGAATTATCAGAATTTGCCCTTATTGGGAAGGTTGACAATTCATCTCTTCCATTGATCCGGCATACAGAAATCAGTGAAGTTGTGTCTGTTCTGTAAAGCAGTCTGCTTTTTCTTGGAATGGACTTTAAGATATATTTATTATACATTGATAAAAACATATAAATCTTATTTTTATGGATTTTGAACTATCTCCAGGTTTTACCTTTTAATCAAATGCCTAAGAAGCAGACTCCAATTTTTTTTTTCTTAAGAAATTGTAAAGGCTAAGATGGAAGGCTTCTTTTATTATGTTTTTTTTTCCTACTTAATGTTAATTTAGTTTTCAACAGCTTTCTTGGTTTCCCCATTTCCTTCTTATTCTTCATCTGAGAACAATCTCAGGACATAGACATTTCTGTATCAGCTCAAATAATTAGTCTCCCAAATCTAGCAAATACTATGTTAATAATTATTCTGTGGCTTGCGCGTATTTATTGCCTGGAGTAGGATTTCAAAATGAGAAAGTTTAAAGTAACGTACCTAGCCAGTTGTGTACTTGAAATGCAGAGACAATTTCCCGGATAGTCTTGCAGGAAATCAGTTTACTCCATGGAACAATATCTCTATTTATGATTTTCTCTCAAAGTATAAATGGTTTGAGGCATTCAACATTGTGGTGTGGATGCTTATTGACTAGGAGGCAATCTTTGCAAACTGTGGTTTTCGGAGATAGTGTATTATATATGTTAAGTAAAAAAATTCTCTCCTTTTTTACTCCATCCACCATATTCCAAGCTTTTGTCCACTGAGTGCAAGAATACTGGGTTTTAATGACAGATATCACACATTATCTCAAATTGTGAATGAAAGCCAATTTTCAGTTAATAAAATTATTTTTGGGCTGACTACCTATGAGAAGCAAGTCCCTTGGCTCAAACAATATGGTACAACTGGAGGGGCCATTGGTGCTTCACACCTGCTCAATCTGTTGGCTCTTTCAGGGTCTTGGACTATGTATTCATAGCACTTATTTCAATTTGTATTTGAACATTTATTGCTATGTTTTTTGTTTTTTGTTTTTTTTATATGAAATTTATTGTCAAATTGGTTTCCATACAACACCCAGTGCTCATCCCATTAGGTGCCCTTCTCCATGCCCTTTACCCACTTTCCCCTTCCCCCCATCAACCCTCAGTTTATTCTCAGTGTTTAAGAGTCTCTTATGGTTTGCCTCCTTCCCTCCGTCTATTGCTATGTTTGTTCATTTTTTTATTCTTCTGACTGATATATAAGCTTTCTGAGAACAGAGACTATTTTTCTTTTGTTCACTACTTTATGCATGATGCCCAATAGAAGAATAGAAGACTTAAAAATTATTGAATGAATGAATAAGGCCTTTGTAACCAAGCTGAGACTTTTCTTCCTACATGAATCGATTTAAAAAGATGCTAGATTTCTGATCTGGGAGGAAACTATTCAAATCTCATTTTGTAGTTGGGGAGACTGAGCATCCCTGAAGATGGAAGAACTTGAAAAGTTCCCAAATATATTTTGGTTCACAAGAGTGCTATCAATTAATGCTAGGACAGTTGGTTCCTCTTCATATCTTCTTTCCATATTATTATATTTCTCTCTCTCTTTTTTGAGGTGGGGAGAGGGGCAGAGACAGAAGGAGAGAGAATCTACTCTCAGTGTGGAACCCGATGAGGGCTTGATCCCACAATCTTGGGGTCATGACCTGAGCAGAAATCGAGAGTTGGATGCTCAGCCGACTGAACCACACAGGCGCCACAACGTATTTCTTTTTAAATGATTTATAGTTATGAAGACATATCCACAGAGAAATAAGGATCATGATCTCCTTTTGTAAATGAGAGATAATTTTCTTATTAATATGTAGAGTACTGAAAAGGCCAATAATTATTAAACATTGAAAGAAAGCTTCACTACATTAGTAACTTTCCTTATACTATTCTGTTAGCATCAGAAAGGACACATTGTGCTTTAGAAGATATTAGCAGGTGTAAGAAATCCTAAATTGGATTTTGATATCCTTGATAACCCCCTTTGTCACTAACTTGACAAACCATTCTATTCATGATAGCATTTATGTAGTCCTTGTTTTGCACAGAAAGAGTGGAAATAGAGTGTGACCCAACCTAGGTCTCTGTGTTCGTCGCTTATTTGAGACTTTCCTTTGCTTTTGAATTGCTACTTGAGAAGGGTAAATTTTGAATGACCAAAATATACTTGGGAGGAAACAGTGTTTCTAGGATCAAAGGGAGAAGTAAGCTGTCTGAACCCCTTTGTTTCATTGCAGTGTTTTCTGTTATAAGTCGTATGGTTTTAAGCCTTGGTTTATAAGATCTCAGTAACTTGATTATTCATCAAAGCACATTAGTAGAGTGGAAGATTCTCTTATAATATCCCTCTAACATGTGAAAGTTCAGATAGAGAGTGGAAGTAACTGACTTTGGCTCAGACACAGAGAATTGTTAAATACGTTAAAAAGTATGTTCTTGATAAATTGTTGAAGATTGCAATATAGTCACAATCTCTACTTTTTTTCTATTTCATTTAATAAATGTGCACATAGAGTTATGCTAGATATGATGAAAATTCAATGAGGAAATAAGAAACATATGGTCTCAAGGATTATATATGTCTTTTCTCTTATTTATTTCAACAGTTTCCTTCTTTTCTGGTTAATACAACTCATGTTCCAAGTTTGAGTTTTGGAAATGTTAAAGAGTTCCAGGATGTTAAGTTTAAAAATGAACTTAGCTGTTGAATGGTAGTGTTGATGTTAGTCCTGGAAACTCAAATGATGTCCAAATACATTACATAGTAACTACCAATCACCTACTTATCCCTGTTTTTCCGCTTGGCTACGGCTGGTGTTTATGATACTATTCAGAGTCAGAATGAGTTTTTCCTGGCAGCATGTACTGTTAGCCCAAACTCTGGTGTTTTAGAAAGATGTTTTCTGGACTAAAGTTTTAAATCAGAATATTATTTCTGTTGATCCTCATTTGCAATCACTGTGGAATAAATAAATAGGAACATGGGATAGGGTATCCCTTTCCTAAGAGGGGAAAAATGAATAATGAAGATTTGTTTACTGAAAAAACTCACTTTGCAGTGTTGAGCAAAGGAAGCTGAACCACAAATTTGAGTTTCTTTTTTTTTCTTTTTCTTTTATTTTCAAGTTTTTACTTAAATTCTACTTATTTAATGTACAGTGTAATGTTAGTTTCAGGTGTAGAAGTTAGTGATTCATCACTTACATACGACACCCAGTGCTCATCATAACAAGTGCCTTTCTTTTTTTTAAAAATTTTTTTTTTCAACGTTTTTTATTTATTTTTGGGACAGAGAGAGACAGAGCATGAACGGGGGAGGGGCAGAGAGAGAGGGAGACACAGAATCAGAAACAGGCTCTAGGCTCCGAGCCATCAGCCCAGAGCCCGACGCGGGGCTCGAACTCACGGACCGCGAGATCGTGACCTGGCTGAAGTCGGACGCTTAACCGACTGCGCCACCCAGGCGCCCCACAAGTGCCTTTCTTAATACCCATCACCTATTTAACCCATCCCCCAGCCCACCTCCCTTCCAGTAACCTTCAGTTTGTTCTCCATAGATAAGAGTCTGTTTCTTGGTTTGCCTCTCTCTCTCTCTCTCTCTCTCTCTCTCTCTTTTTTTTTTCCTGTATGTTCATCTGTTTTGTTTCTTAAATTCTACATATGAGTGAAATCATATGGTATTTGTTTTTCTCTGACTGACTTATTTCGCTTAGCCTAATACACTCTGGCTCCATCCATGTCATTGCAAATGGCAAGATTTCATTCTTTTTTATGTCTGAGTAACATTCCAATATATGTGTAGATATCACATCTTCTTTAGTCATTCTTCAGTCAATGGGCACTCGAGCTGTTTCCGTACTTTGGCTATTGTTGATGATGCTGCTGTAAATTTTGGGGTGCATGTATCCCTTCAAATCAGTATTTTTGTATTCTTTGGGCAAATACCTTCTAGTGCAATGGCTGGGTTGTAGGGTAGTTCTATTTTTAACATTTTGAGGGCCCTCCATACTGTTTTACAGAGTGGCTGCACCAGTTTGCATTCCCTTTCTCCACATCCTCGCCAACACCTGTTGTTTCTTATGTTGTTGATTTTAGCAACTCTGACAGGTGTGCGGTGATATCGCATTCTAGTTTTGATTTGTATTTCCCTGATGATCAGTGATAATGAGCATCTTTTCATGTGTCTGTTGGCCATCTGCATATTTTCTTTGGAAAAATATCTGTTCATGTCTTGTGTCCATTTTTTTAATTTAATTTTATTTTTTTATTAAAAAAAATTTTAACGTTTATTTATTTTTGGGACAGAGAGAGACAGAGCATGAATGGGGGAGGGGCAGAGAGAGAGGGAGACACAGAATCGGAAGCAGGCTCCAGGCTCTGAGCCATCAGCCCAGGGCCCGACGCGGGGCTCGAACTCACAAGCCGCGAGATCGTGACCTGAGCCGAAGTCGGACGCTCAACCGACTGAGCCACCCAAGCGCCCCTTGTGTCCATTTTTAAACTAGATTATTTGTTTTTTGGGTGTTTAGTTTGATAAGTTCTTTATGTATTTTGGATACTAACCCTTTATGAGTTATGGCATTTGCAAATATCTTCTCCCATTGTGTAGGTTGCCTTTTTAAAAACGTTTATTTATTTTTGAGAGTGAGACAGAGCATGAGTCAGAGAGGGGCAAAGAGGGAGGGAGACACAGAACCTGAAGCAGGCTCCAGGCTCTGAGCTGTCCACACAGAGCCCCATGTGGGGCTTGAACTTGTGAACCTTGAGATCATGACCTGAGCAGAAGTCAGATGCTTAACCGACTGAGCCACCCTGGTGCCCCACCTTTTGGTTTTGTTGATTGTTTCCTTTGCTGTGCAGAAGCTTTTTATTTTGATGACATACCAATAGTTTATTTTTGCTTTCATTTCCCTTGCTTCAGGAGACATAACTAGTAAGAAATTCCTATGACCCAAGTCAAAGAGGTTACTCCCTGTATTTTCCTTTAGGATTTTGATGGTTTTCTGCCTCACATTTAGGTCTTTTATCCATTTTGAATTTATTTTTGTGTATGGTATAAGAAAGTGCTCCAGTTTCTTTCTTTTCCATGTTGCTGTCCTGTTTTCCTTTCATTTTTTTTTTTTGAAGAGACTGTCTTTTTCCCATTGGGTATTCTTTACTGCTTTGTTGAGGATCAGTTGCCCATATAGTTGTGGGTTCATATCTCGATTCTCTATTCTGTTCCAGTGATCTATGTGACTGTTTTTGTGCCTGTACTATCCTGTCTTGATCACTACAGCTTTGTAATATAACTTGAAGCCCAGAATTATGATACCTCCAGCTTTCCTTTTCATTTTCAAGATTGCTTTGGCTATTCAGGGTCTTTTATGGTTCCATACAAATTTTAAGATTGTTTGTTCTAGCTCTGTGAAAAATGCTGGTGGTATTTTGATAGGGATTGCATTGAATGTGTAGATTGTTTTGGGTAGTACAGACATTTTAATAATAATTTGTCCCTCCAAGCCATGAGCCTGGAATGTTTTTCCATTTCTTTGTGTCCTTTTCAATGTCTTTCATCAGCGTTTTATAGTTTTCCGAGTACAGATCTTTTTACCTCTTTGGTTAGGTTTATTCCTAAGTATCTTATGGTTTTTGGTGCAGTTGTAAATGGGATTGATTCCTTGATTTCCCTTTCTGCTGCTTTATTATTGGTGTATAGAAATACAACAGATTTTTGTAATTGGTTTTTTATCTTGTGAACAATTTGGGCTTCTTGACAACTAGGCATAATCAGAGCAAGAAAGTTAATGCACAGATAAGCCTATCCAGGTACTCCTCGTTACCACTTTATAGAACTTCCAAAAACTGGGAAATACTGTTTCAGCCTTCATTTTCTCATTTCTGCCAGCAGCCATTGCTGAAATAAAGACATCTCTGATTACTTCATTGAGAGAGACTCTAGTACAGACCCACTAGAGATTCTGTTGAAATAATCACTGGGCTCTTGAGTTGTTTTTGTTATTTGAGTAAACTTATCACAAATCTACATTTCTCAGTGATAATCCTTTGAAACTTACTGGAATGTCTGTTGCTTTAGGGTGAACTTTTATCACACTCATGTGATAATAATGGTTATCATATTATCCCAGGTTACTAATTCTGTGAGAAAGAAAACATTAACTGAGAGTTTTTTGCATGCCAATTTCTACACTAGGTATTTCACCTGCATTCTCATTTTATTCTCATTAATATTAGGAAGTTGGAATTACCATCCCCATTTTGCCACCTACAGAAAACTGTAGGTCTCAGAACAGGGAAATACCATAGGTGCCTTCAAAGTCCCACAGGCAGGCAGTCTTATCGTTGGATTTAAATGCAAGTTGTGTGGCTGTGAAGTTTGTACATGTTCCTTAACATTACAGTCTCCAGATGGCAACCTGTCTTTCTGGAAGTGTGCTTGGGGATTCTGCTCTGAGAGCTGTGAGGATATATTTTCCCTGATGAGGCTGGGAGAAAAGAATGGGACTTAGTTCAGTTGAGTTAAAGAAAATGCCCCCCAAGCTCTAAACATCAAAACCCGCACATTGTATTTGAAAGAATGGAAGAAGCACCTCCCACAGACTCTTCAGAAGAATAAAACTTATGAGGATATTAGATAATATGATTCTTGATCCCTGGGTGGTGATAAGGTCAAAAGTTTATGTTCCATAAAATCTTTATTTACAGTAAATATTTGGCCTTTTAAAGTTCTTGTTTGGAACCTCACAAATAATCCTGGGAAGTAGGCAAGGGGCTGAAGTCTAATTGGCTGAACTAATTAGTAAGTTGAAGTTAGGACAAGAGTCTCTCACTTCTGACTCTGAAGATGATGTGATTTCAAGCATGACGTATTTTGAAATGACCTAATGTCACCAGAGAGCAGCTGTTTGGATCTTTGTAAATGACATTCAGAAAGTGAGTTTGAATGGATAAGCATTTTAGGAAATAAAATGGTGGTTAAACTTTGTGATAGTGATGTTACTTGGTACAAATGACGGATCTTGTTTTGTTAATGTTTTATTTTTATTACATATAAATACATGGTCATTATGGGAAAGTTAGAGAATACTGATTAACAATAATCCAGAAATCTCAAAAAACCCCATAATTTCACAAATTTTATAAATTCACAAAATGCTAAGAATTTGATGTGTAACATTTCAGATTTTCCCTCCCTATATTTCAATGTATAGATTTTACCCAAACAGGGTCAAACCACAATAGTATTTGGCAACTGTTTTTGTTTGTTTGTTTGTTTGTTTACTTGTTGCTTTGCCACTTAATAATATATCAAAGTAGCTTTCCATCATTTGTGATGGCATACTGTTCCATACTATTGATGCATCAAGAAATATCTGATTTTTATTACTAGGCAATTACATTGCTTTGATTTTTCACAATCAGAACAAGATTATCATGAATAAGGCTACCAAAAATGTTTTTTTTTTTTAAGTTTATTTGAGAGAGAGAGAGAGAGAGAGCAAGGGAGGGGCAGAGAGGGAGGCGCAGAGCCTGATGTAGGGCTCAAACTCACAAAGCGGGAGATCATGACTTAATCTGAAACTAGGAGTTGGACGCTCAACTGACTGAGCCACCTAGATGCCCTCCAAAAATGCTTATGATGAGTAAGGCAACAAAAGAAGTATATATACTGCTGTGTACCATTGTTTTTATACAGATTGCTAATATCTTCCTAACATTTTCTTTGCTCTTTAATGAGACTTGTACATTTTATATATTTCTCCACATTTATTGTGTTCCTCAATATGTCAGGCATTTCCTAGGGTGGATGAAACATCATTGTCCTCTTGGAATTTAGCATTCAGATTGTATACATTTTTTTTTTTTTTATTGTAGAAAGCCCTTGCTGCTTGAATTATGATCACTCATATTTTTCTGGGTTGTAAGGCTCGTGTGTTTGGTAGACATGGTCTCAATATCATGGACTTCCTTATTTAACATCTGATTTTGTTTACTAGGTTACATTTTTGGACACAAGTAATGTGCTCTATAATTTGAACACCAAACATCCTGAGACTAAATAAAGATAAATAAAATATTTTTAGAAAGAAGCAGAGAGGAATATTGTGACAACTTACTTGCTATTAATGAATGCACAGTGTTCTGTAAAATAATCATGTTAACCAGTACACTGGTCTTCCTGTATCATCAACATTTCCTTAATAGTCTGTCAAGCAATGCTGAGTCAAAGATAGCATTAAAGAAATTAGAATCAGCTGCTGGAGCTGAAATGTTTACATCCTATAAAATCTTTCCAAAGTAATGGTAAAAACAAAAGACTCAGTTCCTTTGATCATGCGACTGGATGAAGGGAGTTTGTGGTTGTAAACAAATTTCTTTCTCTTGAACAAATACTTGAGCAGAAGATCATAATGTCTCCACAGCTAGTTCCTTGCGGGTCCACATTTGTGCCTTTTCCACGACTTCAGCCATCAATATCGGATTCAAGAAAAAGGTACTGTAGGGTAGGCTGTAGCATCAGGGGGTTTAAATAATGAAAATGTTTGAATGTTTTTGTTGACATAGATAAAGCTATCACTATTTGCTTTTATTTATTCATCTAAAATAGAGTACTTTTAATAATCCATAGATTCAGTGAGCTTATCTTGCATGTTTTAAATATATTTACTTTAATGATCAACCAGAGATACACATTTCCAAAAATTCTCTTTAGCATTAGTGATATTCAATTCAGCAATTTATTTTTGAGATGCCCAATTGAGTTTATACCTTAGGATAATATGAGTATATATGATTGAGTACACATCATTATCAAAATGCTCTAATTCAACATAATACCCTTTCTCTAACATTATTACTTAAATGAAAGGTATTTTCAATGTGTTATGCCCAAAATTTTCTCTAAAAAAAGCCATTCAGTTACATTATTTAAGGTACATGTTCAAGAGTTAGATATTTTTGTATAGCATAGTTGTAAACATGAAAGGTATGGGGCAATCTAATGCACAGTTGTATCCTGCCTGACTTTTTCTGTTTTTGACGAACTACAATAGCTTTATGTCCAAATGCGTTCATCTACTCCTGCTCCTTTTATCAGTACTTTTAAGGCTGGATTGCCAGCTTTCAGATGGGGTTGTTACAAATACATTGATGTCACCAGTCAAGGGAATAATTCTACCTAATGAGCAAGGGAAGTGCAAGCCAATTTTTATTACTGACAAGCAGTCATGAGCCAGCAAGAAGGAATCTCCCACAGAAGATAAATCTCTACTCCATTAATGATTGTATTTTTTATGATCAACACTTAAAACTAAAATGCTTTTTCCTTAAATGGAGTATGGTAAAGTAAGTGTTTGGGTAATAACCCATAATGAGTAAAGATTTATTACATTTCCTTTTGGTTCTTTAGTCAATAATACTTTCTTTGACTTGGATATCATTAGAAATTAGAAGTCAGTGTATGCCATTTCTGTTTGATCCTTGATTGAAAAGAAAGTTGATTACTCTGAGAAATGTGAGGAAAGGCTCATATGTGATTTGTTTTCGCAATTATAATGGCACCTTAGAATTTTTTGTTGTGCTTGGAGGAAAACAAAGGGTAATAAAATTAATGGTATCTGTAGACCATTTTTCAGCCTTTGTAAGTACTTGGGGCTACCCGGAATTGTAACATTGGGTGGAAAATGTGTGTTTCGGAGTAATTCCACATCTTATTCTCACTCTCCAGAGAATATTATTTTATGCAAAATCTGAAGGATTTGTCTTTCTGTGGATATACAGTGATCACAGCACTGATGTACTAAACAAATTGAAAAGTTATTTGAAAATGAGACAGGAAATTCTGACATAAAAAACATAAGCTTTTAATTTTTTATCTGGAAGTGGCCATTCTTTCATAGAAGTGATTATGGGGATCATTAGACTAGTGACATGGTGGCTGTCATTCCATTATTGATCATTATCCTGTGGTTTTCTTTTCAAAAATGCTTATTACAGGTAGTTAATCAAAATCCATTTGAGGCTAAGAAAGTTGGTAAGTTAAAAGTAAGGGAGAAATGGCAGGAGAAGTTTGGTACATTATCAAGAGCCATGACCTAAGAACCAGACTTATGCTTGGGTCTTGCTCTGTCACTGAATATGAAGGGGATGTACCTCATTTCAAATTGTTTATTTACTTTTGAGTTTCAGTTTGCTACCTATGAATAAAATTTAGCTCTAAAGAATTTCTTGTGTGGAAGAAGTTATGACCCTAGTGTTTGTACAAGATAAATTATAAGGAATTGGGGAGTAAATCTTCAAAATCCATTTTATTTTCACTATTACATTGCACTTTTATTAGATCTCAGCTTCATGACTTGCTAGCAGTGTGACCTTGGACAACAAACTGAACTTTGTGAGCCTCACCGATCTCATCTGTGTAATGAGGCTAATCACTCTTAGCTCACATAATTTTTGTAATATTAAAATTTTACAAATACATGCCTAGCATATAGCAGGCATATATTAAAATGGTATGATTGATTAATACAATACGAGTCCATTTGGGGAATGAAAATTTTCACTGGTGTTGAAAATATTTTTTATCATGTTCATGTTAGTCATTGGGGATTGTTTTTTCTATTTCATTTTTACCTATATTTGTCAATTTCCTACTAAAGGCCTTGCACATAAAAAGGATAGAATGATTGAACCAAATAACTGTTGAAGATGCAAAGTGGAAAACAGATTTCTTGAATAGTTTCTTGACCCCCACATTGGACATTTTCATGCCAACTACTCAACAAATTAGGAAATAGTTTTAACATCTGCAGATTATAGTGGGAAATTAATTCAACTTTATGCTTTATATATTTCTTGATACGAATTCTGTGTCTTCACATGTACCAGCAACTTTATTTCACATTAAATTATTTAAACTAATTGAAACTTTTCAAATTGTAACTTTATACTCTTTATTTAAATGTAAGTTCCTGAGTAATTAAGTGTATATCTATCATATGCTGGAAATATATGCTACTTTCAAAGAGCACATGCTGACTTACAAGTGGAATAATGGTTTCCTATTAATATTCTTCCCCATAAAAGAAATTCAGGCAGCTTTTAAAGTACTTGAAGTTGTAAAGTTAATGGCCTCATTTTTAGGATATTTGTTAGAGTATTAATATCATTGATTTAATGTCACCCTGTTTTGCTAGTAAAGTGTTGTTATTTACATGTGAATAATTACGAACACATTTCAGGTAATTTTTCCCAACTTTGTGGTGGTATGATGCATTTCTGTGTGTGCATTTAAAGCCTAGTAATACTTATACTTTAATAACTAAAGGCAAATTAATGAAGCTACTAAACAGCTAGCTCTCATAAATGCTAGCATGTCCACCTTTCTCCATTAAAATGAGTAAGAGATAATTTGCCATTTCAAAAGATCTTTTGTTTCTTCAACAGAAACTTGTGAGGGATATACTGTAGAATCAACACGGTAAGGGGGATACAAAAAAGTGCAAGACAGTCAGTGCCTTTGTGTTGGTAACGTTTGGCGACCAGTCAAGAATACTCTAGATCATTCAAGTAAACTATAAGGGAGGTTCTGACCGAGTGTCAGACAGTATTACTTCAAATTTTATCTGTATTTATGTAATATGTATACATATATGTGTGTGAACGTTTGATTTGTTCACAGTTATATAAATTTGCACATACACACGTACAGTCAATTCTTCTTCTTTGCACTAGTTAGGGTCGGTTAAGCCTCCACAAACACTGAATTAATGAATATAGGGCTGTTGTTCCTAAATCATTACAGGATTGTGTTCCTGCAAGCCTCTGGTCATATTTTCTTCAGCTGATCAATACGTAACTTTGTTTTATGTGTGTTTGTATATTTATTCCAAATATGTATGTATATATATATATATATGTGTGTGTGTGTGTGTGTGTGTGTGTATATGTATATATATATGTATATATATATACACTTTGTATATATATATTCTAAATATATATGTGTATATAATTCCAAATATATTTTCCAAATATATAATATATACACACTATATATATCCATATATATGGAATAATATACACATATATATTTAGAATATATATACACAAAGTGTATATGTATATATATACACATATATGTATATTCCAAATAACTAAATATAGGCAATATTTTTTTTATAATAAAACACTGAGAAAGGTTTCGTATTTTCTTGATCTTGGATAACATGACCATAAATTTCGTTGGCTTCCGGCCTTGGAACAGTGTTGTCCATTACACTTTTCTTTGTATTAGTTATCATCTTATGAATCTACAAATTTAGCCAATTTTCCATCTTTTCCAAAGCTTCATCATGCACTGTGGATGTTAATTAAACATTTTCAGAGCAGGCTCATGTATAGATTGATGGATTTCCTCTTCCTGTTTCTTTTTTTTTTTTAATGTTTATTTATTTATTTTTGAGAGAGACAGAGAGAGAGAGAGATAGAGAGTGAGCAGGGAGAGAGAGAGAGAGAGAGAGAGAGAGAGAGATAGGGAGGGGCAGAAAAAGAGGGAGACAGAATCCCAAGCAGGCTCTATGCTCTCAGCACAGAGCCCAATGCAGGGCTTGAACTCACGAACCGTGAGATCATGATCTGAGCCGAAACTGAGTTGGTCGCTTGCCCCTCCTCTTCCTTTTTCTGCATGAACATTGAACTCACAACTGATAATGGTATAATTCATTTCTGAAGAAAGCTTATTTAACAAACGCATTTTTTCTGTAAGGCTCATCAAAAATTTCTTGCATTTGGTACACTAGATAGCACCTTAGCATTACTGCTTAAGGATTATTTTATTTTATTTTATTATTTTATTTTATTTTATTTTGAGAGAGAGAGAGAGAGAGACATAGTATGCAAGCAGGGGAGAGGAGCAGAGGAGGAGAGAGGTTAATCTGAGCAGGCTCCACTCTGAGCATGGGCTTGATCCCATGACCATGGGATCATGACCTGAGGCAAAATCAAGAGTTGGACACTCAACCTACTGAGCCACCCAAGCGCCCCAGGATTATTTTAAGCAGTGAAATCACCAACAAAAAAGCACAAAGAACATGCAAGCATAACACTAAATAAACCACAGAAGAGACACTTGTTTAAAGTATAGGAGCTTAAAAAAAGGAAGGCAAAGTGTCACCTAATTCAACCCCATCTGGGGATTTGCCCTAAAGAAGACTCAAATTGTTTGCTGCTTTATGAAAATCCACAGATGATCATGAAAATGCTGTGAAGGTTGATTTGATCATGTTCTGTCTACTCACTATTCTCCAACAATCAAAAACAACTGAATCTCTGATCCTTTTCTGGTATTTGCTTTCCTGTTAAATGGTACTCCCATCTAATCAGATGTTCTAGTTAGAAATCTGGTAGTAAGATTTGACTTCCTGTTCTTCATAGGGACCAAACAAATTACCAAATTGACTTCTTTCTATTCCTAAGTAAGTGTTTCTTTTGTTCATTTAACATCATCTTTTTTTCTGGACTAGTGGGTTTTCTCACATTTAATCTTGACCCTTTCGTGCAGTCTCTATGCTGATATAAACTATTGAAAATCACAGACATAACAAATAATTCTCTATTTAAATGACTGCCCATTACCTTTAAAGTCCAAGTTCAAACTCCTTAGTTTGATTTACAAAACCATAGTACCTTTTCTTGATCACTTTTTTTCTCACTTTTTTACACTCCAGTTATAATATAAAAAAGATGAAAAACTGATGATTATATAATAAAACACTCATTTATAAAAGTTGAAACTTAGCATTTGATTTAAATTAATTTTTTCTAAGGTAGAAGACAGTTTATTTAACACAAAATTACATCTAATTTGGTTGTCCTCCTTCCTGTAGCTGGAGATATATGTAAAATGAAATTTTGATAGCTAAGAACTGCCTCAATTGATACTCAAAATATTAAATTTAATAGTGTCAGTATAGAAATGTCCTAATGCAATTCTAATGTCATTTTCAGTATTATTTATGATAAAAATACTTAAGATACAAGAACATGAAGATCTTGGGGTACCTGGATGGCTCAGTCGGTTAAGTGTCCAACTTTGGTTCAGGTCATGATCTCCCAGTTCATGGGTTCAAGCCCTGCGTTGGACTCTGTGCTGACAGCTTGGAGCCTGGAGCCTGCTTTGGATCCTGTGTCTCCCTCTCTGTCTGCCCCTCCCGGCTCATGCTCTGTCTGTTTCTCCCTCTCTCAAAAATAAATAAACATTAAAAAAATTAAAAAAAAAGGACATGAAGATCTTGCTTAATTAACACTGCAAATAAATAAGACTTTAATATGAACTTTATTATTTTACACAGTATCATGCATTCATCATATCATATTTTACATCATGTCATACATCATATTGCCTTTTCAGTGGATATTATTTTATAGCACTGGCATCCATTTGCTTATTCTTGGTAATGATTCTTCATTTCTCACTGGGAAACTTCCTATTCCTAACTCTCAGTCCGTGGACTTTAGTGTCCTCCTCTACCCAAACTGTAATCCAAAATCCCTAATTTGAGATTGGAGAATATGAACAAGGCTAAGCCAGAGAACTTCATCTCCTGTCTTCAGTGTTTAATTTAGAGATGGGTATGTGATACAATCAGATCCATTGAAACTCAGTGGAAGCTTTTCTTGAAATTATGGTAAAAACTTGCTTCTTTTTCTTTCTGTACTTAACATGAACCTTTGAGTAGATTCTTTTTCTCAGTTGCAGACCAGAGTCCTAAGTGATATAACATATAACAAATAACATAGTTAAGGCATCTGCAATTTTAAAACTCAAAGCATAGACATGTAAGATTTAGTAACTTCATTACTCTGCAGATTTTACTGATTCCTCATGTACTATAACATTGTTTTGGTATAAGTACATCAGAAACTGATGGCATCTGTAATAATAATACTTTTTGTGTATGTATGATCTTTTAGCTTTTATATGTAATAGACTCTTAACTCAGGGACAATTAATTTTTTCACTTGCATTAGTTTTTAATTTTTTGTTAACATGAATTAACATGAAGTTAATTTACAAACAAGTTAATAAGAGAAAAATGTAGAATTTTCAAAAATTCATGAAGAAAGTGAAAGCTGGTTTGAAGTGCAATTGCCAAGTATAGATTCTTTCTGCATAAACATATCAGCTAAATATAATTTATAGAGATATTTATATTCTGTGGTATATTGTTAGACAAAACTACAAGTATTGTTGGAATTTCTTTTTTTTTTCTTTAAATAGGAAAAATGTGATTGCATCATTAATGAGAAAAATTCCATTATAATTGATTCTCAGTTATTTTCACAAGGTGTATCTATAGTCAGGTTTGATTTCATATCAACTTCTGTTTATAAAGAACACCTTTCTTGTTAATGGTAAGTTAATGATTGCTCAATTTTTATGGATGTAAGAGTGAAATATGCATATTTTCATGAATACTAGAGTTTTAGGTAAGTTTGCATACAATTAGTATTCTTGAGTTTATCACCTGTTTTATAATGTGGAATGACTGCTAACAGAAACCTAACAGCCTTATATTTAGAAGGCCTCTTATTGGGGGTCAGAATGTGAGGTGACAGCCTTCAGAGTTCTGCTGACAAACCTTGGGATCACTTGAAAAGATCACGCTGTAGTTATTCCTATAGTTGTGGATGCTAGTAAAGTTATCTTCTTCTCAAAAACACTATAAAGGCTTTACAACAGACTCTTTATAGTTTCTTTCCCTAAATACGGACAATGATGGGGAGCCAGGACTAAAATTTTCTCCATGTTCCTGGAGTATTTTAAAAAATATCTTTCATTTTTCCTAAACCAGAGACATGGGTTATGACAAGAGGCTGAATCTCTAGAATACACCAAGTTATTTATTGTGGCTTTGTTTCTCTCTCTCTCTTTTTTTTAACCACATAAGCAGCTAGAAGCGTTTTATTTATGTATTTATTTTATTTTATTTCTTTTCCTTTCTTTTTTATTTTTTAAAATTTACATCCAAATTAGTTAGCATATAGTGCAACAATGATTTCAGGAGTAGATTCCTTAGTGCTCTTGCCCATTTAGCCCATCCCCGCTCCCAAAACCCCTCCAGTAACCCTCAGTTTGTTCTTCGTATTTATGAGTCTCTTCTGTTTTGTTCCCCTCCCTGTTTTTATATGATTTATATTTCCCTTCCCTTATGTTCATCTGTTTTGTCTCTTAAAGTCCTTATATGAGTGAAGTCATATGGTTTTTGTCTTTCTCTGACTAATTTCACTTAGCATAATACCCTCCAGTTCCATCCATGTGTTTGCTAATGGCAAGATTTCATTCTTTTTGATTGCCAAGTAATACTCCCATGTATGTATGTGTGTGTGTGTGTGTATCTATATCTATATATCTATATATCTATATATCTATATATCTATATATCTATATCTATATCTATATCTATATCTATCTATCTATATCTATATCTATATCTATATCTTTATCTATTCATCCATCAATGGACATTTGGGCTCTTTCATACTTTGGCTGTTGTTGATAGTCCTGCTATAAATATGGGGGTGCATGTGTCCCTTTGAAACAGCACACCCGTATCCTGTGGATAAATGCCTAGTAGTGCAATTGCTGGGTCGTAGGGTAGTTCTATTTTTAATCGTTTGAGGAACCTCCATGCTGTTTTCCAGAGTGGCTGCACCAGCTTGGATTCCCACCAACAATGCAAAAGAGATCCTCTTTCTCCACATCCTCGCCAATATCTGTTGTTGCCTGAGTTGTTAATGTTAGCCATTCTGACAGGTGTGAGGTGGTATCTCATGGTAGTTTTGATTTGTGTTTCCCTGATGATGAGTGATGTTGAGCATTTTTTCATGTGTCGGTTGGCCATCTGGATGTCTTTTTTTGGAGAAGTGTCTATTCATGTCTTTTGCCCATTTCTTCACTGGATTATTTGTGTTTTGGGTGTTGAGTTTGGTAAGTTCTTTATAGATTTTGGATACTAACCCTTTATCTGATATGTTGTTTGCAAATATCTTCTCCCATTCTGTCGGTTTTGTTTTAGTTTTGCTGATTGTTCCCTTTGCTGTGCAGAAGCTTTTTATTTTGATGAGGTCCCAGTAGTTCATTTTTGCTTTTGTTTCCCTTGCCTCTGGAGACGTGTTGAGTAAGAAGTTGCTGCGGCCAAGATCAAAGAGGTTTTTGCCTGCTTTCTCCTTGAGGATTTTGATGGTTTCCTGTCTTACATTGAGGTCTTTCACCCATTTTGAGTTTCTTTTTGTGTATGGTGTAAGAAAGTGGTCCAGGTTCATCGTTCTGCATGTGTCTGTCCAGCTTTCCCAGCACCACTTGCTGAAGAGACTGTCTTTTTTCCACTGGATATTCTTTCCTGCTTTGTCAAAGAATAGTTGGCCATATGGTTGTGGGTCCATTTCTGGTTTCTCTATTCTGTTCCATTGATCTGAGTGTCTGTTCTTGTGCCAGTACCATACTGTCATGATGATTTCAGCTTTGTAGTATAGCTTGAAGTCTGGGATTGTGATGCATCCTGCTTTGGTTTTCTTTTTCAAGATTGCTTTGGCTATTTGGGGTCTTTTCTGGTTCCATACAAATTTTAGGATTATTTGTTCTAGCTCTGTGAAGAATGCTGGTGTTATTTTGATAGGGATTGCATTGAATATGTAGATTGCTTTGGGTAGTATCAGCATTTTAACAATATTTGTTTTTCCTATCCAGGAGCATGGAATCTTTTTCCATGTTTTTGTGTCTTCTTCAGTTTCTTTCATAAGCTTTCTATGGTTTTCAGTGTATAGATTTTTCACCTCTTTGGTTAGATTTATTCCTAGGTATTTTATGTTTTTTTTTTGTGCAATTGTAAATGGGACCGATTCCTTGATTTCTCTTTCACTTCATTGACAATAACCATATGATCCTCTCAATAGATGCAGAGAAAGCATTTGACAAAATACAGCATCCTTTCTTGATAAAAACCGTTAAGAAAGTAGGTATAGAAGGATCGTATCTCGAGGTCATAAAAGCCATATATAAACGACCTAATGCTAATATCATCCTCAATGGGGAAAAACTGAGAGCTTTCCCCCTAAGGTCAGGAACAAAACAAGGATGTCCACTCTCACCACTGTTATTCAACGTAGTATTGGAAGTCTTAGCCTCTGCAATCAGACAACACAAAGAAATAAGAGGTATCCAAATCAGCCAGGAGGAGGTCAAACTTTCACTCTTTGCAGATGACGTGATAACTCTGTATGGAAAACCCAAAAGATTCCACCAAGAAACTGCTAGAATTGATTCATGAATTCAGCAAAGTTGCAGGATATACAATCAACACACAGAAATCGGTTGCATTCCTATATACCATCATTTGTTTTTTGAGATGAGTTATATTCATTTTTGTTTCCTCTCTTATAAACTGATGCTTGAAATTCAAACTTATTTGGTTCAGGAGATATTTTACATGTTTCATTTTAGGGGCAGATAGTTTCATGATTCAAAAAGGGATGTTTTAACAGAGTTAACTAAAGTGATAGTTTTGAAATTTAATGATATATTAATATGTAAATGAAAAATTCCAACAAAATTAAATAAATGGTAACAATTATTTTATCTTTTGATATAGAGAGAAGCAATGGACTAGTTGCTTAAATATTCATATGTTGTACATGTACTTATTTAAATGTTTAAGTAAATATTTAAGAAAAAGTTCACAGTTCACATTTTAGCCTTATTTTGCCAGTAATTATTGTGCAGTGCTTTAGTTAGTCTGAAGGTATCACAAAGGCAAAAAAAATTTTTCAATGATCCTTTTCTCTCACAGAGAAGAAAATAATGATACTGTTTCTTCCTCCTTTGGTGAACTATGAGGGGGAAGTTTGAAGGAAATTGCTAGGTGGGAGTTTCAAATAAACCACCACCTCAGAACATATAAAGAAGGGATGATGGAAAATTAGAAAAATCTTCAGAAGAGATATAAAATTGACAGTATGATTTTGACTGATAGGAATGTAAATAACATGATCAAAAAGTTGACTTTTATATAGCAAAATTCATTTAACACTCAGCAAATATATTGAGTACACATATAAAAATATGTGTATATGGCATTGTGTTAGGTTCTGAAAGCACAATGAAAATGAACAAAATAGGCACAGTTCCTGCCTTCACAATTTTAGAGCCAAACAAAACTATTACTAGCAGCTTTGGAGGGACAGATAGCAAGAAACATGCCCTCAGATCAACTCTTGATGAAGCTTCTAGTTCTATGTTATTAATGATACATTCCATCTGGCTCTTGGTGGCTTCCTGTCTAATTCAGTCTATTTTTGCGCATTATTCCTGCAAAGCACTAAGATAAGCTATTTCTACTTTGCTCAAGGAGGGTATACACTTCCAAAATGTAAATATGCCAAATTTGTAATTATAGATTTTTAAAAGTTATCTGTTTTCCTCCTTTAAATATCTGTGTTCTGTGTCCTATGGCATAGAACCAGTTATTTGATCTCTAAGGTCCATTTGAAAGATAGAGACCCTTAAAAAGGCAATCCTCATACATCGTAATAAGTCTATGGTAAAAAGAATAGAGTGCACTAAGTCTTTATTAAGTCACTTAATAAAGACTTGGGTGAGGACCAAGTTTCAAATGAGATGAGACCTGAGGGAAGGAGGACAAGATCTCAAAAGGAAGGCAAAGGAAAGCTTAGTTCATTTTAAGGGTTGTTTATTTTTCTTAAGGTCCGGCTGCATATTTTTATTGAAAAGTAGTGACTCAGAGATTTAAAAGCCAATAACTTGTGTCATAATTGAGTCTGGTTAAGGAAATAAAGAGGAATTATAGTATGCCAGAGTATTCATATCATCCATAGCAAATCAGAAGCATGCATTTTCAAATTAACAAATGTGTTCTTCCTTTTGGAGCATGGTTATTCGAGAATTTCTGTTTCCCAGCATAGATGCCAGATGGCAGTAGCCACAGATTGCCAGCCTCTGCATGCTGATAGATGTCAACTTTGGATGCTAATGGAGTGTTAGAAGCAACTACTGCTGAGTAATTTTTAATTCCATGTATATTAGTGAACATCCATTATATTCTAGTGAACATTCATTATATTCTAGGCACTGGGCAAACAATTATAAGTAAGCAAATACTGATTAATATCTCTTTGGTGGAGCTTGAGGTTTAATGTGGCCTTAAGAAACTGTGTGAGGACAAACTTTATTCTCCCTTAAACCAATTCTGAATTTTCATAGAATCTTGGATGCCATAATTGGAATTCATTGGGGGAGGGAGATGATAGGCATAGAGAAAATTAGTAGGTAGATCAGAGTACCTTCTTTCTCAGACACAAGGTGATGGGAAGAAGAAAGTGGGTGGTTATTTCATTTACAATACTTCCCTCTGTGTCACTATACATCACTCACACTAGGGATCTAATCTGGCAGTTTTTGCAGTCCTATTTAATTAAAGGTCATGCCTTAGAATAGAAGACTTTGCACATCACGGTGCTTTCAATGGTGTGAAATATTTTCCAGCTATTTATGTAGATTGATATATGAATGGAGCTTCCATTTCGGTTCAGTATTTCTATTTATCACTGAAAGTTTTGTTTCATTTTGTTTTTCCATGGTTTGCGTTAGAAAATAGATTTTAACCTGAAAGCAAGTTTAAATATCTATAGGTCATTTGTACAAGTTAGGTCGTTGACTGAACATGTTCATTACAAGCATTTTTTTCTTCTTATTATGCTAAAAGACTTTTTATTACTGAAAGAACTCTAGAGAACAATACAAATATGTGCTCAAATGAAAAGATAATTCATTTGACTTTTGTCTTGACCACCAGAAGGATGGATTTGCTATCAGCTCAGATTGGGAAATGTTAGGGAAGGAACTTAGAAAGTTTGGTTTGGTTATGCTGAGTTGGAGATGTCCACTAGAAATCCAAGTAGAAAAGTTGAATAGGTGGTTAAAGGTATGAGTTTGGAAGAGAAGCCTAGGCTAGATATATAAATTTGACAGTCTTGGGCATATAGATGTATTACACATTAAAAAAATTTTTTTTAATGTTTATTTATTTTTGAGAGTGAGACAGAGTGCAAATGGGGGAGGGGCAGAGAGAGAGTGAGACCTAGAATTCGAAGCAGGCTCCATGCTCTGAGCTGTCAGCACAGAGCCTGATGCGGGGCTCCAACCCATGAACTGTGAGATCATGACCTGAGCCAAAGTTGGACGGTTAACCTACTGAGCCACCCAGGTGCCCCTGGATTACACTTTGAGTATAGTTACAAAAGAGATGATTTTGTAAATATTTAGTTTTGAGAGAGAGAGAGAGACAGTGTGAGTAGGGGAAGGACTGAGAGAGAGGGGGACACAGAATCTGAAGCAGGCTCCATGCTCTGAGCTGTTTGCACAGAGCCCAATGCAGGACTCAAACTCAAGGACTGCGAGATCATGACTTCAGCTGAAGTCAGACGCTTAAATGACTGAGCCACCCAGATGCCCCAAAGAGATGATTTTTGAGAATAGAAGAGAAGGAACCAGCCAAGGATACTCAGAAGGGGTAAACTGTAAGGTAGGAAGAAAACAAAGGGAAGAGTGCGTTGGAAGTCAAGTGAAGAAAGTGGTTCAGGATGAAGAAGTGATCAGCTATGCCAAATGCTAATAGGGTACCTAAGATGAGGACTGATATCTGATTTTTTATTTTGCCATATATACATCACTGGTGACCTTGCTAATTGCAGATTTGGTGACGAGGTGAAATAGGCTTAAGAAAGAACAAGAAGTGAGAATTGGAGTCAGTGATTTCAGGTTTATTGTTAGTAAGTGTTATGGACTGAGTTGTGTCCTGCAAAATTCATTTCAAAACCCTAACCTAGCACGGTACTTATATTTGGAAATAATTTAACAGGGTAATTAAGTTAAAATGAGGCCATCAGAGTGGGCTCTTATCCAGTCTGAATGTGTCTTTGTAAGAAAGGAAACTTGAACACACCAAGGATGCTTGAACACAGAGGAAAGACCTTGTGAGGACACAGTCAGCAGGTGTCACCTACTCTCCAAGGAGAAAGGCCTCAGGAGAAGTCAACCCTGCCAGCACCTTGATCTTGGACTTCCAGACTCCAGAACTGTGAGAAAATAAGTTTCCATTGTTTAAGCCACCCATTCTGTGGTATTTTGTTATGATAGCCCTAGGAAACTAATACAGCAAGTCTCAGTATCGCTTTCTTCTTCTCAATACCAATCGGAACCATGACCAAGAGGGCCAAGTGTATTCACCATCTTCGTCTGCTGTAAGGGATTTTTCTTAGCTCATGCACTGAAGATGTTGCCTTTCAGGAATTCTGTTTTTGTTGTTTTTTTTTTAATGGGGATTTCTATGGAGTTCTCTGTGGGAGGATTTCTTTGGGGGGATTCCTGTGGAGCTCTTTGTGGGGATTTCGTTGACAAGTTTCCTTCCTGCTTGTCAAAATATAAATTCTATACCATCAAAAATTGACAGCTGGCACCAGGGTGAACAGCAGCTTTACTGCTAGCTTACTTCACTGGATTCTTATTTTCTTGTCTTTTCTGTCTTGTAAGGATTTACCTTACTTTCTTACTAGTTAAGCCATACATGTGAAAAAGTGGTGTGGTATGGTGGGGTGGTGTGTGTGTGTGTGTGTGTGTGTGTGTGTGTGTGTGTCGATACGTGTGTCTGTGTGCCTGTGTGTGTATAGGGACATCTCTTCTACCACATGGTCAGAAGCAAAATCCTCAATTACTTTGAAATTTTTCTTGTGATAAAGCAATTTGATGTTATTGATATATTGGCAATTTAATCGCAATCAGTTGCTTGCTTTTTGATCAAGTTGAAGAACCATTAACCATTAACCATTAACCATTCAGTATCTCTGGTTTTAATTCTGTAGGAGCAGATTTTGATAGGGAGTTTGGGTAGTGGGCTGCCCTGAGAAAGGTGTGACCTCAGGTAAGGCGGCTCACTGTACCCGTGACAAACCCTGATGCAGCTGACAGCTGGAAATTATTGGCAGTTATTGAAGGAGGGCAAACGGGTGCTATGTTTCCATGTTTACCATATCCAATTATATGCTAGTTAACATGATACAGTCTTAGGGAATAATATTTACTTATTAAAGTAGTTGAAACTGAAATTGTTAAGCATTTCTTGGCATGTGTAAATAAATTTTGTCCAAAAAATTCCTAAAATGTCTGTCAGCTATAGTAGTATATTTTATAATCTGTTTCAGCATACTATATAATCAGAAAAAAAACAATTTAAGAAATAAAAAAGAAAATTTGGGGTGAGGGTGGATAAGAGGTACAAACTTCCAGCTACAAAATAAATAAGTCATGTATGTAATATAACCCTGGTGACTATTGTTAATAATACTGTATAACATATTTATTATAGCATAGTTGCATATTGATATATAACATATTTGAAATTTACCAAGAGAGTAGATCTTAAAAGTTCTCCTCACAAGAAAAAAGCTTGTAATTATGTGTGATGATGGATGTCATCTAGATTTATTGTGATGATTATTTCACAGTATATACAGATATCAAATCATTATGCTGTACACCTGAAGGTAACATAATATTATATGTCAGTTATATCTCAATAAAAATGGCAGAAAAGGTAAAGTTGATTCATATAATTTTTTCTTTTTCGGTTAAGCTCATATGTAATCAGGATTAAGTGTGTGGGCTAGAGGTAGACTGCCTTGTTTCACACCTAGGCCCACCAGGTATTATTTGTGTGACTTTGGGCAAATGCCTCTGTCTCCTAATTGTAAAATGGAGACATTAATAGTGCCTGTTAAAGGTTTGTCTTGAAAAATTAAGCGTGGTAATACATCTTTGTGCTCAGTATAGTGTCTGGGCATTTTCAATAAGTGGTTGCTCCTGATAACTTTATTGTCCGTGTTTATTAATACACTTCTTGGCTTCTATTTAAGTTCTTTTGATTATGTCTTCTTTTCTTTGTGTTTTCATATATTGCTGTTAGCCATTTTAACTTCTTTGAAGTTAACTTTAGCCATTTTAACTTCTTTGAAGACCCTGAATATACTATATTTTTTCTCACACAATTTTTCCCTTTGAACCTGCTGTTTCTTACATCAGAAAAATCTTTCCACGTGTCTCTCTTCTCATCCAAGCTTGCTAATCTTATTCTCTCTGGCCCCCTACTAAATCCCCCCTGGGCTAAAGATTTGACTCATACGCTTATTTGGTAGACTATGGGGATTTCTTCTCACGTTGTACCCTTGAGTCCCTCTCACATCTGTTTTTTTTTAAATAAATATAAGATATTTAGGAATTTCTTGTGTCCCCAGAGGTTCAGAATTAGTTTAGTTGTAATTCTTAGTTTGTGGCACGCTGTCATTTCATTCACTTATTCCTTAATCTATTAATAACTTATTAATAATGTATATACACCTATCAGCACTCAAAGAACTAATACTGTATTAATAACTTACAGCAACTCTGGATTCCTCCACTTTCTTCCCTGCCTTTCTCCCAGGAGTCGTTACAGTCGTTATTTTGGCTTTTCATTTATTTGCTTTTATTTATTTTATTTGTTTATGTATTTTAATTTTTTTAATGTTTATTTTTGAGAGAGAGACACAGAGTATGAGTGGGGGAGGGACAGAGAGAGAGGGAGACACAGAATCTGAAGCAGGCTCCAGGCTCTGAGCTGTCAGCACAGAGCCCGACACAGGGCTCGAACTCACAAAATGTGAGATCATGACCTAAGCCGAAGTCAGATGCTTAACCAACTGAACCGCCCAGGGGCTCCTACTTGCTTTTAAAAAATATAGTTTAACAGATTATGTGTATCCCTCAACAAATTATTGTTTGGTTTTAGATATTTTTGAACTTAAAAGTGGCTAGCATGCTGCATGTAGTGTAGTCTTTTTAAACTTGCTTCTTACCTTCTGCATTCTGTTACTAAGATCCATTCTTATTGTGTCATATAGCCATATTTCATTAACTTTTACTGCTGTATTTAATTGCATAAATATGCCACAATTTACCCATTTCCTTGTAAGTGGATATTTGATTACTTCTGGTTTTTCTCTGTGCTCTCATGAAAAGTGCATTTTTTTTGACCCTTTTTGTATATGCATCTTAGTGCATGTGTATAAATTTCTCTATGGCATTTGTCTAAGAGTGGAATGACTGAACTGCCAATATATGAATATTCAGTTTTATTAGATAATGCCGAATTGTTTACCAAAGTGATCTCACCAACTTATGCTTCACCAACAATTAAAAAATGCTTTGATTCACGTTCTCTTCAACATTTGACATTATTATGTGTCATTCTTGATTTTTTCAAATGGATATAAAATGTTATCTCACTGTAGTCTTATTTGCATTTTCTTGAGTATTGATGAGGTTGAAATTTCATCCTCAGTTTATTAGCCAGTATAGCTCCTTTTCTCTAAAATGCCATTTCATATCTTCTGGCTACACGTTTGTCATTTTCTTATGATGTGTTAAGGACTCTTCATATATTCTTGATTTTTAACCTTTATTGGTTTTGTATCAAAATATCTTCTCCTAGCTGTGAATTTGTTTTTCACTCTCTTTATTTAAAAAAAATTTTTTTTACATGTATGTATTTTTTGAGAGACAGAGAGAGACAGAGCACAAGTTGGGGAGGGGCAGAGAGAGAAGGAGACACAGAATCCGAAGCAGGCTCTAGGCTCTGAGCTGTCAGCACAGAGCCCGACGCAGGGCTTGAACTCACAAACCGTGAGATCATGACCTGAGCCAAAGTCGGACGCTTAACCAACTGAGCCACCCAGGCGCCCCTGTTTTTCACTGTCTTTAAAATTAAAATTTAAAATTTATAAAATGAGCTATACAGATGTCCTAAGCCCATCCTTGAAGCTATTTAGTGATTTACACTCTTACTTTTCCAGGCAAATATTTTATACATAGTTTATGATACTGTGTTTTTGTATCTTAAGTACTTTGACTATTCAGAAGTCAAAAAAGTATTCACCATTATTTTTTTCATAAGAATTTAAAAGTTTCCTTAACCTGTTTGGATGTAATTTAATTCATAAGTTGTGAGATAGGGGTCCAAGGTAATTATTTTTCCTATTTATGTATTTAAAAAGTCCATTTATTGAATCCTTTCTTTGTATTCCTTATTGATCTTTCATACTACTTTTATTATATATTAATATTGCATATACACAATGAATCAATTTCTTGACTCTGTTTCATTTCACTAATCAATTTGTCTCTCTCTGTGCTACTTTTATAATGTCTTAATTATTGTAGTATCATAATAAGTCTAGACACCAGATAGGGCAAATATTTACTCTTTATTCTTATTTAGTTTGATCTTTTACTTCTGTAGAATCAGTTTATCAAACTCCACAAAATTCCCTATGTGATTTTGATTGGGATTTTATAGAATCTGTGGTATTTTATAATAAAAATACCAAATTGTTTTCCAAAGTGATAGCACTTTAAATTATACTGATAATTAATAAGAAATTCTTAATAATTTGAAGAGGAGCTATTAAAATGTAATTTTCAAAAGGTTGAAAGCTATGTCCCTCATACAAATATAAAATGAAAATGTCAAATATTATACTCAACTCATTAATTAATAAGTGAAACAGTAATACTTGAAAACTGGCCCACAGGACATTTAAGAAGCTAGGTATTACTAGGCAATAAGATTGCTCAGTTAGTACCCCTCTTCCAAAAGCCCTACAGGATCATCAATGTTAACCTATGGAGTTACCTCTTATACTGGGTGGCAATTCTTTGCATATCTATTACACAAAACTCGACACGCTAATGTGCTCCTTCACAGGTGTCAAATTGCACAGAAAATAGAAAGTCGAGTCTAGCATTTTACTGAAAGAACATCCAATAAACTCTTTTGCCTATTTCTAAATTTTGGATAATTTTTCTGACAAAAGTGAGAGCAACTTCTTTTCTGGTATAATATTTTCGTATTTTGACTGTATCGTTTATTATATCTACCTTCTCAGACAGTTTGGGGAAAATGCATTGGTAAAGTTCCATGGGAGAACTTGATTTGACTATTAAAATGCTAAGATGATAACTAGATTTTCAGATTACTGGTGTATTCTCTGCCCTATATAGACATTTAAAAATAATTTGACATTTAACTTTCACATTATTTAGTGAAAATACAGAAAATGTATTTATTAATTATTTATATTAGATAATATAGATGATTTTTTCTTTAATGTTTTTTAAAATAGTAAACAAAGAAAACCTGAAGATCCATTTATGTATGTAAGGAATTAGTGAAAAAATAGTGTGTTGTTAACATAGAGGAATATATAGACTTACTTTGTAATAATTAAAAATGATGATCTAGGCCTGCATCTTTTAAGTTTAAGTAAAAATAATTAAGTTATAGAGCAGCAGGTGTGGTTTGATTCCCTTTATACTGTTTAAATTGAACTGTCACTAGATATTTATTAATGCAGCGAAACTAAACTTGTTTAAGCTCCCTGAAGTGAGTAAGCATTAAAAGTGTTTCACAAGATGATGTTAGAAGTCAGGTATTTATTAGCTTTTTGAATCAGGGCTCAAGTGGTGTTAGGGGGATCTTTCAAAGAGAAAGGATTTGCAATGGTCAACTTTCATGATAAATCATTTGGAACTGGAGGACATGGCAAAATGAGGGTTTTGAAGTCTTAATAATGAGCACAAAGACAATGCACATCTTAATGAGTAGTTGTTGCAGATAAGTGATGTGTTTGCCTAGGTGAACAGACTATTGTCTCCAATAAATTGATCTGTAGGAATTTTCTGAAGTAAACAGTGAAGTTATTTATTGCCTTATATCCTTATTTTTCTTAAGGAAATGTTTCTTGGAGGAATCAACTACATCAAACTGACATTTACCAACACACCAGAAAAAAGTTATCAGTTGTGATTATTCAGTTTTGTAGGCTCATATATGAAGTATCCTCTTTAATTTTCATAACAGTTCTGTTAACAGAAGTAATAACTGCATTGTACAGTAAATAAAAGTTAGCAAATTTGATAATCAAGTACATATAATCTGATTCCAAAGTCCATGCTGTTCTCTCACTTAATCCTTATACTGCAGTGTGAAATAAACAAACAAATGAACATACAAACTGCTGTGGGAAAAGAGTCAATTTCCCTAGAAAACCCATTTAGTTTTACTGTTAAAATTTATGGAGTGAAATTCCATTTGCAACTATTTTCCCTTTTTCCTCCAAATTGTGTGACCTTATCTTTAAATATATCTAACCCAATATGATGTACCTATTTCAAGTCATATATGTTACTTTTACCTGAGTTATGAGTGCTAAGTACTAGAATATTCTAAAGAAATATATGTGTCCTAGTGAGCTGTGCCCATTAGTGAAATATAACTTATGAGTGCCAAATGGAAGAGCTGCTTGGAGGGTGGATTTAAAGTCTTATGTCATGGGTGCAAATAATTATATAAAATTAAAAGGCACTTCTTTCACTATACATGAGTGTCTTCTTGTAATTTCTGGATTCATACTAACAACTAGTATCTGTTTAACATGACTTGACTCTTGAGATCCAATGGGTCCCTCTTTGAAAACACGCATTTTTTTCTCTCACCAAACTGGGTTTTGCTATTTAACCCTGCCATTCTTAGCCATCCTGGGCTGCATGAGCACTGTTATATTTTTCATCAAGGTTTTTAAATGACTGGGTTCACTATTCCAATCTGAGTTAGAGATTAGGTGGTATCTTATATCCTCTTCTTACAAGTATAGAGATAAAGAAAAGAGGATTTGCATGTTGTAGCTGTTATGAGTTTTGATTGGGAGGCTGTTAGGTTTGTGGTGGGGCTGTGCTGCCTTAGTCATGTTATGTAAGCTTATAACCCTTTCTGGGGCTAATAGCTTTGTATATACTTCCAGAATGTATGTGTACATGTATACATGCATATATATATGTATATACATGTGTATATATATATGTTTATGCATGTATATGTATACATGCGCGCACGCGTGTGTGTGTGTGTAGTGGGAAGAAGTAGAGTTGAGGTGAGAGAAAAGAAATGGACATGATCTTAAAGCATCTGATCTGTTTTTTGAGGTGGTGGTGGAAAAGATTTATAATACATAACAAACACAGTTTACTGTAAGTCTAAATGCTATATATTTTTGCTACTTTTTATTACACACTTAGAATAAAAATGAATAAATGTTGTTTGCAATTTTTTCTCTTCTCTTTCTCTTTCTCTTTCTCTTTCTCCTCTCCTCTCCTCTCCTCTCTTCTCCTCCCCTCCCCTCCCCTCCCCTCCACTTTCCTCCTTCTCCCTCCACTCCCCTCCCCTTCCCTCTCCTCTTTTCTTTCTTCTTCTTTTCTCTTTCCTTTTCTATTTTTTAATGGCTTTAACTAGGCCTGCACCCAGCTTATGCAGTTGGGCAGGGCTATGAAAAGGCAAAATCTCCTTGCAACTTAAGGTTGAAAAAATGTACCTTTACACTTATCCTAGCTTTCTTTATTTTTTGCTTCCCATGCAAAATTAAGTTAAATGGGCTTGCCTACCTTTAATTATTTTAAATAAAATGAGGAAGTCCAGACAGTAGGTCCTGAAAATGAACACTGCACATGAACACATGAGTTTTCTAACTGAAGAGAGACTTGAATACAAAAGTACTCTTGGGTGGACTGTAATGTGTTTTACCATGGAAACCACAAGCTTGTGTATTTCCAGCTACCTGCAAGCCTTGATTACCAGGGAGTGACAAGAACATAAATGCAACTATTGAACAGCTATCAGCATTATGTATAATGAAAGAAAATTGATAAGTGATTAGCACCCCAGATTCTTCCCTCATTACCAATACATCACTACATATATACATTCAAACACACACATACACATATCCGTGTGCATATATGTGTGCGTATGTGTTGTGAGTATGTATCTATACTACCTGGGTTATCTTTCCAAAAATGATGTTGTTTTAAATTTCATTTTAAAAATCAGAGAACATCTGGGCACATGGGTGGCTCAGTCGGTTAAGCGTCCAACTTTGGCTCAGGTCATGATCTCACAGTTCATGAGTTTGAGCTCTGCACAGGGCTCTGTGCTGAGAGCTTGGAGCCTGGAGCCTGCTTTGGATTCTGTGTTTCCCTCTCTTTCTGCCACTCCCCTGCTCGTGCTCTGTCTCTCTCTCTTTCAAACATAATAAATAAATGTTAAAAAATTTTTTTTAAAATAAGAGAATCCTATTGAAAGTCATCAGAACTAATCTCTGAGTTCTCATAAGATGTTACTGACTTAAGGTGAGAAACTTAGGCTTGAGTAATTATGAAAAGAATTGGATAGGCAAAAAGAGAGGTTGGAAAATTTAGGAGGGACTTAAGAGTATTTAAAGTGAACTTAATTTTGTGCATGTAGTAAAGGTTGGAAGCTGGGTAGAAACCCGTTGGAAGCACTTAAGCAAGAACTGGTGAAGTTATTTTTTTAAGATGAAGAATTGATGGTAGGCTTATTCATTCATTTATTTATTTTTTTTATAAGGCTCCCTTTGAATGGTTGCTGTATTAAATAAATTAGTTACCAGAAGTTAGGAGTGAATATTTGGAAATAGATACCTGGGTTAGAGTCAATATTCAAAGGGCACAACTAAACAAATACTTGTCTTTATCCCTTGGTAGGTCTGGTGTTTGCAATGCTCTTTTGTAATATTTCACAAATGATCCAGAACTCTCCTAATAATGAAGAGTCTACTGGTGAGGAAGCAGGAGGCAAGAAGAAGTAATGGAAAGAACAGTGTCCCAATTCTGCCCCAGTACTAGCTATGAATTTGGGCAATTCACTAAAATTCTTTGAATTAAAGTATCTTTTTCTATAAAATAAAATTGATGACTGCCTTAACCAAGCCATATCAACATTTTAAAAATTAAGTATGATAGTGTATTTTTTCCAAAATATTCATAAAAATCATGGGGAGATAGGGCAAATAAGTAAATCTAAATAATATTGAAACAATAGAAACCCACATGGAATTATCTTTAATTATAAGGAAGATCAAGTTGGAATAAGAAGGAGCTTCTAAGGATTGAGCTCACTACAAACCCAGGGTTTGCACCCTCAAATAGTTTAATCTAAGGAAGGAAAGGAAAATGCTTTTTATCTCTCCTACTGTACTATCCACAGAGACTCCATAAGGTTTGTACCAAAGATAGAACTGGGGACCAATCTACCCTTTCATTCAGGTCTTCAGTCAGTCATAGTTAATGCCTAAAAGGTCCCAAGTAATAATGTGGCAGGCTAAAGATGCAAGCGTGAACAAAACAATACATTCCTCACCCTCTTGGAACTTACATTCTAACGGACTTACTTCATAGAACTGAGAAATGCTACTGTCACCATCATAGAAAATGATTGTATTAGTTTACAAGGATTGTCATAACCAAAAACCAGAAACTAGGTGCCTAACAACAAGAGACGTTTATTAACTCTCAGCTATAGAGTAATGAAGTTGAAATCAAGTTGTTGGTAGTGCTATGCTCTCTTCAGTCTCTGAGGGAGAATCCTTGTTGCCTTTTCAGCCTCTGGTATTCCAGGTGTTCCTAAGATTGTGGCCCTAAAACTCCAGTCTCTGTCTCTGTCTTCACATGGCCATTTTTCTTCTATGTCAGTATCCAAATTTTCCTGTAATAAAGACACCAGTGGTATTGGATTAAGGACCCATCCTCCTCCTGTATGATCTCATCTTAATTTAACTAATTATGTCTGCAATGACTCATTCCCACATAAGGTCACATTATGAGATACTAGGGTTAGGACTTCAACATATTATTTTAGGGAACCATAGTTCAGTGCATAACAATGAATTTAGAGAAAATAAGGTGCACATTCACAGTAATGTGTATTTGAAAAGTTGTAATTCTCATAATCATAAACCGCATTTAAGGTTAGTAGTGGTGGGAATAAAGTGAGAGAAGCTTGGCAGTAGTATACGGAGAGATTTTACTTTTTCTCCTTAGTCTTTGGAGTCAGAACACCAAGCATGTAATTAGAAGGATGCCCCAATTTAAAAATACAGAAATGATGTCAGGTGAAAAGTTCTTAGACATGGGAATTGCAATGGGAGCTATGTACATTAATTTGACATCCAAATGTAGATTTTCCAAAAAAACAAAAACAAAAACAAAAAACAACCACCAACAAATAAATGGAGAGACTAGCATGTATCCACTGAACCTACCTGCTGGACCAGAAAGTCCAGGCAGATAGTGCCTTGTTTGAAATGAGTATAGTCATAAAAACTCATGCACGGACTCTGTGACCGATATTGCAGAATCAGAGGGAGGCAGAAAGGAGCAGCACCAAGTAGAAATATAGGAAGAGTTTTCTTTTGGTAGTTCTCTATATCTGCTACAAGTTCTAAAGAGAACATTGACAAATGTTTAGGTTTTTTTTAAAGTTTTTATTTATTTATTTAGTTTAAGAGAGAAAGAAGGGAGAGGGACAGATTGAAGGAGAGAGAGTATCCCAAGCAGGCTTTGCACTGTCAGTGCAGAGCCCAATGTAGGCGGGCCTCAAATCCACGAACCGCAAGATCATGATCTGAGCCAAAATCAAGAGTTGCACGCTTAACCAGCTGAGCCACCCAGGTACCCCTGCAAATATTTGACATCCTAAACAGAGCCCAAGACATTATTAGCCCTTGAAAAAAGTGAAATAGTGTTTCTGAAAGAACGGTGTGTGGACAGTCTGGGACAGAATTTTTTTTGTGTGATTAAAGTGGTGAGGCCGACTTCAGAGTTAGTGAAGAGGAATTTTAAGAGTGAAACAAGGAAATTGGTTTTTAACAAGATCCTGCATGATTTTTATACTAAATTCAAGTAACCAGAGTAACACAATGAGAAGAAAAAAAAAGTAACAAATTAAAATCAATATAAGGCAAATTGATGATGGTTACACAAAACGTCTCTATAGTCTTTAAAATTGTTACAGACTATAGAGAAATCTGGAGAGTTTTTCAATTTGTATTTGAAGTTATCAGAATAATCTAAAGATGATAGTACATCAATCTTAGTTATGACTATAGAAGAAAAACTCCTTAAAGTATAAGAAAATGAATCCACCAGTAAATTACCTGAATAATTAATGATTACCAAAATTATTCCAGACTTGAAAAATAATTGCATAATAGGAAAACTGTTGAAATAATTCACCAAATCAATGTCAAAAAAAAATCCCAGCAAGGTACTATCAGTTTGATAGAGTCAAGTTAGTTTTTGATAACAATCAATATCCCTCTACTCCTGATATAATTTTTAGTAAAATAGAAATATTTATTGAAATTCCAGGGTCAACAATATAATAATCGCTAAAGCACAAGAGGCCTTTTAAGAACACAAACCGCAGTTGGTATTTTTTCTTCAATAAATGCTAGTCAGTATAATAACAGCTAAATGTAAACAGAAATATTGGAAATTTTTAGATGGCATGATTGTCCGCCCAGAGGACCCAAGCAATAAACCTGAAAAATAATATTACTACATGTAAAGGAATTCAACATGGTAACCATTTACAATACCAAAACCAAAAGTTAAAGGTTGGAACAAAACCGTTTAAAAATAGCAACCAAAATTATAAAATACTCAAATGTCACAAAGAAATATAGGATCTATGCAAATAAAACAATAAAATGTTGTTGACCAGTATAAAGCTAATATTATTAAACAATGAAAATGTGTCGATGGGAGAAGATACCACTTAGTAATTGCTTTTCTACTTTATTAAGTACAATCATAATTCCACTATTATATTGGGGTAAATGTGACTAAAACCTTGAGGTTCTGGGGAAGTCCAGAAGGAGTGCAGTAAGTTGAACTATTTGGATAAAGGTAAATTTGGAGAGATGGGAGGAGAGGGTTTAGAAGGAAGGAAGGAAGGAAAGGAGGAAGGGAAGGAGGAAGGGGAGAAGGAAAAAAGGAAAAGCATATTTAAATCTGGAAAGGGAAATACAAAGAGGTTATATAAAATAAATTAAAATCATGAAAAAAATTAGGAAGGATAAACACTAAACTCTGTTAGAGAACTAGATTAATTAAGAGTTTTACTTCATATAATATTATAATGAGAAAGGAATCTGGAAGTCATTTAATGAGAGAATTTGCCTCATGCAAAATTGTCTTTATCTCAGGAAAAAAAAGTCACTGCATTACAAGCTGTTCCAATCTTTGGCACAATTATATATATTGGAGGGCTCTCCACTTCACAATGATGGTCATTTCATAATTGGGTAATCTCATTCCTAATTCTCCTATTTCTCTATGATTAATTATATACAATAGAGGATCATGTATTGAGTCATGTCATGTTAATAGTGGTAACCACTTTAATATTTAAAGACAACCTTTGAGGCGCCTGGGTGGTTCAGTTGATAGAGCATCTGACTTCAGCTCAGGTCATGATCTCAGGGCTTGGGAGTTTTAGCCCTGTGTGGGGATCAGTGCTGATTGCTCAGAGCCTAGAGCCTGCTTTGGATTCTGGTCTCTGTCTCTCTCTGCCCCTCCCCCGCTCGCATTCTGTCTCTCTCTCAAAAGTAAATAAACATTTAAAAAAATCTTTTAAAAATAAAGATAATTACTGCTAACTGTTCATATTTAGGCTAAACATTTCCAGTTCTTTAAACTTTTCCTCATATGAGACACTTCCCAGAATCTCATTATTTTGCATCAGGCTTTAAATGATCTCCTTTTAGTTAAACCTTTGTTATATACCCAGTACTGAAGTTCAGATATTATCAGAAGAATGGACTCCTATTCTTATAAATTTGTTAACTCTAGAGCAAATCTGCACGGTCTTTGCTGAATTATTGTGTAATAGCCATACGTCCTTTCAAATTTCCTTTTCTATCTATATCAAATTTGAAATAATTTAGCTTGATATCAGTGTTACAATTACTTTATTTAAAATGAACTGCCTTTTCAATCAAAAAAATGAGGGAAAAGACTCAGTGATGGATTCTAAGATACTACTGGAGTTCTGTGTCTCTATGTGTGTGCATGCACTTCTGTGGCGTGTGTGAGTATGTAAGTTTGTGTATGTGTGTATGGGAGTGTGTACATGCACATAGGCATGCATATGTAAGTGTTCTGCTAGAGGATATTGCAATTATTTCATTGAAGTATAGTTGACATACAACATTATACTAGTTTCAGATGTAAACATAATGATTTGACATTTGTATACAGTGATCACCACAATAAATCTAGTTATCATCTGTCACCAGAGTTAGAAAACATTTCTTGTGATGAGAATTTCTAAGATTTACTCTTTTTCTGATGTGTATGTATTTATGTTGAGAGAGAGCAAGAGCACAAGTGGGGGAGGGGCAGAGAGACAGGGAGAGACAGAATGCCAAACAGGCTCTATGCTGTCAGCTCAGAGCCTGATGCGGGGCTTGATCTCTTGAACCTTGTGATCATGAGCTGAGCTGAAATCCAGTCGGCTGCTTAGCCCACTGAGCCACCCAGGCACCCCTAAGATTAACTTTCTTACCAACTTTCAAATTTGCAGTACATTAATATTGACCACAGTCACCCTGCTGTACACCATATCCCCATTAAATTCCACTTAAGTTTGTAATCTAAAAAATGCAACAAATGAACAAACAAAATGGAACAAAATTCAGAGATACAGAGAACAGAATGGTGGTTGCCAGAGAGGATGGCGGTTGGGAGGTGCAAAATAGGTGAAGGGAATTAAGAGTTACAAAATACCAGTTACATGGGGCACCATGTACACCATGCACCATGTTACATGGGGTTCATGGGGCACCCCATGAGCCATGGGGTGGCTCAGTCGGTTAAGTGTCCAACTTCAGCTCAGGTCATGATCTCATGGTTCATGCGTTCAAGCCCCACGTCAGGCTCTGTGCTGACAGCTCAGAGCCTGGAGCCTGCTTCGGATTCTGCGTCTCCCTCTCTCTCTGTTCCTCCCCTGCTCATGCTCTGTCTTTCTCTCTCAAAAATAAACAAATATTAAACAAATTTCAAAATACCAGTTACAAAAGATCAAAATTTTGTGGTGTTAGGAAAAATGAAATTAAGTGTAATGTTTGTGTAAACATTAAAGTGTGTTTGTAGCTGTTTTGGAATCATAACTTATAATAAATAAATGTATTTGAGACCATTTAAGAAAGTTGCAAATGATGATCATTAACAAATCATCATGAACATGATATTTCTTTTCACTCAATATTTAAAAAATATTAATTATGTCTTAAATTTTTTTTTAATGTTTATTTTTGAGAGAGAGAGAGAGAGAGACAGACAGAGCCCAAGCAGGGGAGGGGCAGAGAGAGAGGGAGACACAAAATCGGAAGTAGGTTCCAGGATCTGAGCCCTCAGCACAGATCCTGATGTCAGGCTTGAACTCACAGACTGTGAGATCATGACCTGAGCCATGGGCCCTTAACAGGCTGAGCCACCCAGACACTCCTAAAATATTGTGTCTTATCACATGAGAGAAGTTTGCTGGAAGTTAGGGAGAAAGCAAATGTATTTATTAGCATGCTACTATTTTTTTAGACTGTTGATGTTATTTTATTATACATCACATATATAATATTCAGTTCCTTCATTATTTTGTCTGGTTTATAACGTATCTATGTTGACTTTAACATTCTACTTGTCATTACTACCCTTTGTTGATCATGTGTATATTAATATGAGCCTAAATAAATAAATAAAATGGTAAAATGTCCCATAATGTGCTGTTTCATATAGGCTCAAGATGAAGGGAAGGACTTGTTAAAAATAGATTTTCTGGCCCAGGCCCTTAAGATTCTGATGCAGTGCTTTGGGTGGTGGGGGTCAAACTGGATCAGTTTGCATTGACGCTGTTCAAACATCCAATTCATTTTAATAACGGGAAAAACTTGGGAAAACATTGATTCAAAATTATTCCAAAGACACATATTACTGCTGTTTTGAATCATCCATACCACTCATTACATCCACCAATACTGATAATAGTATTAAATATGTAAGATATTTGAACTTACTATGTTTAGAATTGGAAAGTAACGGGTTCTCTACAAAAAATTGAGTATTTTACTCAATTTTCATTTTCTGTAGTAGGGATTTGTTCAAAGTATATTATAATGCATTAAATAAAATAATTTTATTCTTTATGTATTATTTTTAATTATATTGTTATCTTCTGCTTGCAGGGTACAAGTTGAATTCTATATGAATGAAAACACATTTAAAGAGAGACTAAAGTTATTTTTTATCAAAAACCAGAGGTCAAGTAAGTCATTCATTTTATTCTCCCATCAACATGTTTATACATATGTTTAACTAAAAAAAATCAGCTGTGCGATCCTTTAGCAAAATATGTTTTATGTAGAATAAATATGATAATCTTGTCTGCCAGGCAGTAAAAATTCAGAAAGCTGTTGATGTTACATGTGGTGGTGTTAGGGTGTTTGAATACCTGCAGTTCCCCAAATCCCACACCAGTAGGTAGACTTGTGAGAGAGCCATTTGGATTAGTGAGGAAAATAATTAAATGAGGGGTCCCCTTATTTTAACTGTGAGGCACATGTAAAACTTGGTTTGAGAAGGCTCTAACCAAATGGGAACAACTGTCTGATTTACTGGGGAAGAGTTTAATGTTTCCCATTCATGCCTGATAATAAGAAACATCTAGGGTTTTCTGAAATGTACAGATTACTAACATCCTTTTCTGGAGATTTTGAATCAGGAAGTGTAGGGCTCAGCGCACAGTTTCATACTCCACTGATTCTTCTCATCAGATAAGTTTGGGAAACATTGCAAATTGAGGAAGACATGAAATTGGCATAGTTACTGAGCTAAGACCATTCAAGGCTGATGGGTCAATGACACCTGTTGCCTCCCTGTAATACCACATATTTTTAAAAAGCCAAAAATAATGAGTCAGGATGCAATTTTTCATATGATTATTGCTTAAAATGTCAACAAATAGTAGAAAGGTCTACTATTGGAAAGTGGTGTAGACTTTGTTCTTTCTGAATTTTGATCTTGGAATCTTCTTTGGGTGGTCTCGATTAAGTTGTGCCCTTATAGGGTTCAAAGAGAAAAGCCTGCGTTGTTGGAAGTTATCAAAATACTGACTCTAAGGAATATTTCAGACTGTAAGGCACACTGCTTAGAGATTCTTAATGGCAACTTAGCTGCAAAGGTAAGGCTAAGAATAGCTAATGCCTCTCTAACCTGGTTGTTTAGAATTTCCAAGGAAGTCCTACCAATAGATGTAAACTAATGGGGCCATATCATTTGAATAGAAGGTCTTCTTGATCTTAATGCTAATAATTCTATCTCTCCAGGCCAGAAAATATAGATGCGTTATTTGAATACTTTACCAGCAGCCAACTTTGATTAAGCAGTCTTTTGAGGAGACCAGTTCTATAAAACCAGGGCAATTTCATTAATAGTTTAAAAGACTTTATAAAGAAGTTAACCCGTAAAAAGTGTACCTGCCATTTTAATAAGGAAGCCTAGGAAAATTACAAAATTAATAGGCATTAATCTTTTACTGTTAAGAAATGTTACCTCAAGTACACTCACATATAGCAGAGAAAAAAAATGACATTTCACTTGCAGATTTTATTAAATAATAATTATAAGAAGACCTTTCTCAAAATTTTATTCATAATGCATGAATCAGATACCGCCTGATAATTGCAGGAACGGTAATGTTTCTATTAATCAGACTTTAAGCATATTTTGCTTAATGTTAATTGTTCTTCTTCATCACTAAGTATTATAAGCCTCATAACTGTGACTTACACAGTTTCACAGATACATATATGACAGTCTTAATACCCCCCAATTATCTAAGATTGCATTAGTACTTAACCTAAAGGAAAAAGTAAGTTTCAACTGATAGAACTAAAATGTGTGTGAATGTATATGTATTTTCCAGCAAATGCTATTATGATTCTTCTATAATTATGTAATTACTGAGTGTATAATATATAATTATATACATGATTATAATTTCTTTACAATAAAATCTACAAGGTGTTCTGAAAGTAAAGGATGTATAACTTATCTGGTGGATTTGTAAGCAGCTAGATTTTCTAGCTAGCTAAAATTTATTCCAAAATTCATGGATATAAAAAATACTTACACTTCTGAGCATATCTGAACCAATCATGATTTTTGTGGCTTCTCAGTGCTCAAACCAAGATTTATTCTTGGGTGTAATATTTGCGGCCATTTGCAGTGCATGCAGTCTGTCAATCTCACATTTTTTTCCCAATATTTAGCCAATTAAAATTCAGATGTCTAAAATTTAAAGAGTTTTTAAATACAATAAGTGCTACATTTAAAGTTGTTATTTGTGGCAATTTTTTTAGACTTTCGTGAACTAAGTTAACATGAAAATTAAATTTTTGTTGTTTGTTTAAAGGTCTAAGAATTCGTCTATTCAATTTTTCTCTCAAATTATTAAGCTGTTTATTATACATAATCCGAGTGCTACTAGAAAACCCTTCACAAGGAAATGAATGGTAAGATGTCTTTGAACTTCAACAACATTCTTTCGATTATTTTGAATTGTAGTATAATTTTGAAGGGTGTTCTGTGGAATTTATTTTCTTAAGGATGTTTTAGGTATTTGTCACAATTAAGTTGATCTGGCTTTCAGTTAATACATGAATATAATCGTTGTAGGTTCTTTTTTAAACATTTCTTCTTCGGGTGCCTGACTGGCTCAGTCAGAAGAGTGTGCTCATCTTGGCTTCATGAGTTTGAGCCCCCTGTTGGGTGTAGTGATTACTTAAATAAATAAGCTCAAAAAAGAAAAGAAAAGAAAAAAACATTCTTTAAAGAAAAGTAAACATCTCTTCTTTTATTATCTATTTATCAAAGCTAATACTGGATACCCACCCATATAATTTCTATTGCTAACCAAAGTACTCTTAAGTAATTGCTTAATATAGAGTTAGTCTCTTTAAAGACCCATATACCTCTCTCTTCTTGATTTACATATACTCCAAAAAGGTATACTCTTTTGTATGCCAGCTATGTAAGTATTTTCAGTTCTATCAGGTGTTACCTTTTCTTTTTAAAGATTCCTTGAGGGCATTATGTTAAGTGAAATAAATTAGAAAACTGGAAATACTGTATGATTTCATTTGTCAGTGGAATCGAAAAACAAACAAACCAAAAAACCCAAAAAACCCGAAACAACAACAAAGATCTAGTGACTTTTGAAGCACTCCAGCATATACTGGGATGCATTACTAAGTCTCAGATTTAGCTTGTGTAGCTCTTTATCTTATTTGAGTTAAACGACTTATTGACTTATTTTAACTTATTTTTCCATTCATTATCATGTTGCTTTTATTAAATTGCATTTCTGTTCATTTATAGACTTCCCTTTTTAGGCTCTATCCTTCACTAGAAGTAGTAGGGAAAGGAACTGTCTGTGTAATAGCATGAATAATTTTTAACTCATCACCATCATGGTCTCCTGTCCAACCTACTAAATTTAAATAGTTTTCAAAGCAGAAAACAAATTTGGTGGTTAACTTTTGTACAATTGTTTTTCATGTGGAGGTTCACCCTAATAAAATTGAGAAATACAAAAGATCAAAATAAAATGGGAAGTGATGATATATTATGCATTTAAATGAATCGGTTACTCCTCAGCTTGTGTAGACAGTGAAAATTATTCTGTATTTATTAAAGGATTAAAGATGAACAACTGAAATTTTCCTATGTAACAATTTATGTGATAATTCTTTGTACAATTTTAATTTACTTAATGAAATATAATTATGGCTATTCCACTATATCTTTATTGAATACTTGGCATGTGTTTATATTTCTGTGACTCAGGATACAACATTCTCTACCCTCAGGGACTTTTCAGCCTGTGAATGGCTGTGTATTTTGGAGTTCTTGCTCTTTTCTGGCATTGGTCTAATTGTTTTATTTATGTTACTACCTTCAATATGCACTTAATCTTATTATTCCCACCTGACATACAGAGAAGCAGAAATGTTCTTATATTTGCCCTTCGCTTTGTGGCCTTCAGCACTAATATTTTTCTGCCTTTATCCATGGTTAAGTCATTGACCCCAGAAGCCAGCACCTTCCCGGTCCCTGCCCTGGTCGCCCACCCCTACTCTCCCCCCCCCTTTTTTTTTTTTTTTAATGTTTTTATTTATTTTTGAGACAGAGAGAGACAGAGCATGAATGGGGGAGGGGCAGAGAGAGAGAGGGAGACACAGAATCGGAAGCAGGCTCCAGGCTCTGAGCCATCAGCACAGAGCCCGATGCGGGGCTCGAACTCACGGACCATGAGATCGTTACCTGAGCTGAAGTCGGCTGCTTAACCGACTGAGCCACCCAGGCGCCCCTCTCCCCCCCTTTTGAACTGCATATTCATCCTCTCTACTTGGATGTTTAATAGGCATTTCGAAGTTGCCGTGTTCCAATTGGCTTCTTCTGTGCTTTTCCACATCTCAACATGTGACAGTGCCATCCTTCCCCTAGCCCTGCCCCACTCTCAGCCTTCCACATTTCAGCAGAACCAAATTCCAACCTAACAGTTGCTCAGGCCAAATGCTTTAGAGTTATTCTTAACTTCTCTTTTGGTCTCACACTCTGCAGCATATGCAAACCCCTTAGAAAATTCTGTCATTTCTATTTTCAAGATATATCCAGCATAGAATCACTTCTCAAGGCTGCCATCCTGGCACAGGCCACCTTCTGTCACCTGAGTACTGCAGTAGCCCTCCTAATTAGTTCTGCTAATTGTGCCTTTGCTCCTCTTTGGTTTATTCTTAATATAGCAGCCAGTGTTTCTTTAAGTTCTAAGTCAGATCTTGACATGGCTGTGCTCTGAATGCTGAGGTGCTTCCCATGGCTTCCCTGTAACTTCACCTCCTCCTCCTCCTCCTCCTCCACCCATTTTGTTCCAGTCACATTGGCCTCTTCTCTGTTTCTGGATCATACCAGCCACAGAGCTGGCTTAGGCCTTCATACCTGCTGTTCCCTCTGTCTGGAGTTCTCTTCCATCAGATAACATAAGGCACACTTCCTCAGATCTTTACTCAAAATTGTATTTTCAGTGAAGCTTTACCTAAATATCCTGTTTAAAATTGTATTCTCCTCACAAGACTCCCTCAAATACTTTTTTCTTTTCCCTTTTAACTTTTCTCCACTGCCTTTATCTCTTTCATATGTTATAAGTAGTATACTTGTTTTGTTTCCTGTGTATTCCACATGAATTGCTGTGGCTCTTCCATGAGGGCATCGATTATTGTCTGAATCCTCAGAAAAAATTTGACTCTCAATAGTTATTTATTTGTTTTTAAAAATTTATTTATTTACCTTTGAGAGAGAGAGAGAGCTAGCGAGCATGTGTGAGCAGGGGAGGGGCAGAGAGAGAGAGGGAGAGAATCCTAAGCAGGCTCCACACTATCAGTGCAGAGCTAGACGGGGAGGGGGTGGGGGCTGAAACTCATGAACCATGAGAGTTGAAATCAAGAGTCAGATGTTTAACCAACTGAGCCCCCCAGGCAACCAGTGGTTAGTTATTAAACGAGTGAGTGAATAACTGAATAAATGAAGGTCCTTTATAATCTGACCTTTGCTTACCTCACCTCACCTCCTATCCAGCCAAGCTCACCTACCTCAAGCCACTTATACATACTCTGTTCTCCTTTGTCTCTGAGCCTTTGCATATTCTGCTTTGTCTTCTTGGACTTCTGTTTCCCATTCCTAGCTTCCCTACCTGATAGGTTTTGGGGTGATAGTGGGGTTCAGGGGGTCCGGAGCCAACAGCCAAGAAAGAATTCTTGAAGATGTCTTTGGTGCGAAAAGGTGATTTTGTTAAAGCAGGGACAGGACCTGTGGGCAGAAAGAACTGCCCTGGGACCATGAGGAGAGACTGGTTGTATACTCTGGAGTTGGGGGAGGTAAAGTCCAGGGGAAGTTTCCAATGAGATTTTCACATGCTAAAAAAGACCCACAGGATACTGGAGGCCTAGCTATGGTCTAGCTAAGGTTTTTCCCTCTAGCAAAACATTAGCATTAAAATGGTAGGGAGTTCCTGGAGAAACTTTGCTCTGCTTGCCTCAAGTGTTTGTCAATGGGCTGCAGGTTATGAGGAAATTTAATTTGATCTGCCATTTCCTTCTGCCTTTGTTTCCCACATCACTACCTACTCCTTTTTAACTTGGGTCAGGATTTGTGGACCTTCAGGGTAACAATCTTGGGTAACACCTAATCTGAAATTCCTACCTGACATCATGATCTATAGCCCAATTTTACTCTGGGTTTGGAGTGGCTTCTAGGGATTCTCTGAGCCTCCCGCTACCACCCCCACCCCCACCCTACTTCTGTCCCAACACTTAACATGTTGCCTATGTTCTCTGTGTTTGCTTATGGAGGGCAAGGACCATGTTCTACTTGCCTCTGTAGCTCTCATATTTAGTGTAAGACTTGGTGGGTCAGGGAATGTTGTTGAAATAATGGAATTATGTTCAACAGTTTTATTGATAGTGTTGCACAGTCAAGATGATTAAGGGCCACTGGCTAGAGATGGCAGTGAATATTACATTTATTACATTTTTCTGTCTATGTATTATTAAAAATGGTTCACACTACACTTCTTTCTAAACGCACACTACAATAGTTCTTAAAATTTGGTGATTTATAAATAAAATGTACATTAGAGTGATCTGAAAATCATAAAATTAGGCATGATAGAATCTCTCTAAGGGTGAGAGGGCATTGGGGAATGATGGCAGAGTAAAATTATATTATTTGAAAAACATTAAGAGGAACAAAGTTTCCTACAATTAACTTCTCTGTCATATTACTGAGAATATTTAGCCATAATTATAGAGGATATACATTTGAAAAACCAGATTACTGCAATTAAAAAACATAACAACATAACTTATGGCTCCATTTTGAATACAATGTTCCGTTCAGTTCCCATTGTCAGTGCAGTATTGGTTAATGAAAAACAGAAGTGGCCTTTATGGGCACAGACTCTACTTTAAAATAATGAGGCTAATTCAGCAAAGAGATTTATTTAATTAGAGTTTCTGACATAATAAAGCTGTGGATATTTTGTGCTGCTTTGCTTTATTTTTAAATCTCTTCAGAGCGAAAATTGATATAAACATGTTGCAAGTATGGACAAACTGAAGATATGAAAAAGTGTTATTGTTATTGTATGAAATTGTACAAGTGACAAACTGTGACGTCCACACAGTTTGTAGTAAATGATTTAAAAGCATTAGCAGAGGAAACACACCTCCACCATGCAGTTTATGAATTTCATTGAGACATGAGCCATCAGCATTGACTCATTGCCTGCTGGTGCTTAACAGTTCTTCATTGTGTGTCAAAACCAATGCATCCTCTTCCATTTTAAAAATTGTGGAAGTGATTATTAGTTTTTAATATCAAGGGATAGACACAGAGGTAAGAAGTACATGAATGTGCTCATACTTTATAGTATTTGGATTTACATTGACAATCAGTGCCTAACAGAGCAACAAATGTGTTTAAGTGACATTCACATTTTAAAGATTATTTCTTCTTTAGGGTAACAGTTATTAAAAGGAGAAATAAAATTTTGACAGTATCTTTCAAATATGTGATGTCCAGTAGGAAGGAATGTCATAATGTAGACCTTTTCTTCTCTCATGTATATTAGTTGCAGTAGAGATTAAAGTTAGCACCAAGTGCTCCAACATATATACCAAAAATTTAAAAGATTTTTTTTTGTTTAGTAGAGTCTACTGCTGGTGCTTTTAGTGTAGATATTTTCTCCACTGATTCACGCATACACACACACACACCCACACACGCACACACGCGCATGCTCTATAACATGTAAGTACATTATTATGTATGCAGACCAGTTTTATTTTGTGTCTATATGCTGGGACCTAAGAATCCTCTATGGTTTTCGGAAAGGTAAAGAAAGCATGGAGAAGGTATATATACACTTCTTGAAATTACTTTGGAACAAATGACAAACATCACTTTTACTTGTATTTTATTCTCATATCTCAGGTGAGAATCAGTGATATCACCATACTCTCACTGAAAGGTTGAGAAATGTACCCTTTGGGTCAAGAGTGGCTTTTTGCACTCAACTCTATACCATGGAGAGGGGAGAGGAATGTTGATAGAAAGCCTAAGCCAGTGCATATGTAATGGAAAAACTCTTAAAAGTCCAATCTCTCAAAGAGTTAGCATTTAGTCCTCCCTCTAACACCCTAAGGATAGGCTGTGTAGCCTGGTATGAATACATCTAGTGTTTTGAAAGGAATCAGCTTTTGAAAAATCTCCCTGATATATTGTCAAGACTCTACTATGTGTCAGTATCCTGGTCTCCTTGGTTTCAGACATGCACTAAATTTTGTATGTCGTTGAGATGTGAGCCTATATACCATACCTAGTACTCAGTTCTCAGTATTTGTTATGATTAGGAGCGGTTTATCGTTTCCACCCTGGTTGCGGGTACTATACTTATGTTAATAGAAGCTTGTATCTGTTGTCTTGGAAAGCTATCAATCTGCGTTCATCTCAAGTTTGTGAGTCACAGGGTCCTTTCATATGAATTATGCCCCACCTATTGACCCTATTACTTTCCTGTGCTTAACAAATGCTTTATTCTTCTGGTTAACATATTCAACCCTGGACTTCTGCCTCAGCTGCCAAAGCTTATCAGACATTTTTAGCAGCTATTTTCTTACCTTTTGGAGAAGCCATAAATAAGCATGCTGTGAAAAGTGGCTGAGGCTACAGGTCATTAACTTTCTATATTTAACTGTTGCTGTAACTTCCATTGTTTGATCTGGTTCTTCCAGTTTTCATAATGATGCTTCAAACATGGATTTTATCTATAAACTTAGTTTAATCTGAATAACTGAATCATATAAATTTTGTTTTTATTTTTTATAATTAAAAAAGTGAAATTTATTTTATTTTTCATGATTTTATAGTTGGTTCGTGATTGTTACTATATGAATACCTATGGCAAGTAATACACTATTACTATATGAATACCTATTGCAAAGAAAGGAAGTAGAAATTACCTAAAATATCAACACTAGCAATAAGTACTTTCAGTGTTTTGGTGAGCAATCTTTTGTAAATTCTCTCTGTATAAACACATATACCTATAACATGCTCATACTGATGTAGTTAGGACAATATTGTATACATCATTTTTTCAATGATTTTTTTCTCATTCATGTTATTTTTGCTATTGTTGATGACGAGGATGCTTTCTCTTCCAGCTACTTTCCGACTACAAATAATGCTACAATAAATATTCCTGTACAGCTATTCTTTCCTCCTGGTACTTTATTGTCAGTGGGATTGAAGCTGCATTTGGAAATACGGTCTGATTGCCAGGTTCACTTTCACTTCTTCTTTGTTCTGGAGGTGATCTAGAAACGTGCAAATTAAATCCTATATTCTTTTTTCAAGATAAATTCACTTTATAAAGAAGAGTTTGGGCACTAGCTTTTTACTAGAATTTATACATTATTCTTCTTTGTATTTATCCAATTTAGTGCTTAGTAAATTGGTGGAGAAGATGACCTTCATTGGAGATCTCACTTTACACTGCAATTTATATAGTAGAGTTTTGTAGAAATGTTTTTTTTAAGGATTATGAAACCTACTCCACATGACCTAGCCTTGTCTAAGAAAAGGCTTTTCTTCAAGGTCTTATTTAAATTTAAATGCTCTATGAAACTTCAGGACCTATCAAAGCAACATCTTGGACCAAAGGAAATGCTATTTGTTTGATAGCTAGCTTTTAGTAAATCCATATTAAGTATTAATTTCTCTTTGAAAATGCTCTCAAACTTCTGATTCACAATTTACTTTATCATTTTCCAGAGATTGCTATTTACTTAATTTTAGTTGTTTTTGTGGCACATCATTTTCATCTATGAAATCTGTGTCCATATCTCTCTTTGGTCTTACATATCTTGTCACTGAGAATATAAGAGATGTGTTTTGGCAAGGACAGTGTTGTGAACTCATCAGCCGTAGTTTTGCTTTTATGGTACCATCAATTTGTTTATATTGAATGCCTTGCTTACTATAGAAATGTACTCATAAAGACGTTGGGACTATAATGGTGAGTAAAATAGACATACTGTTTCATCTTAGGGAAATTTGCAGTTTAATGAATAGATAATTACTAAAGAACTACATCTGCAAATAAATGCAAAGTTAAAACCAACATAAATGGCAGGAGAAATGTGGTGAGTGATGTTGCCAAAGAGATTAGTTGACTACATTGATCAAGTGGCCGCCTCAAGGAAGGTTTCCCTGAGACAGTTGAGCTGAGAGCTAGGATAAGGGAAGAGCTCATGTAAAAAAGGGTGTGATCGGAAGGATCGTGTCACAGTTGAGTAAGTTTAAGAATGCCATTTTAGAGTTTTGTTCTTTATCTTAACAAAAGTGTAGTGCCAATACATAGTGGAGTGATGTGATCTAAAATACATTTGGAAAGAATCTGTGTAGTAGTAATTTGGAGGAAAAATGTAGAAGGCAAAAAGTGGCTTAGGTTCCTAGTTAGTAGGCTTTTGCAAGAGTCCCAAAAAGTGGTAGTTTAGATTGAGATGATTGTGGTAGTAGAGATGAAGGAGGTAATGCATTCTACAGATATGTGGAAAGAATTGGAAGTTTTGATTACTTGTGTATTAAGTATTTGAAAATACGGGAGAGGAAAGTATCTAAGATGATGCTTAAGCTGTTGGGTAACCAAGCACAATGGAATTTCGTGCCATTTGCTGAGAGGTGAAAAATGGAGAGGACCAGTTTTTTGTTTTTTTTTTATGTTCATTAACTTTTTGAGAGCGAGATAGGGTGTGAACAGGGGAGAGGTAGAGAGAGAGGGAGCACAGAATCTGAAGCAGGCTCCAGGCTCCGAGGTGTCAGTACAGAGCCTGATGTGGGGCTCAAACCCATGAACCATGACGTCATGACCCAAGCCGAAGTCTGACGCTTAACCAACTGAGCCACCCAGGCGCCCCAGAGAGGACCAGTTTTTGAGAGAAAGGTCACAGGTTTGGTTTGGAGCAATTGAGGATATTGGTTATCCAGGTAGATATGACATTTCTGGAATAACAGAGTACTTTAGTTTAATATGGTAGGTAGGTTCTTTGAATGGTATTTTAAAGTTTATAATTCTTTTTAAAACTAGAATTTTAGAGAGTTTATTGCTCTTTGTTATTTTTGACATATTACCAAAAGGATTTAAAAATATACTTAATATCTTATGGGACTCCTCTAATACTTCATAACTATAAAGAGTGAGTAGGCTTTGTTCTGTTTTGTATGGTTTCTTGTTTATTTGTTTATTTGCATTTTTTGGTCAGCATAATATAACTCTTCTCATCTTTTCATGAGCAGATTATATTGCTGTGAATGACTTTCATTTGAATCAGCTGTACACACACAAAAAATGTAGGCAGTAGTATGGTATAGTTAAAAATTATAACTGGTTGGGGCACCTGGCTGGCTCAGTTGGTAGAGCATGTGATTCTTGGACTCAGGGTTGTTGAGTTCTACCACATGTTGGGCTTGAAGCCTACTTAAAACATTATAATCTGTGGGACGTTAGAAGTGTATGGTGTTTTCTGAAGAGCGTAGACAATTTTTAACATCAGGGATTATATGATTTTCAGGGGATATTTAAAGATAGTTGCTCTTTGTCCTGCATAAGGTTTTATTCTAACCTCAGCCACAGACTTTTTTGGTAGTATAATATTTTATACAAATCCAAATCTGAAATATAACTGTGTTCTATAATGTAAGTTACTTTATTCTGATTACTGATACTGTTGACTTTATATTGTCAAAATATTAATAGTGTTAAATATAACAAAATCTTAGGGTTTATGGCAGACCCTTAAGTGACTTTTCAATGGAGATTTGACTAATAAAGGGTTTGAGGTTTTTCTACCTTGCCATAATTGCTCTTTAAATAAGAGGACATTATGTTTTCTTTCATATTAACATGCGAATGAAAGCGAAATTAGAAATGCTTTATAAGAAATAAACCATTTTTCGATTTCTGGAATAGAAGTGAATATTATCAAAATGAAAACTGAAACAGTATAAAGTTTTTCTAATTTTAATTTTGATATTTTATTGTCTTTTAGTGAAGCATTATTTAAATATCTCCAACTTCAATTGAAAATTTAAAATGAATGCATTTTTCATGTTTGTAAAAATTAATATCTCATCATTTTTTTATAGGTCTCATATCTTTTGGGTGAACAGAAGTCTACCTTTATGGGGCTTACAGGTTATGTACAATTTTGTTTTATCCCTATATTTCTGGATTTAATCATATTTCACAGAGAAATACTATTGGAGAGAAAACTGTTGATAAGAGAAATGAATTTGCTTTATTGCTTGCTTAATCTTGATGCACATCTTAGACAAACAATTTTATTTCTATCTCTGTTTGCCTGAGCCCTGCATTCTACCTTTTGAGAATTCCCTTCTGATCAGGATTTGACTTTAGAAAAAGGTTTTGAGGGCATGGAGAAAACCAGAGTAAAGGAGTGTGTTAAGGCACCACAAGTTCCCCAAACTACTTTAGGTATTCACCTTATATAATCCTTGAAAAAGTAATCAGAATCTCATAACCATGTTTGCTCTTCTACTTTATATCCGTAGTGTCTGGAACATGGCAGAATCTCAATAAATAATTATTAAATGAATAAACAAATGAATGAATGGCTCATATTACCAATTGCAAGAGCTTGGTCCCTAAACAGATAATTTTGTAAATAAAACAAAAAGTATATTTCTGGCATAAAAGGGGTCCTGAAGAAAGAGTCAGAAAATATGAGAGGGAACAGCATGTCTGAATTATGTTGCTGCATTGTTCCCTAGAGTCCTGTGTATCTCTGCTTTGTTCCTTGTTCTATTGAATTTTATGCCCAGCAAACTTTGTAAGTTCCCATCTCCTCTACTCCTGTCTCTCTCCTACACATACTTTTTATTTTCTGTTATTTTTCAACTGTGAAAGTTATCCAAAGGGTAGATAAAATGGTAAAAAATTACAGATTGGAAGACAGTTGAGTCTGGAAGTAATGGAAAGACTCTAAAACTCACTGTTTATAAACAACCTTTAAAATATGTTAAAATCAAATGTTCGCTTTGTCTTTTAGTCATGAGGATTGTAAAGTCTGTACATTTTAAAGTTTAAAGTTTATGATGAATTATTTTAATGATGTATGCATTGTGATCATAACTATGAAATCACATTTTTACTGTGTCTAGATATTTCATACTTTTTTGAAGTCAAGTTGCATTTCATGGTTTTTTTACACTGATTTGCATTGCAATGTCATTAATTACAAATACCCTTTCAAATATTTAAGTGTTTACTAAAAATGCAGTCTATTAATCTCTAGCTTGATTCCTATATTATCCTTCAGTGAGAAGCACATTTAAAGTAAGTGAATATTTTTGAGGGTAGTCGTATATGGCCTTGAAATACATTTTGATCTATTCAGATTGCTTTTATCTAATAGTGATATTTTACAATAATGATAATGCTCATTTTCAAATAGGATTTTGAGTAGTCATGCCACAAATGTTGTAGGGATCTTCTAGCACTGCATATAGGAAAAAGCACGGATGATTACGATTTAAAGGACTAGTAGGGAAAATCTATGAGACGTGCATGTAACGTCAGAGCAGTGCCTGGCTACCATATGTACTTCTGAACATAATTTACTTATATTGCCATTCATTCACATGCTTTTTTTTTTGTTCTTTTGTTTTGATATTCACTTAAATCAAAGTTTTCATTCCAACAGGAGTTAAAATTTAAAACTCCAGGGTATCTGCCTTTCTTATGTAGATTGTCTGAAATCTCAAAAGTGTATAAACAAACATATTTGTTCTCGGAGTCATTTCTTGTTTATGCTTGCGTATTTTCTTCTATTCATGTAGCCCAAAGTGCTGAGAGTATTTAATACAAAATCATTTGGATATCTTTTACAGTTACTTTTCCTGTTGTGCAATCATAGCTTTTGGTAGTTCAGCAGCGGAAACTGTACACAGAACAGCGAATGTAGATAAAGATGGAAACTTGTCTAGGAGGGTGTAGGATATGTTCTTCCAGCTGTGAAAGGAGAATTGGTTAGAAAGTTCATTTAAATAAAATCTGAAAGTACCTTGAAGTGTTCACATGGGAGTATTTTGTTTAGTGTTCAAGGATGCTACTCTTTCATTTGGTGGGTGATAGGATAGAATGTATCACTCAACTCAAAGCTTATATTCTTTTTATTTTCTGAAAGGAATATTTTTGGTAGATGTCCTAGAGGTGATCTAAGTCTTGTTGGGAGAGGGTGGTGGTTGTGGCGGGGCAGTTGTGTGTGATTGTGCATATTAAGAACATACACAAAAGAACTATTCTTTACAGATCATGCAAGCTCCAGCTAGCCTGACTCTTCTAATTCCACATTCATATTTGAGATAAACAATAAGTATTTATTCAGGAGTATTAGAAACTATAACACTAAGCTTGTAGTGCTGGGAATAGTTTGCAACCTCACGTGTCTATGGAAGTTAAAGTGCCACATAATACCTCCTTACATCTATATCTGGATATTCTACAAATATGTGTATACAGATACATATGCATATATGCAAATATTTGTAAGGTAAGTACTACAATCATAAATATATATATTTAATTCTGTTGCATTTTCTCATTAAAGTACTTTTTTTTTCCAGGTTTCAGTGGCATTGATAAGTCTATTTGAAACAATACTACTTGGTTATCTCAGTTATAAGGTAAGTTATTTTAATTAGAAGTTTTCTTTTGATAGAACACATTACTAGCATTTACCCAGTATTCCTTTATTTATAATTTGTACCCTGGGGATAAAGCAAGTTCTCCTTAAGCCTCTGTAATTATTTTGGGCTGCTGTAGTATGTGATAAGAATCTGTAGTTATATAGTAATGTTTTCCTTGGTGGCTTGAAAATATTTCACTAATTCCTGTGGGCTAATTACCTATTATATACATGCTCATATGAGGCAAGCAAATGGAATGGGTTGGCTTTTAATTGTTCCTAATCTCTTTTCCTCATCTGTATAAAAAATATTGAGGGAGCAAAAACATGTCTGTTAGGAATTATTTTAATGATTTCTCTTCATTTTTGGTGAAGGTTTGTTTGGCTGAAACAATTTAACAAATACTTATTTGGTGAAGAGCTCTATCCTGTGCATTGTTCTTCTCTCATTGAGTTTCCATCTAGAAAGGGGGATATATAGGAGAAAATTATACAGACAATAATAATACAAAACAGAATACGAGGTACTTTCAGTGAGGTGCAAATAAAGTCCTATGGGGATAGAGAGATGGCATATCATAGGATGAAAAGAAAATACTTGACTGATTTAAGCAGAGTCCTTGAATCAGTGATTCCAATAAGGAAAGATGAAAAGGCAAGACACTAAGGATTTATAGAATTAGCAAAGGCATAAAAGAAGTAATGTGCATATAAAATTGGAAGAAGAATAAATAAGTTTGGGCAGAATTTTGGGACATTTGGGAAAATATTGGTTGGAAAAATTTGGCACAATATTGTGAGGGCCTTGTATGGCAACATATAATGGGAATTTGATGGAGGATGTTGAGCATGAGAGTTCTGTAATTGTAATTAAGTTTTAGGAGTATTAGTTCGGAACATCTGTGCAGCACAGTTCAGAGAGACATCGCACTAAGGCCATGTGCTCAATTAAGACACGATTGCAGAAAGGAAGACTGGGAGTGAGGTTTTAGCTGGGTGAAAGAAATAGAGGTGACATAAGATGAAACATAAAGGTAGAAACTAAAGAAATCATCATCTGTTTGATTGAAAAAGTGGAGGAAAAGATAAAGTCACATATCGCTTTAACATATTTTAAACTCAAATGGCTGGGAACATGGCAGTAAAACTAAGAAAAATTACATCAAGAAAAAAATCAGATTGGGGTCAAGATAGATGGAATAATGACAATCATTTTGGAAATGATGAATTTGAGGTGATCATGGACAAATAGGTAGTCATTCTCAACTAAAAATGAGAATCTGGAACATAGAGATTTAAGATGTGGAAGTCATTTTCACAGAGATAGTGGAGGAAGCATACGAGTTTATTAAGTATGGGATAATAATGAGGGAGAAGCTAAGGCTCATTTGATGGAGATGCTTACACCGTGGTTGCTGGAAGAAGAACAGAATAATCAGGGAAGACGGAGACATAGACAAGAAAGGCAGAAAGACTTCAGAATGGCTGTCATACTCATCACTAACCTTCAGTTCACATTTTCTGCATGTACTGTATCATCAAGTGTACTACTAAAGGTTATGTTTTGGGGGAACTCTTATGTACCATATCAACTGCTTTCTCACTTTTTAAGACATAGGATTTTAAAGATAACATTTGTTAGACTACTTTTAATCCTAAATTTCGAGCAAGATACCTTTACAAACTCACCTTTTCCTGTGGCTTTATTAAAAAATATTATCCTTAACTCCATCTGAAGAAAATAATGCTGATATCTGATGAGGTGAGATTGGTGAATTAGAAAGTATAGAAAAAAAAAAAAAGAATGTGTGCTTTCCAAAAAATATAGATGGGTTGATTTAGTATTTGTGAGAAAAAATTGGGTGTTAGAAATTCTAAGGAAGAAAAGTGTTCTCTGAAAGCATTGGAATTACAAGTTTAGTAAGAAGTTTGAGAAAAGGTCATTGGATTTACAGTTTAGAAAATCATTTGCTATTCACCTGTAGGAAAAAATTTCAGGGTTGTACAATTGAGAGTAAAAAGCATTAAATGAAGAATGTTGATTGGGGTAGGAGCTCCCTAGAAGTGGTCAAATGAGGCAGAGAAGATTGCCAGTGACGGAAAAAAATCTGTATCATTTAGAGAAAGTAGGTAGAGGGGACCAGAAAAAAATGATAGACAAAGCAAGTTTCATGCAAAGTAAGAATAAGCTGGATTAGGAACCTGAGGTCTACTGATTCACTTTGGATACATTCCATTCTTTTCTGAGAGCACAGAAAATGGAAAATGATGCACGAAAAAATATTTTGAAGCTAGAGAAGGGAACCTGAGAGACCTTACATGTAGGTAGTCGCTCATCCTTAAATAACCTAATTACTCACTCAATGATGAATTGTTTAGACTAAGATGTTGAGGAAGATCTTTTAATGGCTTATAAATATATCTTTTTGTCAAAATAGGTGCTCTAGAAACATATACTGATTGAAAAATCTGGATTTTGTATACCTAGAAGAGCAAAATACAAATCAAGTGAATTAATATCCAAGATTGTATCTCCGAAGTTACTTATTATTCAAGTACGTGATGAAAGTCGAATGTAATATACAAAAAATGACATGCTGAAAAATTAGGCACATGGGTGTTTTTGGTAAATGTATTAAACCTCTTCCACTGGTTCTAGAGTGTGTACAGATATATAACTGGCTAAAATATTAATCTACATTTGTGAATGTATTTTCTCTAAATTCTAGCCAAAAGGTAACATGAAATTAACTTTGGTGCTTAATGAAACTCTTAGCCCTAATCTAAAAAGTCATTTAAAAAACACAAACAGATTCAAGATAATTTTCCATTATAATCATATGATGTTGACATGTGTAATTAATTAATTCCTGCCATTTATAAGATGAGAGCAAAGCATTATGAGACCTAGTGGCATTATAAGAACTAGATGATATATAATATTTCCCTTCTGACCTTCATAAACACTAATGGCTTAGATGGTGGAGAGGTAGATGGTAGTTGAGTTTTGTGTGTTTCAAAGAAGCAAAGGATAAAAAGGAGTTACGTGATATTGGAAGGACAGGTTTCTATTAACTACCTCCTTTTTCCTCTCATAAATTCAGTCAAACTCATGGACTCTTTTTACCCCACCAACAGGCTGTTGGATAAAATATGTGAAATGAGTTAATTAACTGTTTGGTAACTATAATTGGTAACTGTTTATGGCCTATAACTAAGGCAAATTTGGATAGCAGAATCTCAATTGAGTTCCTCCTCTCAAATTAGATTTTTAAGAAAAATTATAGACAGGTAGGCAGAAATAGATGTTGCCTTAGAAGTGTACATATTCCCAATATTGTTCTGGGATATGTTACATTCTCAAATATCTATTAATAGCAAATCAATATTTATTTTTCTAAAATTTCTTTACTTCTATATATGCAGATAATGTGAATATTTATAGATAATATACATGTGCACATATAGTATTTAAAAATAAACTTAATATAGTATTCTGTAAGCACTTTATAATTCTTGAAATTAAGCATTCTAAAATAAACACGACTTAATCCTTAACAATTAAAATAGTTTAAAGTATTATGGAGACTGCAGTTTTTTCTTTTTCTTTTCTTTTTTTTTAACATTTATTTATTTTTGAGACAGAGAGAGACAGAGCATGAACGGGGGAGGGTCAGAGAGAGGGAGACACAGAATCTGAAACAGGCTCCAGGCTCTGAGCTGTCAGCCCAGAGCCCGATGCGGGGCTCCAACTCACGGACCGTGAGATCATGACCTGAGCCGAAGTCGGCCACTTAACCGACTGAGCCACCCAGGCGCCCCAAGACTGCAGTTTTTTTAAAAACAAAGTGTATGTTGAGGTTAGTGGATAATTTTAAAAGTCCCTGACATCACCTTATTTTGTCCTCTATCCTACAGAAGTGCAGGTCTGTGCTTAAACATCATCCCATTCATGTTTATAGCTACTTGGCAGAACAGCCCCAGGATCTCCCAGCAGTAAAGTTCTTATTCTTCTGTTACCATAAATACCCTCTATGTCTTTATCAACTGCCTTCAAAATAGAACTCTATTTATACATACACATTCATTAAATCATAAGGAAATGAAAACAAACTCCAGCATAATTTCCAAAATTCTGCAAACAAAAATCCAACATACCTAGAAGACTTGTATTAAATCTGCAGTTCTTTTTTCTATAATCACTTGATGAAGAACAATGGTTTGAGATTGTCACACCATGATGAGCTCCTTTTTGGTCAGGAACAAAGGGTTGGACAAAGGAAAGGACTTTTAGATGCTGATGATTCTGCTTACAATACCATGGAAATGGTAAATCTAAATATTGTTCAGTTTACATTTAGAAATACAAAATAAGGCTACCATAGGATTACTACACTATTTTAATTTCATCGAAGGAAGATAAGTTAACAGCCTTTTTAGTTATGTATTTTAAATATAGGTATTGTTAATATTGAAGAAGAAAGTGTTTTTAAAAAGTCTCTTGGTATATGCTGGGCTAACGATTTAATTACCATACATCTTATAATTTTTTAAGTGCTTTTTGGAGGTACTTAGAAATAGTTACAAACTTCCATTTTCCTTTATGATAAAAATAAAAACCTGATGAATTTTAGAAAATTACCTATTTTCCTCCATTTTTATTAAGGAAAATGATGTCCATACCAAATAATGTAGAATGGTTGGATTAATGTTTATTTATATTTTACTGAATTCTTTCAATAAAAGGAACACAGTTTTACACACTTAGAACAGATAAAGAAAGCTACCTAAGACATTTTTTTTTGGAGGGTGCCTGGGTGGCTCAGTTGGTTAAGTGGCAGACTTTGGCGTAGGTCATGATTTCACGGTTCGTGGGTTCAAGCTCTGCAATGGGCCCTGTGCTGACAGCTCAGAGCCTGGAGCCTACTTTGGATTCTGTGTCTCCCTTTCTCTCTGTCTCTGTCTTGCTCACAGTCTCTCTCTATCTCTCAAAAAATGAATAAAAATGTTAAAAAATTCCAAAAAAAAATTTTTTTTTTTTAAGAAGTTATCTTTTGAGGGCGGGTGTGCCTGGCTGGCTCAGTTGGTAGAGTGTACAACTTTTAATCTCAGGGTCATGAGTTCAAGCCCCACATTGACCATGGAGCCTAATTTAAAAAATAAAAATAAAAATAAAATAAAATAAATTATTTTTTGGAAGAATACATGCCTATTACCTCCTTTGTGAAAATAAGATTAAATGAAAAAGTATTTAACATAATTTTGAAGGACATTTTGGATTTTATTTTATGCTTCTCTACATAATGTCATTCTATAGATACATTTTTTTCACAATAATTGTTTTTATCATGTGGATTTTTATAACCATAGTTAGGTTCCCTAACACTCAGTGTAACTTGGGAATACTTTCTATATTGTTTTTTCATTAGCTAATTTTAGGGGAGATATTTATTCATATATCTCTCAGTTCAGGAGAAAACCTGAGATCTTAGAATTAAACCTAGTAAATACAATAAAAAGACATGCATTATTTTTAGCAATGAGTATATTGCCTCACTGTATAATTTTAGATCATGAAAATTAGCCTTGGAGGGAAGATTATTCATTTTCAGGGGATTGGCACATTAGGTGTGCCTTTAGAAAAATAATCTAGGTAATGTGGTAGGTGAATCGGAATGGGACAAGAATGAAGGGAAGGAGACCAGCTAGGAGCCTCAACCAGATCAAAGAGGGGGAATGAGTTAGAATAAGAACTAAGCAAACTTAGTATCTATTTATGAATCAGGAGATCTTATTGACCAATTATACTTAGGTAGATTGGGGGAAGGAAGATGTTAATCGTTTCTCCAGGATTTTTCGTTTGTGTTACTGGGGAACCAATCAGGGCAAAAATCATAAATTTTACTTCTAGACATTTTACACACAAGGTACCATTGAGGCTTCTGTATGAAGCAGTGGCTTAAATAGTGGAAATGAAACAGAATCTCAGAGATACAATATTGATCTGGGCTAGAGATACAGCTTTGGAAGTCATTGGTTTATTATTGAAAACAAGTTGACTTTGAAACAGACCAAACTACCTGAGATAGGTTTGTAGCCAAGTACTCTTAAAATACTTTCCTGCAGAAATTTTCCATTGGAACTCTGTGGTTACAAGTTAAACAACTAATGTATAACTATATTCAGGTAGGCTTCAAATAATAAAATCCTTTCAAGCATTTCCATTTGTATCCAATAGAAAGAAATACAAATACTTAAGTTGAAAATATAACACAGGGGCACCTGGGAGGCTCACTCAATTAAGTGTCTGACTATAGTTCAGGTCATGATCTCCTGGTTTGTGAGTTTGAGCCCACGTTGGGCTCTCTGCTGCCAGCGCAAAACCCACTTTGGATCCTCTGTCCCCCGCTCTCTCTGTCCCCACCCCATCCTCTAGTGTGCACACTCTCTGTGCTAGCTCTCTATCTCTTTCCCTCTCTCTCAAAAGTAAATACACATTAAAAAAAATAACACAATATACCAAGAGGGGGAAGAACATTTATAAAATATTTGGGAGTATAATTTATTCATTAACATGAGCCCTAACAGGCATAGAAACAAATAGTTGTATAAAATGTTACAAACTCTTGTCAGGAGAGTAGTGGTAAAGGCATGGAGAGTACGGCATTCCAAGCAGAGGGAGAAGTATGAGCAAAGTTATAAAATTATGAAATATCCTACCATGTTCAGAGAATTGTATAAAGTTCAGTGTGGATGAATCTGTGGTTGAATTCAAGATGGAAATAGGAGTATAGTAGGTTCGAACCAGACCAGTAATCAGATTTAAGTTCCAGATTATGAACTTTCATATAATATAAGGAGTAGTTTGGTTGTTACTATGTTGGCAATGCCATTTTAGAATGAATACTTTGCCTTTAATATAGAAGATAAATCGGAAATTAATTAAGTCAGATACCAGTTATGAGAGTTTTTTTAATTGAGGAAAAAAATCATAAAATAAAATTGAAGTATTACAAATGGAAATGAAGCAAACCATCAGAGATAGAAAAGATTTTTGCTGGGGCACCTGGGTGGCTCAGTCGGTTAAGCATCTGACTTCGGCTCACGTCATGATCTCGTGGTTCCTGAGTTTGAGCCGCACATTGAGCTCTGTGCTGTTGGTGCAGTCCTCTGTCTCCCTCACTCTCTGCCCCTCCCCCCACTCATGCGTGAGCATGCTCTCTGTCTCTCTCTTTCTCTCTCAGAAATAAATGAACATTTAAAAAAAGAAATGACTTTTTACAAGAAAAAGGTTTTTTATTTACTATGAACCAAGTTTTTCCAAAGAGTGTCTCACAGCTATGAGAACTGATATAATCCTGCTGTGCCTTAATAGACATAGCTTTCCATATCACCAGTGGTAACTATTTTCAGACTCTTTCTTTTGTTGATTACATCATTCCCTTTCCCCGTGAACAATCATTAACACCAAAGAGAGGTATACAATCAGTAGTAAAAATACACCAAGGACAGAATAAGCCAAATGTTTAGCATTCTGGAAACTGAGCCATGTAAAAGACTGATGAATGAAATGGTGATATTAACCTATGCACGCACACACACACACACACACACACACACACACAATCGTGACATAATTAAGATCAGTTATAACTGGTTTATTAAATATGTCTGACTTATTGCAAGTAAGAAAGGCCTCTAGTTTTCCTATACTTTTTGAAATCCTCACATCCTCCTGATCCATGCTGATCAGATGATATCTCAGACAGATCTCAGAGCTTTTCTAGTCTCTTCAATCACAAGGCAGATTTGTTTTAGTATTTAAGAAGTTATGGCCAATTTACATAAACATTAAAATTCTCATCCACGTTAAGGCTTTATCTAGTCCTTGGCTCAGACCTGTGTGGGACAGGGAATCATCGTGGAGGCCGTCTGCTGTTTTCACTTCCTCTCTTATTTGAGGCTGCTGATTCTGGTCCCACCAGGGCTGAGGAGGCACAGGGAGTGGGGTGAAGTCAGCTTCTGGGATGCAGGTGCCTGACTGACACAAGTGTAGTCTGATGTTGGGTTGTCCTGCATGGCAGATACAAGTAGGGCTTTTGTGGTCTTCCTCAGGCCTTTGGCTGAAGGCCTTGGATGCCTCAGTGCCTCTGGCTGGACTAAACGCCTCAGGTCGCCATCTGTTGAGGTCTCACTTCCCATGCAAGTATAGTCTTCCCGAGTATAAACTCCTTTAAAATGGCCATATGTTTTATTCTTTAGAGCCTATATCTCGTTCCCAGAAAACAAGTACCTTTGTTTTAGAATTGGCAAAATTGTGACTTGCTCTCATTTCAGCCCTCTTTCTTGTTGCACTGTTTTCTCTTCATGTTTAGATGTTTTAGGCATTAGCCAAATACAGTTTCTATGTGTGAGTCAGGCTCTTTAAGTGGCTCTCTTGAGCCCTTCTCACTTAGCTTGAAGTAATGAGAGAAGCTCCAAAGCACCACTTACCTCTCTGTATGGAGGGCTTCTCATTGCTCCCATTTCTTCCACCTGCTCCCTCTACCGCTTTTTATGTAGCCTGGAGATGGTAATGAACGAAATACAGGAAAACTTAGTACCTAATATTTGAGTACATGGACATTAGCCAACCTAGAACCTTGCTTTGTGATGTAGAAGTATTTTGTGTCACTTTAATGTTTTAAGCCTTTGGGACTTCAAGGATAATTAAGAAAGACTCCCCATCTTGAAGCCAGTGTTATAAAATAATTGAAAATTACAGAAACCCAGATTTCCAATTGCGTTTTAATATGGAGATCTCTTTATAGAAGAATAAGCTGCTTTAGGGCATTCAGAGTTGTTTTTCATTCGGACACCATTTAAGAAAGAGCCAGTGATTAACCTGTTTATGTCAGAGTCAGCTTTATGGGTGTTTAATATGTGCATTTGCACAGTGTTAAAGATTTAGAAGGACCTGCTCTTATTTTAATACTCTTATGTCACCTTCTGGAAATTGTTAATAGATTGTGAATAAGAGATCCTGAATTTTCATTGTGCACTAGGCCCCACAAATTATGTTGCCAATTTTTATTAATATCGTTGTACTATGTGTGTCGGGAGATTAGAATCTAGATGATTGAAAAAGCCCTTCTTTTTACATTTTATCGATATAAAACCATTGTTAATACCAATAAACATTAACAAGTGTATGTGTTTATAGACTATTTAATATGCTTTACAGTTTGTGAATATAATTCACATAGTAAAAACATTAAGATTGAATCACTTTTTACTGATTCTGTAGGTTCTTTGATATTTGTTTTATTTTTACTAGTAACCTTTCTTCCATGAAATAGTGTATGATCAAAATGTGTTGTGTACAATATTCAAGAATTACTATAAATGTTTGCTTTATTTCTTAAACTTACCACAAAATTGAGAGAGTGCAATTACACTTAGAAAAATACTCTTTAAAAGTTATTGCTATATCTTTATAAAATGATTTGGTATTCTGTTAATGTAAGCATCCTTGCTAGAGAAATTCTGAGTGCTGTCTTTTTCCCCTTTAATGGGATTCAGTATAATTGACTTTCATTTTTATTTATTCTTTCTTGGAAGGGAAACATCTGGGAACAGATTTTACGAATACCCTTCATCTTGGAAATAATTAATGCAGTTCCCTTCATTATCTCAGTAAGTCCTAAAAGCATCTTTAAAATAAATAATTTTGTTATTGGACTTAAGTCTTTAAATCTAAATACTAATATATAATATATTAGTTCCAATAAATGATTTTGGGCTTTGGTTAGAATCATGGTATTAAAATTAAGTAGTAAAATCAGTTGGATAACTGGATTGTGAAATTAAATGAAAACTAATGAGATTTAGTGCAATAGCAAAATAAAACACTTTTTAGACATATATGCTCTAGATGTGCCATTTAAACAGGTGTGGGTATTATCTAGACAGAGTAGAAATTAATCATTCCACTTCTTGTGTGTATTATGGACTTAAAAAAAAAGAAACTAACAAAAAGCAGAATGAGACCTGTAAATATAGAGAACTGATGCTTGCTGGCAAGGGTGGGGGGGTGGTCTGGGCAAATTGCTTGAAGGGGAGTGGGATACAGGCTTCCAATTATAGAATAAATAAATCATGGGAATAAAAAGCACAGTATAAGAAATGCAATCAATGATACTGCAATAGTGATACAACAGGACAGATGATAGCTATACTTAATGGTGAACATAGCTTAATGTATAAACTTGTCAAATCACTAAGTTGTACACCTGAAAGTCATGTAACATTGTGGGTCAACTATACTCAGATTAAAAAAAAGATATCAAACATTTATAAAAGTTTCTCATACTGAGAACATATTTATTTCTAGCTTAAACACAATTATTTTACTATGTTCAATTCTCTTGTTAATAAGAAAGTTGCCAATAGCCAGACAGCTAGCAATTTTTGCTTCTTTACCAAAATACAGTGGAGTACCAATTCTATGAAGATCCTGCTCAGTTGCAGCCCCATAAACACGTAACCAGCACTTTCCCATTGCAAAATTAGGTTTCAATCTCCATTTCATAGAGTTATGATAATGTCTGTTGGGAATATGCTTTGCAACACTTTATTTGAGTTTTATTTGGAAAATTATGAAAGTAAGAAAATATTATCTAAAGCAGTTGCTTACTTCTGATAATTATTTTACTTTTAGTGATTTATCTAGAGGAACAACCGGAATGAGATTAAATGACAGGCTACCTAACTATAATCCAATTGAATATGGTTCCCAATGTCACTTAAAATGTTTGAATCTGAAGAGAGTAAGTGGTAATGTTGAGCAAAAGGAAACCTTCTCTTCTTACTCCTACTTTCCCCCTCAAGTGGTAGGGAAGAGAGAGGAGATGTCTGTTGTAAACTGTCACACTGAAAGATTTAATGGTAGAATTACCATAGTTGTAGCTGGTATTCAGTGGGAGCTTATTATTTCCTTTCTGCTTCTACAATAATTCCCAAAGAAGTTTTCCATAAGAAAGACTTAGATGATAAATGCAAAGATCATATCTTCTCCTCGCATTTCATTCATGAGTTTAAAGTATTTGTCACATTTAAAAAATTATATGTCCTTTAATCACTTTTTTCCTGTTTTACATTTATTTTCAATTTTCTGGCTATGATTTTTGCTTTGAGATAAAAGTTTAGCTCTGGTTTGTTTTTCAGATCTTCTGGCCCTCCTTAAGGAATCTGTTTGTCCCAGTCTTTCTAAACTGTTGGCTTGCCAAACATGCCTTGGAAAATATGATTGTAAGTATGACAGTGAAGTGCAAATACAAAACTATTTTCAACCCTCCATTATTTCTTAAATCCTTTTGATGCTCAGACTAAACAGAGAGAGAAGATGATTTGAAGTCTTAGTCTTGTACTTCCACACTCTTCCTCCCTATAGTAGAAACTCATACTATTGTGATTTATTCAGGTATAACTAAATTTCTAAATGTCTTATTTTTAAACTTCTTTTAAATTAATTTAGTATTTTAGTAATAGTTTCATTTAAATGTTTATGAAAATGGAAAAGTTTTGGTAAAATACTTTCAAATAATGGAAGTGATATGTTGTATTAACATTGAAGCTAATAGACCCTAAGTTTGCTTGTATCCTAATTCAGGATGACAACTTTTTAAATGCCCATATTGCCAAGTCACTGCCTTTGTAAGGCCCTTTGAACTGGTAAACAAAAATCATTCAGATTTTCTAAATATCACCAAACCAAAGCTACCTGCTATTTGGACAACAAATTAACCAATCTTGTGAAGAGGAATAACCTTCCTAGGCAATCTGTTGATATATAATGGGAGTCCTTGTTTTAAGGATTTAGGAGGTGATGTCAAACTGCTCTTTTTTTTTTAATGTTTATTTATTTTTTGAGAGAGAGAGAGAGGATGAGCAGGGGAGGGCCAGAGAGAGAAGGAGAGAGAGAATCCCAAGTAGGCTCTGCCCTATAGCACAGAGCCTGATGCGGGGCTCAATCTCATGAACCATGAGATCATAATCTGAGCAGAAATCAAGAGTCAGAAGCTTAACTGCCTGAGTCACCCAGGAGCCCCAGATGTCAGACTGTTCTTAGCTGTAGGTTTTCTCACATTCCATAAAAATATGTGAGATTTTGTGAGGTTCTGTATTGAAGCTGGAAACCCTTCACTTAAAGTCATCCTTTTAGATTTTGTTGGGTTGGGTTGTGAGTGGGATATTAGAAGGGAGAAAGAGAAGGAGAAGTAAGAGATTCAGAACTCAAGAGTTGTGCCACGGTTGGATTTTGCTGAAGGCTGACCCTGTGTGGAGGGACTGATTTATAACTATGAGCAAAATGTGTTTACTATAGGCTTCAATATAAGTGAGCCGTGAGACATTTTCTCTTTAGTCATCAATTCTATAAATGCTAATATGAGTCTACTATGTGCCAAGCACTCTGATATGATAGCTAATGATTTAACTTTCTTCATCTTCAAAACAGAACAAAAGTACTTACATTACAGACTTGCAATGAGAATTAAATAAAATTACATATATGTATAAACATATATATGTGTGTGTGTATATATGTATAAAATATTGTATCTGGCACAAACATAGTCAGGGCTCAATATTGTTAATTTTGCTTCATTGAAATTAAATTCGTTCTGAAGCAGACTTGTTTTATTTTAAATGTTTTTTTAAAAAGAAATGAACATGAAGTTTTAGCCAAAGGAATATTTGGAATAACATTTAAGTATTCTCAACCAAATGAATGTTTCCAAACATTGAGTAACAACTGGAGTCTCATGAAAATACATGAGCAAACAGTAGGGGAATGTGGCCTGTGAAGTGGTTTGAATAAACATTGGGCTGTCTTATCTGTCCCCCCCCAAAAAAAAAACCCAAAAAACATTTTTTCACTAAATATATTTTGCCCAAATTGTTAATGAAAAAAATACACCATGAAAAAATAAATCTCATTTTACTAATTTGTGTTATTAGTTGGTGGAAAAAAAAATAACCTAACCACGGGAGGAATCATTAGTCAATCATTGAGAGCAAAAGTAGTGCTTTGTAATATTAAATTAGGATTCATTTTCCACTGTATTTCTATATTTTGCTTCTCCTTTCACTGCTACATTTTTAGTTTTTCTGCTCATTAACCCTCTGTCAAAAAGAAAGTAAGGAATGAGAGGTAAAATTGTAACCAACTTATTTTTTTTGTTTTCATAACAGTTTTGGTTAAATATGTGGTAGAAGAAGATAAAGTAATGTCTTGTTGAGATTTTATATTGGTGAATTGATTTATTTCAAGCAATACTGACTTTAAGATGGTTAAAAGTTTATTATAAAATTTTTGAGATGAACAGAAAACTATAAAGTAAATTATGAAAACCTATAAATCTATCAGACTTTATATCCTCCTAATATTTTCTATGAAAAACATGCATACCTATCATATATGAAATTATATGTTCAATTTTATAATTTGAATTAAAAAAAAATTTTAATGTTTATTTTTGAGACAGAGACAGAGCATGAGCAGGGCAGGGACAGAGAGAGAAGGAGACACAGAATCCAAAGCAGGCTCAGCTCCTGAGCTGTTAGCATAGAGCCTGATGAAGGGCTCTAACTCACGAACTGTGAGATCATGACCAGAGCTGAAGTTGGATGCTTAACTGACTGAGTCACCCAGGCGCCCCTTGAATTTTGTTTTTATAGTGCCCAATTTCCTATATCACTAAATACTTTTTTCAAATCATTAAAAAAACGTTTTTAATGTTTATTAAGTTTTGAGAGAGAGAGAGCATGAGGGTGGGAGGGGCAGAGAGAGAAGGAGACACAGAATCTGAAGCAGACTCCAGGCTAATGAGCTATCAGTACAGAGCCCAATGCGTAGCTTGAACTCACAAACGGTGAGATCATGACCTGAGCCGAAGTTGGACACTTTGGTTGGACACCAACTGAGCCACCCAGGCACCCCCTTTTTAAATCGTTTTTAATGGCTGCATCTAAATCTGTTACATAGTTTTGATCAGTTAATCATTTTGTATTGCATATTTTAGTTACTTTAATAGTAATGAACATTTGTTATTTCATATAAGTATTATAATTTTGTAATAAAGGTGAACATATGTTAATATTGATTTTTATCTCTGATTATTTTCATGTGGTCAATTTTTAGAAATTATGTGATTGAATAAATACTCACTAAATTAATGAATGAATGTATGAAATAAAAAGGACAGGGCTGTGACCTATGTTACTAAATCACCTTCAAGACATTTTATCACAAAGTACATAGGCAGTATCATATGTGAGTGCTCATATTTTGTATCTTAAACAACACTGGGTATATATTCTTTAATGTCTTTCAAATGGAAAGATTAAAAAGCATATCTTGAATTCAACTTTATATTAATGAAGTTAAACTTAAAAAATTTTGTTCATTGGCTATTTAGCCTTTGATTTTTATGATAGATTGCATGGCATATTTCATGTTATTTTTTGTGATTCAGAGAATGAGATGTGATTGTAGCTTGACCTACTTACTGCTTTCCCCTAAATTGAATATATTGTTTTCTGATCTTTTAAAGTTAGAATTTTCCATAAGAGATCGTGCTTATCATGGAGGGCTGTGGGAGTCAGTGCAACATCTCTGTAGATGTTGGTAAGGCAAGTAACTGAAATTTGGTGCTTTGGTGGTCCCCCATAGTATTATGTTTGTCATATGAATGCTAAGGTAAGTTACATTTAGACCTAGGCAAAAATGAAGATATGTTGCTATATCCATTTAAAGTTTATGTATCAAGTGTGCACAAGATAGCTAAAGTATAATACATAGTAATAAATGTAGTGAAACTCATGGATATTTAGTATTTTCAAAATTAAAATATGCTTTTTTTTGGTTTTATTTTAGAATGATCTGCACAGAGCCATACAGCGTACCCAGTCTGCAATGTTTAATCAAGTTTTGATTTTAATATCTACATTACTATGCCTTATCTTCACTTGGTAAGATTATACATATCATTTTTATTGTTTCATTTAATTATAGTTTTTAAATATTATATATCATTTGAAATGAGTTGGCTAAAATAGATATTCCCTACAAATGTAAAGGATCACCTACAGAATTAAAAGTGAAATCTCTCCTTCAGCCTTACAGAAAAACCAAGAAAGCACGTCTATCATTTGGTATTGATATTTACTGCAACTTTGACATTTTCTCAAATGCTGTAAACAACCAAATCACAAGAATTTGCACTGCATGCCGTAGTTGTCAAACAAGAAATTTTCTTTCAAACTGCTGACTTGGAGGTGCCCTTATCTTTCTTACAATCTTCAAAGCAGAAACACTGTTGAGAAAACTGTCATTACCCATCACTGTCTCTGCCTGTGCCTTCTCTCCGTGATGTTTCAGTACGCAGTCAGGCAGAAAGCAAGGGCAGATGTCCTGCCAGTGCAATGCAAGACCTGGTTCTTTGCTTTGTTATAGAAAACAGGTATTTCTTTTTCTGGAAAGTCTCACCTTGATGATTGTAAAGTAATCCAGTGGGAAATGGTGCGCTGCACATATGGACTCATGTAGATCCTTAAGTGGAGGGAAAAAATGTGAAAATCAAAAAATGAGGTAGAATAATATATCAGTTACAGGAGTCTTAAATATTATGTGTAATGGTGCTCTGTCCAGGATTTGACCTATTCAGAAAGAGAAAAAGCTAATTAGGAAGTACAAAATAAGAAGAATGCCTTCATGTGCTAGTACAATGAATCAGATATAAATAGAGCTATAGGTGTACGTGGGTAAACATAGGTTGAGATATATAGGCATAGTAATACTTTGTGTCAGTAGTTTGCAGTGCCTATCTCTATTAACTGGATTTAAAATGTTTTATTGCATACTTTATATCTTAAAAAATAAACATATTTTAAGAGACTTAATGTCTGTAGATACAAACTATCTCTCTAAACTTGACACAAAGCTATCTTATCATTTAAACCTTTTTTACTGTTCACAAATTGTTTTTATTGTTCACCTCGTAAACACCTACCTGCATAAATATGAAATATTAAGAGTAATGATTTCCCTCTAAAGTCACTAAAAATTCTTAATTTTAAGATAATGACATCATATAAATAGTTTAAGAGGGTTTTTTTGTTTTGTTTGTTTGACCTAAGGAAAAATAGGACAAATTAGATTTTTTTTTTACTTATGTACATGTTCATATTTCAAATGCTGAAAAATTGAAGAAAGTAGAGTGATTTAAAAAATATTATTAGAGTCTGTTAAAGTGAGTAAAGAAGTAATTGAAATATTAATGCTAAAAAAGGATAAATTATTTTTATATGGTAACAGTTCAGTACTTTTGTTTTGGAAGCATCCTTATCACAGTGAATCATGCATAGTGGGCTCTCTATTTGCTCTTACTTTCTGCCTATATGTCTATTTCTTGAGTAGTTTTTATTTTCAAAAGAAGCACCTAGCCACTTTCTCACACCAAGGAATGCAGCAGTGCTAGATAGAGGGTTTTCATGATGTATATGAAATTGCTGTTATGCAGTTTATTTCTCATTTAAGTCATTTGTTTCACTTTTTATTTTGTTTGAAGTTAGAGTTGCTTTTGTTGGTGTTGATCTTGTGTACTATTGTTTTTAATCACACGTACATTATCAATGTGCAATGTCATTGTTTTTAATCACTTGTATGTTCATACATTTATATTAACATGTTTCTAAATTGTAAAATCTAGAATGGGGAAACTGAAGTTTGGTTTCTTTGTGTGTCCTCCTCTAGCCGTACAGGCAAAATGTCATCATAAATCATGACCATCATAGTAAGGTAGAATAAACCTTGTACGAATTCACCATCAAAAGTGCAGTTATGTACAAGAAAAATATAAACAATGTTATATTAGTTATAACACACAAGCTGTTGTAACAAAGTTACACCACACACACTATAAAATATGAATATACACAAAGATTCAGCAACTTAAGCAAATAGAAATGTTTAAGTAGTCTGTCCAGATGCCTGGGTGGCTCATTTGGTTCAGCATCTGGCTCTTGATTTTGGCTCAGGTCGTGATCTGACAGTTGTGAGATCAAGCCCTGAGTCTATGTGGAGCCTGTTTAAGATTCTGTCTCTCTGTCTCTCTGTGTCTCTCTCTTTCCCCCTCTCTCTCTCCCTCTCCCTCCCTCTGCCCCTCCCTCCCACCCAAAAGAAAGAAAAAAAGAAAGAAATGTTTAAGTAGTCTTTCTAAGAAGGTTACATTAGCTTAATACTGCTGGAGACTAAATTTTCTTGTAACTTGTTTTCTACCATTACCAAAACATGGTTTCCATTTCATGGCTCAAGATGACTACTCTAGTCTTGCCTATATTCTAACTCCAGCCTGTAGGAAGGAGGAAGAGAAGGAACAACTTGGAAATTGCATGCATAGTTTAGGCAAGAATTTGGTCATATATTCATACACAGATGAAAGGGAGTCTCCACAAATCTGGTCACGGTGGGAAACAGTATACCAGCTGACTGTTGTGCTATCATGGAAAAGCAAAACTGGATACTGTGGAACAATAAGCCATCTCTGGCCCTGATAAGTCATACAAGTCCATATGTGCATCCTTTGTTTAAAACTCTGCTATGTTTGTTTGGAGCCCATGGGCAATTTACTTAATTTACCCAGCCTTTTATGCCACATTATTTATTTAAAAAAATTTTTTAACGTTTATTTATTTTTGACAGAGAGAGACAGAGCATGAGCGGGGGAGGGGCAGAGAGAGAGGGAGACACAGAATCCGAAGCAGGCTCCAGGCTCTGAGCTGTCGGCACAGAGCCCTATGCGGGGCTCCAACTCACAGACCATGAGATCATGACCTGAGCCGAAATTGGACGCCCAACTGACTGAGCCACCCAGGCGCCCCTTTATATGCCACATTATTAAATGAGGGTGATATTAATCACCCTGTAAGATTTTTGTTGTGCTTTTTTTAAATGAGGACAAATTAGGTATGTCATACAATGTTTATCCGAGGATGTGGCATTTGGTGTGAACACTCCAAAATTTCATTTTTTTTTCTACTTCAAATGTCCTCTTTATATACGATGATTGAATTTTGTGAGTGCACAAAAACTAATTTGTTCTAAAATATATAAGCATCGTAACGTATTAATAATAATATAAGACTTAACATGATGCCTAAAATATATATTTATTAGGAAATATGAGAGAATATTTTCCTCCATTATAATGTATTCAGACTTTCTGTACTTTCTACATATTTCTAATATCTGTTTCCTCTAGTTAGCTTCACTAAATTAAAAGTAGTGGTAGCATCTCCCTCTTTCAGGGTACATTTAATACTTTATACTTTACAAATACGAGTGTGTGTGTGTATACACACACATATATATTATCTATGTATATAATGTTTTTTGTTTTTTTTTTTACATTTTGGTGAGATTAGTCTTAATCAGTTGCTGTTACATTATGTCATAGAGCAAGACTGTCAGTGTTTTTCCAAAATCACAATTTTTAATACATAAATTTAAGCCCCTAAAGATTCAACAGCTAATAGTTGGTGAACTGGCTGTGTTGTTCATGAATCTCACAATCTTTAAAATTACCTGTTTGGGGAAGCTGCTATATGTATAGTTTTAAAAATGTATCTTCTCTTCATCATATTAACATTACAAAGAACTATCATTAAGCATCTGTCTACAAGAGACACATGCCAAACTGAAATAAAATTAAGCAGCTGACCCACTGTCTGTAGGGAATGTGCTCAGAATTGTTTTTCCTGTCATTGTAATGGAATTGGACTAATCTTTCCCCACGTCTGCTGTGTACCCCTCTTGATCAATAACGCACACTTCCAAGACAGCTGGGGATTGTGATTCAGCCTGTGTCTCTGTAACAAAGCAGAGGAAACTGGTGCATCGGGAATTAAGCGCATGACTTTAGCCTAATTATCAACATAATCTAACCAATGATAAGAACTCTAATTTATAATGCATTTGGCATTTCTAATTTTACACTAGTAGATTTATTTTGCACCTACTTTGTTTCAAACTTCAGTTTTTTATTTGAATATGTATGTTTGGATATTTTTATATTCTTTCATAGAGCTGTAGCATAAAGAGCTGTATTATGTTAATGGATGTTTCATGTTTTAGTCCAATGAAAACAATTCAGTATACATCCTCAGTCTTACTTCAGGAGAAAATAAATCCATTTATTGTTTAAAAATGTGACCTAGTTAAAATTATTAACATGCTTACTTAAGTCAGCACTGAATATTATATATAAGTGATGAGTGAATCACTAAATTCTACCTGAAACCAATTTTACCATATATGTTAACTGACTAGAATTTAAATTAAAAAAGTATTTGTGATATTCTTGTGAATCTTTAATACTTATTTTAATGCTCGATGCTGAAGTTCTTGAATTCTGTTTACTGATTTAACTCTTAAGGTAAATAGCCACGTGGGAAGTGCACAGTCAGAAAATAAGTACTGAAGTTTGGAGAAAGTATTAAACCATGTTCTCGGGGCGCCTGGGTGGCTCAGTCGGTTAAGCGTCCTACTTCAGCTCAGGTCACGATCTCTCGGTCCGCGAGTTCGAGCCCCAGGTCGGGCTCTGGGCTGATGGCTCAGAGCCTGGAGCTTGCTTCCGATTCTGTGTCTCCCTCTCTCTCTGCCCCTCCCCCGTTCATGCTGTGTCTCTGTCTCAAAAATAAATAAACGTTAAAAAAAAAATTAAAAAAAAAACCCATGTTCTAATGGTGTTATCACCACTGTGATATTTGGTTACTAGTTTTGTTTGGTCAGATTTGTTTTGCTTCATTACAAGTGAATGACAGAAAGTGCATTTGTCTGAGGATCTGACTAACAGCCCCCAGGTTTGTATTACACTAGAACATATAGAAGCCTTTTTGTTCCAACTAAATTTTGCCTAAGTGGGTAGCCAGATGTTAGGCAATTAGGATTTAGACCATCATTGAGTTATGAGGGTAATGTATAGTTATTTTCAGGCATACAAGAACTTAGAAAGTTTGCTACCTACATATTATTAAGGAAGTACTACAGAAATAAGACAAAAAAGGATAAAGGAAAAGGAAAAAAATATAGCTTATGAGAATCTGTGGAATATGAAGTAGCAACACCTTGGATGTTTCTCTGGGAAACCCTATTTTCACACTGAGTTTCATCAGAAGTGCAGTTGAAGGCTTACCCAGGCAGAGGCAGAGACACGAGTTTTAATTTTTATGGCATAGGTACCTGGCCAAGGGTGGTTTTCAATTAGAAGGTGGGGTGAAGGAGTGATTGAAAACCAAAGTGGCCATGCCACAGTAATTCTCATGTTACAGATAAGAAACAGAGGCACAGAAAGGTCAAATAAAATGATGAACCTTAGATTATCTTAGGTCCACAAGTAGTAACAAGCAGAGCTCAGATCTAGACCTAGGCAAATTTGTGCCAGAGCCCACATACTTAACCACTGTAGTATTATTTCTTTGATATTCTAGAAGTCACAAATAAAAAAATAACCTAAAAAAAAATCAAAGAGAATTATGTTAATTTTCCCATTTCTATTGTTAATTTAAAAAAAATGTTTTTTTAACGTTTATTTATTTTTGAGACAGAGAGACAGAGCATGAATGGGGGAGGGTCAGAGAGAGGGAGACACAGAATCTGAAACAGGCTTCGGGCTCTGAGCTGTCAGCACAGGGGCCCAATGTGGGGCTCGAACTCATGGACCGCAAGATCGTGACCTGAGCCGAAGTCGGCGCTCAACCGACTGAGCCACCCAGGCGCCCCTATTATTGTTAATTTTTAAATCACTGTTTGAAGTAGCATTATACTTTAGTAAGACATTAAGATGACGAACTCTTGGGGCGCCTGGGTGGTTCAGTTGGTTGAGCATCTGATTTCGGCCCAGGTGTTTTGATTTTGCAGTCCGTGAGTTTGAGCCCCGTGTCGGGCTCTGTGGTGACAGCTCAGAGCCTGGAGCCTGCTTTGGATTCTGTGTTTCCTTCTCTCTGCACCTCCCCCCCCCCCCTCGCCCCCGTCCCCATGCTCTGTCTCTCTCTCTCTCTCTCTCTCCCTCAAAAATAAATAAACGTAAAAAATTTAGAAAAAGATGACAAACTCTTAATTTTTAGATATTTTTGATTAAGGACAGAAGAATATTTTAGCTATTGCTGTCTCTTTTGTGTGAATAATTAGTTGCCTCAAATTCAACAAGTTTCTAATCTTTTTTTTCTTTTTTAACTTTAGCAAACATAAGTAAAATACATTTAGATAAAAACACATCATATACATGACTATAATCTGTTTAAATTACTTTCATTTATCTGTTCATCCATCTCCCTTTCTGTATTTCTATGTATCTGTAGAGATGGGAATATATTCAAGTGATTGTATATGGATATAAGAATTATGCATCATGTTTTTACTGTCTTCCATATACTTTCTGCTATGGTGTCAGTCTTCATAATGAACATGTATCCTTCAAACTGTAGCAAAAATTAAGGAATGTAAAAAGTGACAACAAAATTTAGCACAAATGCCAAATGTAAAGATCACATTCAATATGATTTATGTGATTGATTTCCTTCCTTTAGTAAAGTGATTCTCATATTAAGTTTTTTAAATATCCAGATTCCCCATCTTTTTCTCCTACTTCTTCTTTGAGTCTCAATTTTTAAATTGAAGCCCTGCCTTGAACTTTTCCTGAAGGCTGTCTGAATAATGGGAGATGCGTAAACTTTGTGCTTCTCAGAGTTGGAAAAAAATGTTAAATGTTGAATGCTTCTTTAATTATCAGTGTTTCTTGGTAGATTTTCATGGTATATAAGAACAGAGTCAGTTTCCCTTTCTTACCATTTTATGCCCAGCGTCTCTGTGGTTGGAAAATACAAGATGCTTAACAGACGTTTGCAGTAGATAGACAGTAACATTCAGGGGCCAAAATTCCAAAACAGTATCTTATCAATTGGAGGTACTTAAATATATTGTAAGCTAAGTATGTTGAAACCATATATTTGGAGAGGTTCCTTTAAATACCTTCTTTTAACAATTAACTTTGCTGTGAGGTCACGGAAGGAATTAAAATCTAACAAGTGTCGGGGCACCTGGGTGGCTCAGTTGGTTAAGCGGCCGACTTCGGCTCAGGTCATGATCTCGCGGTCCGTGAGTTTGAGCCCCACATCGGGCACTGTGCTGACCGCTCAGAGCCTGGAGCCTGTTTCAGATTCTGTGTCTCCCTCTCTCTGACCCTCCCCTGTTCATGCTCTGTCTCTCTCTGTCTCAAAAAAATAAATAAACGTTAAAAAAAAATTAAAAAAAAAATCTAACAAGTGTAATCTATGAAGATATTCTAGGAGTGTTTTATTTCTGCCAAGGAGATATAACTGGGTAGTAAAATGTCTACAAATTTAATTAAAAAGAAATACTCTTTGAAATAATTTTTATAAATTGCATATACACACCTCATAAATAAGACTTTCAGATAAATCAGACTTTGGCTGTTAATTTTGTCTCCATATAATTTCTGAATTTACGTCTTGAGAGTTTTTCTTCCTTCAACTTTAAAATTTGTGAGAGCAAAATTATTTAATAAAATTACTGAAAATACCACCTCCTATATTGAGCTCAGAAACAAATTGATTAAATACTAGAGAGCATTGCAATACATGCGCCATCATGCCGTTTTTTTCCCCGCATCATCTTTCGGGATTTTTGTTTCCTCTTTTATTTCTTTCTTTGGGTTTTTTTGGTTCCATCGCACTTTTGCTTCTCCCATGTGATCTAAATCCTGATCTTCTCCCAAAAAGTGTTCACATTCATTTATTTTGAAACAAAGAATATGCAATTGTGGGCATTAGGGTATAGGGTGAGGTATGGTCACTTTTCATGAATTACTAAATCGCAGTATATGTTGACCTCAGATTAATGGTTTATGGAGTGATTCGGTAATCTTATTTTTGCATAGACACAAGGACAATGCCCAGGAGCATAAGAACTTTCTTGAAACAATAGAAAAACTAGATTTATTATTACCTTAAAAACAACATTTCTCCCTAGAAAATGTAAAAATCCGTACAGCTCAGATATCTTAAATTCCATGGGAATATTAGGTTTTTGGCTGATACCCTGCAGGAAATGAAAATGATTATTTGGAACAATTTAATTGGTATTCATTCAATAAATACCAAAGTGCAAGTCGTGGGCTGATTTGAATACTAATGTCTGAACTATAAGCATGAAATCAAAGTGTTAGATGCTTTTAGCACAGAATGCCATTGCTAATTAAATTTTTCCAGTAACTGTGCACAGCAATAGGATTCATAGGGAGTGCACAGATATTTAAGGTTATTTATTTCTGCCACATGACTTTTTTTCTCTGACAATATTTTATTGTACAAATTGACATTTACCAGGTGGTGACAAAGTTAACAGTCTCAGTATTTCCTTTCATTCAACTTAATGTTTTCCTTATAAAACTTGCCAAAGCTTGAAAGCTTGTGTAGTAAGTAGTCCCCTGCTAATACACAGGAGATACACTCCAAGATCCCAGTGGATTCCTAGAACTGTGGGAAGTACTGAACCCTATATATATATATTTTTTTTTTCCTACATACACATGCTTATGATCAAGCTTAATTTATAAATTAGGCATAGTAAAGATTAACAATAACTAATAATGAAAAGAATAATTATAACAATATATTGTAGTAGAAGTTATGTGAATGTGGTCTGTCTCAAAATATCTGATTGTACTCTACTCTCCCTTCTTCTTGTGATGATGTGGGATGATAAAATGTCTATGTGATGAAATGAAGTAGGGCGAGTGGCATAGGCATTGTGATGTAACATTAGGCTATTGTTGACCTGACGTTATGACAGGATCATCTGCCCCCACCGTAGGTAGCTGAAACCCCAGAAAGCAAAACCACAGATAAGAGGGGACTGCTACATAACCAAATGTATAGTTAACATTTCAAAAGGCAAATTTTAAATAAAGTTTTAAAAAATGTTTATGTATTTTTTGAGGAAGGGAGGGAGGGCGGAGAGAGAAAAAGAGCAGGGGAGGGGCAGAGAGAGAGGGAGAGAGAATCTCAAGCAGGCTCCACTCAGCAGAGCCGGATGCAGGGCTCAAACTCACAAACCATCTAACTCACGAACCCTGAGATCAACGACCTGAGCTGAAACCAAGTGTCTGTCGCTCAACTAACCCAAGCCTTTGAAGGTGCCCCTTCAAAGACAAATTTTGAAGAGCACTAATTACAAGTGATTAGTAATTAAGATCCCTTTGTTATTATATATAGGGTCTAATTAAGTAAGCAAATCAAGTATGATTTTTCAGTCATTTTAAATAGGATAACATGAGAATCTGTATTTTAAATCCTAATTAAATGTTCAGATTTTCTTTTAGAATTGCATAACACTGAAATTATTTTGTATGGATCTGTGTCAAAGATAACACTTTAGAATGTTTTGTGGGAAGCAGGCCTCCAGTAAACTCTTAAATCCAGCATTCTTTATGAAACGTTTAGAAAAATAAACTTTTTTTCTAAAAAAAACTCCCCCAAACCCTTAAGCTAACATTGAAGCTTTTAAATTAACTGTATTTAATTCATTTACATTCTTTTAATATTTGACATGAATTTTTATCTAGTATAATTTGTCAGTGCCTATCATATTTTTCTAGTTTTGAATATTGCCTTTTTTATGAAGAAGACATTCATTAACAAAATTATATACGATGCTGCATTAAGGTAGGCATGACCCAGTTGCAGGTTGGTACTGAGATAAGGTAGTGAGTCTCCTACTACATCTGTTTAGCTCTTACCATATCTGCCTTGGGAGCTTGGTCATGAACAACTCCATAAACCATCCAAGTGTCCAGGGTCACATCTTACTTGAATGCTTATCTGTGCTAAGAGCCGAGGTCCATGGTCATTGCTGTGAATGGTGCACTTCAAGGCCATGAATTACCTGGAGCTCTCAAGCGATCAGTGAGTGCATTCTCCTCTGGGTCAGGACAAGCTGTATATGGAGTCATGTTACCTGCTGGCTCCTTAAGAATGATGTGTGAGCAACCTTGACAAAAAAGCAATAGCTTTATAATCAATTAAAAAGATTCTCCAGTCTGTTTCAACTTGTGCTTAAACTTTTTCATTTACCATGTGCATACACGGTGGTTCATCACACAGTTATCCTATTTTCTGCCACATAGTATGGACTTCAATTTCCACTTCAATGACAACTGTTGTCACACCCAGTGACAACCGAGTTCTCTACAACTCTGTGACTGTCTTCATTTAAGATGTGCTTGCTCTGTGGTATAAATGGTAAAAATCGTAAATTGGAACTATATAGTTCTGGGTTCATATTATGACCCCACGATTATACCTTCATATCACTGACTGTATGCTTATCCCTTTCATGCAGAGGGTAGAGCTCATGTTAAGTGTTCTTACTGCAGTAAATTTTTAAAAAACAGAAGTGATACAGTTTTGATGACAAACTGGATGTAAGGTGTGAGAGAAAGAAAAATTGAAGGATGATTTTGAGATTTGCATTTTGGGAACTGACTGAATGATAGTGCCGTGTATGAGGGTGAGGCAACCTGGAAGGCAACATAAAGAGGATGAGAAATAAAGAGTCCATCATAGCTGGGCTGCCTTTTAGAAACCTTAGTTAGGTATCAAATAGCCACTTGTCTATTTGGTAGTTAACATAAAAGTAAAAACTAGTGGAAATGCAGAGGGAACTTGATAAGAGTGTAATTGTAGCAGAAGATTTTAATAAAGAATCATATCTCTAAAATAGAGCCAAGAATTCTTTTTATTTTCACTTCTCCAAACATAGCCCTTCCTATACCATTCAACCCAGATGGTTGCCTATTTTTAACCGCAGTCAACGTCAGAGCTTTTATAGTACATTCTCATTATAATAAAAGCATTTTCTTACCAGCGAGCCGTCAAATCTGTGCAGAATTCATACATCCTTTTAAACCGCCACAAACTCTCTATTTTTTTCTCTTTTAAATTCCTCCTTATTTTTTCATCCTGTCTTTCCCTTCTTATTAATTCCTCTTCTTTTACCTAACTCCTTAAATTGCTTAGACACTTTTGCATTTCAACTGACTTTTAGAATCCTTATATTTGGGATCGTATATCATTGTTGTTCTCCTCACAATTTCTTATTAGTAAATGCGTCAGATTATTTCATTGTGTTATGATTTGCTTTCTTTCTTGCCCATAATCATTGCCAATGTATTTTAAAATATTTTGATTCAGAGTGTTGAGAGACTCATTTTAGCATCATCTCCTTTCTCTAGATTCATTGCTTAAGCTGGTGTATCTCCTGCTCCATGGTTATATTAACTAGCACCAAAGCTATGCAGAGGTTATATAGAATATTTCTTTTTTAAAGTTTTATTATTTATTTATTTATTTATTCATTCATTCATTCATTCATTCATTTGAGAGTGAGAGAGTACACAAGCGGGGGAAAGGGGCAGAGAGAGGGAGAGAGAGAGAAAGAGAGAGAGAGAGAGTCAGTGAATATAGGGAAGAGGTGCAGGGGGAGGGAGAGAGAGAATCTCAAATAGTTACATGCTCAGTACAGAGCGTGACCCAAGACCCTGACCCTGGGATCATGACCTGAGCCGAAATCAGTAGTCAGATGCTCAACCAATTGGGCCACCCAGTAGCCCTATACAGAATATTTCTGACTACCCCTAGTAATCCTGTTCATTTGGTATTTAATACTCTTTTTTAGTTCCTGTCCATTGAGCCATATCTCTCTATATAAGTTTTTAGTATTTCTTTTTAAGATCTTGGTTTGCTAACAAATTGATTTTAAGATGTTCTAAATATATCATTTGACTTTCATATGAATTTGTCCCCTCTGGTGTGTCTGCTGCAAGGTGAAAACCACTTTTAATACCCTGCTTTACAATTATCTTTTGTATTGACAATTAAGCACCCAGTCATCTATTTTTTCAAGCCTAAAATATCCCCCAAATGCTTTAACTTTTCTCCCCAAGATATTTTGGTTTGTTTGCCTTTTACTAAATCTTTCTATTTTATAATTGTTAATTCAAACAAGATTCAGTGCTGAATGACCACCAAGATCAAGATAATTTATATAAAAGTATTTTGTAAACTATAAAATACTATTTAAACATAATGTATTTTTTATTGCCATAATTTAGAGGAAAGATTTGTAGTTTAGAGAAAAAATTGTTCTTCTTAGGCTTTATTTCTCACAGGGACATATGTGTGTATACAAGTTCCTGGAGGGACCTTAGGTAAAAAGATATCTTGGCTGCGTCACCTTCTTGCGTGTGACTTTAACGGATAGTCTTTCAGCTTTAATTTAGTAATTTTGTCAAATAGAGAGAGAAAACTATTGTATAAATTTCAACAAAAGGCTTGAGGTAGTTTTAAAAGCAGACATGAAATTGGGTCTTCATAATAGGAGAAGAAACAACACATCAACATAATAAGAATGAAGTATAAATCTGATAGTAAGTTTGAAGGCAGCTGAGGTAGATGGAGAAATGTAATTGTATTTAGCTCTCTTTATGGGAAGGAAGAAATCACACAAATTTCTCAATGTAATCAATATCCTCCTCTCCCACTTCCTGAAAAACTCAAGAATCTCATTCTATAGGCAGAGTGATAGACATTATATGTAAGTATAGAGACACAATAAATGTTATTTCTTATTAAAAAATTTAAATGCAAAAATAGTAATGGTTTCCTGCTTATTGGCTTAGTGTTTCATATTTGTAATTGCTAAGAATAAAGATAAGTGCTATTGGGATACTCTGTTAAATGAAATTTTGAGCTAAATGAGTCTCATGATGTGTAAAAAAAAATAAAGGAAATAGTGTATTGATTGCGTACATTGAATTAAAAAATGCTATCGTATTGCTTAGTTAATTTTTTTCTGATGTAAAAAATACAGAATCAAAGATTTCCTTGAATGGTGGTACCTTAATTGCAATTTTAATTTCCAGTTTAATTTCTTTAAGTATAAATAACTTGATATGGTAATGTTCTTAGCAGATTTTTTTTTAACGGAAGCCATGGGAGCAAAATGTGTATTAGGTAAATGTCCACACAAGTCATGTTTTCCAGTAGATTTCTTTAGTTCAGAATGTGTCTTGTCCTTCCAAAACTGTTCTTTGAACAAATATCATTGATCAGGAAAGCAGTTGTAATTTCCAGTGGAAAAAAAAGGATAATTATTTACCTAGGAGACCATTTTACACAGATAACTGGTGTATTTGACCTCATCTTATGAACAATTAAATGCACCATCAATGGAAATGTTAGCTGAGCGTGCAAAAGAATCAATCAGATACTTCTCAAGAGTGTTCTTATTCACATATGGTTATATTTGTTTATTACAGAATTATCTGGATATTATACTCTATGAAATAGACTGTGAGTAGAGTATGAAGCAGAGTGTTCTTACTCACATATGGTTATATTTGTTTATTACAGAATTATCTAAATATTACACTCAATGAAATAGAGTGTGAGTAGAGTATGAAGCAGGCATATGTTTACTTAGCCATCTCTTAGAAAGAGGAAATTTTCCAACTGATTTTAAGCAGTGATTAAATACTTTAAAAGTAAACGTGCTATCATTATTGCAAACTTTTCATGACAGATTAGTATTACATTTTAAAAGCTGGGTTCAAATAAATTATTATATAAAAATAAGAGTCACTTTTGCTCTGAGAGTAATTCCCATTCCTTACAGTGTGAAGTAACATGGGAAGCTCTATGTTCTGTTTTATTTTTAGTGACTGGTTAAATTTGGACTATTTCAGATAGAATGAGATAAAGCTTTATTTTGTGCCTTATTTAATTTCCAGAAACTGTTGACCAGAGAGAGAATATTAGGGATTAGTTTTGTTATGTGGTAGCAACTAGCAATACATCCCTGTGGGAACATGTTAAATGAGTGTAAATCAGCTTAAATTAGTTGATATTTATTTGGTGCTCACATTTCACATGAGCAAGGATATATAAATAAGTGTTGTTGGGGTCAAGAATGTTCTGTCTTCGGGGCGCCTGGGTGGCTCAGTTGGTTGAGCGTCCGACTTCGGCTCAGGTCATGATTTCATGGGCTGTGGGTTCGAGCCCTGCGTGGGGCTCTGTGCTGACAGCTTGGAGCCTGGAGCCTGCTTCGGATTCTGTGTCTCCCCCTTCGGATTCTGTGTCTCTGACCCTCCCCCATTCATGCTCTGTGTCTCTCTGTCTCAAAAATAAATAAACATTAAAAAAAATTAAAAAAAAAATAATGTTCTGTCTTATTCTAGGTTCTTGTAGCTGAAGTAAGAATCAAATTGACATAATAGAGATTAGCAGGAGAAAATCAAATTTAATTTAGTACGTACAGGGAATCCACATAGACATGGAAGTTCCAAAGGCAGTCAGGAAAAATGAGGTATATATGTTATCCTGAAATAAGAAGGAGTGGGAAGAGGTCTGGAACTTCAAAGGGAGAGAATGCAATTCACAGGAAAATAAAAAAAAGTGAATATATGGTAAACGAATGTTTGCCTTGCCATAGATGCGATTTTCAGATAAAACTTATTTCTGGTAAACACTTATTTTGGGAAAGAGCCCCAATGTAGATTTTTTGTGCAGTTAAGGGAGGGGCAAAAATTTCTCTTGAGACTGTAAGGTCTCAGTTGTCTTTAGCTCAAAGTACTACATATACCAAGTGGCCCAACTTGGCTCCTACACTGTTTATCTTACTAATTTCTTGAAAAGTAAAAAAAAATAATGTGAAATATAATACTAAGCCTCAAACCTTTCCTGGAGAGATTTGGATATATACATATTTTATTTTTATGAACTCTAAGTAGGTACATATGTTTAAATGCGTAATGGAAATTAATGGTGTGTAAAGCTAATAATTTAATGGCTAGGTACTTCACTTTTAAGAACTGAATCAGGTAAAAAAGTTCAAGGAAAAAAAGAGTGAATGGCAGAGAGGCAAGAGCTCACAACTTAGAAAGTGCTTGAGGACTGAATTTTGTAGCTTTTTTACATCCATTATTTCTCTGTTCACAACTCTAACTTCACTTGGATGATTTGCATCGGTAGTGTCTTAAAGTGCTTTGTCAGTCTGGAGACTAAGAGTCTAGTGTAAATATAGTTGCTGCTTGGAGCAGGAGTAACCACTCAGGGTATCAGTAGACTTTTATTAATGAGCTCAACACTACTCCATTTGATCACATCATTCATTCTCTTGCCTAAAGTTTTTCATTTGTGTCTTCAGGATAATGTAAAATCCATGGTGTTGTATATAAAGTGATTTATAATTTGTCCCTGCCCACTTCACTGGCCTCATCTGCCCTTATTTGTCTTACTCTAAAGGCTCTCCTTTAGCCATATTGCCCTAAAGGAATGTGCTCACAGTTGGTTTTTTTAATGCAGAATTTTTCTTTGCAACTAGTAGAAGTTATATTGGACTGTTCATGACCTGATTATGAAGCCTTTCCTGTTGAGAATACCTTTTATTTTATTTTATTTTATTTTATTTTATTTTATTTTATTTTATTTTATTTATTTTATTTTTAACGTTTATTTATTTTTGAGACAGAGAGAGACAGAGCATGAACAGGGGAGGGTCAGAGAGAGGGAGACACAGAATCTGAAACAGGCTCCAGGCTCTGATCTGTCAGCACAGAGCCCGACGCAGGGCTCGAACTCACGGACTGCGAGATCATGACCTGAGCTGAAGTCGGCCGCTTAACTGACTGAGCCACCCAGGCGCCCCAAGAATACCTTTTATTTTAAGTAAACTAATGGGTAGGACGAAGTGCAAATAAAAAGGAAAGCAAAATAGATATTGTGATTTTTTGGCTTGTTTTTGAAAATTAAATCTTAAAAAAGGAGGAAAAAGGAATATGATTCTTGGAACTATTGACCTTTTTCTATTATTCTGTTTCTGGGAATGAAGTAGAGACAGGTTTAGAAAGGATCTCTAATGTCACGGTAGAACTCAGAAAGCCAGTGTAAGTTAATTTCCAATATTCCAATATTAAACATTAACAATTTACATGAAGAATCATTTAAATGCACATGGAGGTTATGAGCATGTCTGTGGGCATGTGAGGCCCATATATACATACTGCATAAATGCATGCACACACACATATGCAGATATACACACTCTTTTTATGTCCTCATCCTCTTCTATAACATTTCACTAAATGATGTATTTTCTCATTGATCAGACCTTGGCTTTTTAATTTTATTTTATACTTTTCCACTAGGAATAAATTATATATTTTAGCTATATTTTCTGTAATCCCATAAATATTTCAGTGTAGTGTGATATATTGTGTATAACAATTAAGAGATAGTAATAAGCATGTGAAGGACTCTAGTGAGGAACCCACTCCCAGGCTGTCATCAGTTCAAACATTAATATCAGAATCCTTATATATGAACAAAAGTGGAATTAAAAATATTTTCCAAGGTGTATAGTTGGCAAGAAAGTATTGTTTGGTCTTATCTGCTCTTGCATAATTGGATCATATGAATAACCAAGCCTAACCTTGCAGGGAGTGGTCATGTGGGTCTTGAGACCCTTTCAAGAGTGTTCCCACTTAACAGAGGATTCTGTTGTCTGATTCCACCAGCCTATTAGCTGAACCTGCCCTTAGTATATTTTCACATTTTTTGTTGGTATGAACCTTTCTTTCAGTGTATTTGTTGTTATGCACAGAAAGAACAGAAACCTCTTTGATCTTACAGAACAGGAATGATTGTTTTAGGTGGCAGAATTTGCTTTATGACTTGCTCTCTCTGTTTAATGTTTGGTCACAAGGTTGTTGGGGAGTAGGGTCTGATGCCTCCACTTTCCCTCTTTACGTTGGAGGTTACAAATGAGCACCTCAAAGAACCTGATAATTGTGAGCCAACAAATTGCCTTAGGTCAGTTTTTATGGTTCTAGTTACAACTTTTATATTCAACTGTTTCTTTGACATACCCTCTTAGACTCCTCAATGTAAGTATGTCCAAAGGCAAATTTATGCTATTTCTTTTCCAAATTGTCCACATCTCTGAAATAGCAACTACTGTCCATTCTTTGGGGGCAATTCCAAAGAATGGAATCATTCTTAATGCCTCCTATTCTGTGACACAACAACAATCAACAGATCCCACGGATTTTATCTCCTTAGTATCCTGCAAATCTATCCATTTCTATTCCTCTCAGTCATCACCTTACTCATCTAAACTATCGGAACCTCTTTACAACAAGTGCTGTTATAACTGGTTTACCTATGTCCACTCTGGTTCCATTCCAAACCATTCACCGCATGGCAACCAGAGTTTCCTTTGTGAAATGTAAATATAATTGTGTGACTGCTTGCTAATGCTTGTTAAAAGTTTTCCATGTGTCTTGGGATGAACACAAAACTTCTTACTTAATATGTCCTAAATTTCCAGTACAATCAGGATTCTCCTCATCTTTTCATTTTCATCTCACATCCTTGATTTTTCCTCTGCTCAGGAGTCCTACTTTTGTTCCCTTACTATTCCCATCACACTAACCTTCTTTATCCTTATAATATTCTACCTTATTTTTCTTTGCAGAGTAGAATATGTCTTATCTTTTTTTTTAATGTTAATGTAAACATCACTTTGTCATTTATGTCCAGTCCACCTGATTAGGTCAAATTCAGGATTACAGGAGAGCATAGCAAGACAGGGGCAAAAGGGCTCTCCTGTTAAATTTATGTATATTTAGGTTAGTCATCATTTTCTGTCTCTTCCACTGGACTCTAATTTCCACAAGGGACCAGTCATGCCAGCTTTTCCATACCACTGTCTCCCCTAGTACCTGATTCTTTGCCTACCATGTAGTAACACTTAATAAATAGGTGAATAAATTCATGTGAAACTTTTTCGAATGTATATGATCTACAATAGAGCAAAAATAAAATGATAAGCACTTTATTGGAGATTCAGGAGAGGGGGCGCCTGGGTGGCTCGGTTGGTTGAGCGTCTGACTTCAGCTCAGGTCATGATCTCACAGACCGTGAGTTCGAGCCCCGCGTCGGGCTCTGGGCTGATGGCTCGGAGCCTGGAGCCTGCTTCCGATTCTGTGTCTCCCTCTCTGTCTGCCCCTCCCCCGTTCATGCTCTGTCTCTCTCTGTCTCAAAAATAAACGTAAAAAAAAAAAATTAAAAAAAAAAAAAAAAGAGATTCAGGAGAGAAAAATCCTGAGTTTTCCAGGAAGCAAGAAGTGGTAAATAAAACATTTTTATCTATTAACAGGAATGTGAGATGATTAAGTACCACCTTGTCTTTATTTACTGTCTTATCAATTCTGTTTTAAAAATATGAAAATATAATAGCATTCTGCTGATGTTACAGGTTTTTATTGTTTTTTTTTTCACTTAATGGTTTCATTTCTTAACATTAGAGGCTCCTAAAATGAGAGTTACAAGAACATGATCATGATTTTACCTGATTCTTGACTAAATTTTGTCTCATTTTCATCTCGCTAATCTGTTTTACTCATCTCTCATATCCCACTGCCTTATTTCTTTGTCTACTTCCTTCACAATTCACACTAGAAAATACATTTTGTATTGAGACCCAGTACGCATTTCTTACTAAATTATTATAGATGAATATGAATATATGCTCAGTGCAGCATATAACCTGAGGAACACAGAACAAAACACTACATGATTATAGTTGCATCCTTCCTACCGTGAACAAAAAGACCCTACTTCCATCTGATGCATTATCATAGTAATGGCCCATAGGCTGATGCGTCTATGAGTAATTTACGAAGACGTTCCCCAGATGCTTTTATTTTGCTTAAATCACTAATGATGAAAGGAGAGGAAATGAATTTAATGTAATTTTGTTAAAAGAAATATATTGAATCAGAATAGTAACGGACAATGTGGAATCCCTTTAATTGAAGCGTTTAATATAAGAAAGAAGACTTACTGCTCTGTTACGGTTGGTGTAGCCTTAGATAATTTCTGTCTCATATCCTGGTGATCTTTCTTTTACTAGGTGAGTCAGAAAAAAATATTTTAAAATATGTAAGTTAACATGTTAGCTTTTTCCTAATGGAAGAATATTTAGTTAAAGTGAAAATTTCAAAATTAATACATTGTATTAGCTTTTTTATTACCAAGAATATTTATAACCTTAATGCTTGATATGGTATATATCCTGGCTCTATGCATTTAGTGCAAAATGGGGCATAATCCTTTTTGTGTGTGTATTAATGTGGTTATGGCTTTTTTATATAAGTGTTTGAATAGTTTCTTTAAAATTATTCTTAATGAGATTTAACAGTATTTTAGTTAAGAAAAAAGAATTTTAAATTCTTTTTAATGAGATACAATTTGGAGTCCTCCTTTCCATATGGCATGCTCAATTTGGTGATGCACATTTCAAATAATCACAGCATTTATGAAAAAATTTGTCCTATTCTCTTAGCTTCTTTGTCAGCAGAGAGAGGAAGCTTCTCTGCTTATCCAGTACTCAGTATGACCGCTGTTGTCCTGTATTTCTAAACTTTGTCAGGTATGTTCAAAGTTTAGATTTGTAGGAAGTCAGCAAAGACCAAGGAATGATGATTGAGGCTTATTTATTCTTGTGGATCTAAGGAAGGAATGGTAGGTCATTTGAAATTGCATGTTTACAGATTTGTTAGCAGTCTTAAATTGTGATTAAGATAGAGATGGAGCACTTTGAAAATTATATGTTTTGATTTCCATTAAGAAAAAGTAAACAAAAAACCAAAAAAAAGAAAGAAAAGAAAAAAGAAAAAACCTCAGGGCCTGACAGTTTCATTGTTAAATTCCTTCAAGGAACAGTTAATCGAGGGCGATATAATTCAGGGCATGGACAAAGATAAAAAATTACCCAAATCATTTAATTATTAAGCTAAACTGATTCTAAAATACTGAGACAAAGCACAAACTGTGAGCTAATGTTCTCCTAGTTGAGTTAATAAGACCCTAATCCTTTGAGATACTCTGTCAAAACTAAGAATTTTGGCAGGTGTGTTTCGTTAATCTTATGAAAATTATTCTACTCTTGGAGATCCACAATAAACATTAACTCATTAAAATGATCTGGAAAGCCCTTTACGAAATAAATAAATATGTTTAACCTAGAGTTGCCAATTTTTTTTTTTTTCTGATAACTACGGGTTTAATGATACATTGTTCTTCACACAGGTGGCTACAGAGGGTTTATAATCCGGGCTATATAGCCATGCAACACAGACCAATTAGCTGAGTGGCTTACTAGATACAGTGCTAGATTGGCTTTTCAAGGAACATATGTTGAGATACAGAAATATATACCAAGGTCACTTTCAAGAGATAGATATAAAATTCCTATAGTAGTAAATTGACAAACTAAAAACAGAAGTTTACATTAGAAACTAAATCAAAACAAAATAAAATATCAAACAAGCAAAAGGGCACTGACTAAATGTTAATTACCTTAATGATATATAGGAGTAGAATAATATTAATAACATCATATATATCCTCTATCATTTGTCTAGTAATAGAAAGTACGTATTATAATAAATTCAATCTCTTAAAAAATTAAATAATTTTCTCCTCTCTCCACCTGCAAAGTTTTCCCTAATATTTTTTACCTTATAACTTTTTATCCATTGCCTTTATCTTCTGATATCTATAGGTCATACTGGAAAATCTACAAACATTGGTTGAAAATCAAATAAAACATTATACCTCTCAAAAACTGTATTTGTTTCATATGGTTTGAGTCATGTACTCAATCTCTTATCCTTATTGATTGTGAAAGTTTTAGATGACATGTAATTCCCAAGGGTATTTTTCTGTTTTTCTGTATATTTAGAGTGTTTGTGGTAATCAAGTTCTGAGCAGGTATTTAAGGATGTATTTTGTCCTCTAGTCTGCATAGTTTAAGTGCTTAGCCACTTTGATTCAGAAAATCTTGCCAAGGTACCATGCCATAAAATTCCTTAAGGATTTTTATTCTGTAACAGTCATTTTTATTTTATTTTTTATTCTTTTCGAGAAAGTGAGCAAGCAGGGGTGGGTCAGAGAGAGAAAGAGAGGGAGAGAGAGAGAGAATCCCAATCAGGCTGCACATTGTCAGCACAGAGCCGGACTTGGGGCTCCAAGTCACGAACTGAGAGATGATATAACCTGAGCCAAAACCAAGAGTCAGGTGCTCAACCAACTGAGCCACCTAGGTGCCCCAAAAGTGATTTTTAAAACAGATATCATCACAAATGGGTATTCATAAAACTATATCACATTAAGGTAGAAATGGCTCTGTGAAAGTTTTGAAAGTCCAGTTTAAGCTATTGTGAATATCAACCACAATTATGCAAAAACATAAACACATGCATGGCAAAAATTCTCTACTTTACAAAATGCATAGTTTCAAAAATAGGTGTATTTAATCTTCGTAAAATAGAAAACCTATAAGTTATATATAATTAAATATCTATTTAAATAACAGCGAATATGGGGATGCCTGGGTGGCTCAGTCAGTTAAGCGCCTGACGTCGGCTCGGGTCATGATCTCAAGATTCGTGAGTTTGAACCCCGCATGGGGCTTTGTGCTCACAGCTCAGAGCCTGGAGCCTGCTTTTTATTCTGTGTCTTCCTTGCTTTTTCTACCCCTCCCCTGCTTGCTTGCTCATACATGCGCACATTCTCTCTCAAAAATAAATAAACAAAAAAGAATGGTGAATATGAATGTATGTGTAAAAATAATATAAGAAGAGCAAATTTTGTTCGTATTTTCCCCCCTAAATACTAACATTTTAACATTCAAATCATGAATATTCCCATATGATGATATACTTAGTAGTTACCCAGGTCAGTGAGTTAACTATATAAATAAATACATATTTTATACACACACACACACACACACACACACACACACACACACACACACACACATATATATATATATATATATATGCAGGCTTACATAATTGTATGAAAATTCTTTCATTCAGGCAATCTCAGAGATAACTTGTCCTTTTTAAAACATGTCACTAGCCTGTTATTGACATTTTGGCCGAGAAATAGTGCTTAATCTTTTTTTTATCTTGACTGCATTACCAAGAATTGGTTGTCAGTTTCCGTAAATGATGATAGTGAACCCTCCAAAGGTCAGCTAATATCAGCATGACTCTGGTCTTTGTAAATAGTTAAATATTATGAGTTTATTTTGCAAATTGCCTAACTTTTCTTTTTGGAAAGTTGAGAGTTGCAGGTTTGAGAAAAGATTGGACAAGATTACAGCTACTCTCATTAATTCATGGATGATTGTTTGCTGCTAATAACTCTGTTACTAACTCCATAGTAAAGAGGAACAGACATGCTACTTTCTCAACCCGTCTCTTTCCCCATAGTCTATGCATATACTGTGTTTATTTTTAATGTTTATTGATTTTGGGAGGGGGCGAGAGAGAGAGAGAAAGAGAGAGAGAGAGGCAGACAGAGACAGACTGCAGGAAGTGGCAGAGAGGCAGGGAGCAAAGGAGAGAGAGACTCCCAAGCAGGCTCCATGCTATCAGTGCAGAGCCCCACGTAGGGCTTGATCTCACGAACTGTGAGATCATGACCTGAGCCAAAATCAAGAGTCTGATGCTTAACCAACTGAGCCACCCAGGCACGCCATGCACTGACTATATTGCTCTAATAGTACATTTATTTTTTTGTCAAGTGAAAAACAAAGGCTTTATATCTATTTTTTTTTTTTAATTTTTTATTTTATTTTTTTTGGGACAGAGAGAGACAGAGCATGAACGGGGGAGGGGCAGAGAGAGAGGGAGACACAGAATCCGAAACAGGCTCCAGGCTCCGAGCCATCAGCCCAGAGCCTGACGCGGGGCTCGAACTCACGGACCGCGAGATCGTGACCTGGCTGAAGTCGGACGCTTAACCGACTGCGCCACCCAGGCGCCCCGGCTTTATATCTATTTTGTGTAGATAGTTGATTCTTATATTTGACTCATTTTTGTGCTTTAGTTCTTTTATGCTGGGCTGGAATTTAAATAAATACATTACTAAATAAATAAATAAATAAATAAATACTGAATTCATTGAGCATTATTATGTGTCAGGCATTTCAGTGAGCATTATTAGTTCATTTTATTCCCTTAAGAACCAAATGAAGAAGTTAATATTATTACATTTACTTTCCAGTTGAGGATAAGGTTTAAAAAGATTAAGTAATTTACCTAAGTTAGCATTAATCGAGTTATAAGTTAAATGTTTGATTATTAATTTATGGTATGATTATTAGCAATATTATAAAGTTGGGGTTAAAATCATTCACTTTAGATTTAGAAGCTCTTTTATGTAGATGGCGGTGTTGTATTCATATCTACATCTCTATTATAGAGTACAATGCTTTATTTTAGTAAACCATCCATAAATGTATTTGTATGAATACACATGACTTACCTTTATGAGTAAGGTTACCTTTTTTCTGTTATGAAACATTTAAGTTTTATAGCACCTATTGGTTTTATATAAACCAGTTTGTTTCTTATTTAAAATTTACAGGTATTTTTAAGAACATAGAAATTTTAAGAAAATCATATTAATTTGAATTTTTCCATTTCAAAATCAATGAGTATAAATGAATATGAGTAATTTTTATGTGGATTAACTAAACAAAGATAAATTGAACATGGTGTGACATTGTTTTATTTTTTCCATCTGAAATTGGAATAAAATATTTAATTTCAAATGTTCAGGCAGACAATACAGGATAATAAGCAAAATTTGTGTTACAATTAGATATCCACTAAAATTCTAAGCAAGACTTTTTGGTTTTAATGTTACGGCCCAGTCACAAAACAATTTTAAATTTGATTACTATAAAATTTAAAGGCAGGAGTGTTTATTTACATCTATCAGCTATGCTTATTTAGTTTTAAATTCTGCATTATTAAATTCTTCCACCACTTTCAATTCAAGATATAATTTAAATAGTTTAACTGAGTCTTTGACTGACTGAAAAGATGTATCTCTTATGATAAGGCAAAATAGGATATTTTTATTACCAGTGTGGACTATTTGAGCACATTCTTAGATTTAGTTTATCAGAAAATCTGCACCCATCATTAAAATCACTTCTGGGTACAGGCACAAAATAATAATTAACTGAAATTCATCAACTATGATCAGGGAGAAGAGGCAGTTTTTGTTTAATAAGAGCTCCAAAGACATATATAAATGAAGTAAGATAACAATCTATATTAAAATGGTTATAATCACTAAATGGTTTCAGATCCTTAGCTAGCATGTTGTAGCATTCATAGTTCTTGGAAAAATAGCTAATATATAAATAAAATATTAATGTTTATGAATAATGCAAATCAAAAGTATGTCAATGCTGTATTAGCCTTAAGAATTATATGATAAAGTAACAATAAACTATCTGTGTATCTATCTATCCTGAAGATACACTTTTTTTCTTTAATTGAAGTACAGTTGACACTGAAGATATACGTCTTTCATTCCTTCATAAAAGGAGCTGAATTACTGTTTGGAAAGATAGCTTAAATGAATGATCTAAAATTATTTTTTAGTTGAGTGATTGACATAGAACACTAATATACATTTTTATATTTCTTAACTTCAAAATATTCCTAGATGTGCTACTATAACCAAAATAGATTATAATAAGTTGGCAGATACTCTTAACATTCTCCACATGTTCCATATAGATACTCCATAACTGGTATCAGGAAATGATGCTATAGCCAAATAATATGATGAGAATAGTCCAGTTTCTGCCTCGTATTAAACGACTCCACATCTTAGTTTTTTCTTTTATAAAATTATAATGCGGAACGATAATTTTCAAAATACTTTTTAAATCTAATTTTTATGATTCGGTGAGGAGGTTTGAGAGCCTTTTTTCTTTTTTTTTCCTTTTTGCTTAAATAATGTGAATGTTCTTTCTTTAGAATTTGTTAAGCTTGTGCAAATTTCTGCAAAATTCCCTTTAAACTGTTTCTACCCTTCAAGTAACATGATTCTTCTAAATAAATACAAGAGAGCAAAAAGGAAGTAGTTTCAAAAGTTAATGTGACAGTGACATTGGAGTCCAGAATGTATAGTTATTTTAGGCTGATTTCTCTCTAATATCGAGAGTAGTTTCTTTCATAAATCATAAGCTAGACACTTTCCATATTATGAAAAGTTCTATAACCAACATGGTTGAGTTTAGTATTAAAGTATGTAATATTCATGAACAGTGGCAAGAGTGTGATTTTGGGTAAAGTCTTTGATTAGGAAATAGTTAAATGTAGCAAATAATTCAATAACTCAGATAGTTTTAAACATGTTAGTGACATAGAGAGTTTAGAATGTAATGAGAATAAATATAAGTTTTATAAATACAAGTCAATTTCCAAATTTCAAATTTCCAATTCTTCATTTATCATATTATTTAAGTAGTACTACTAACTGAAACAAATGCTGGAGTTACGAATACTAATTACTAGGGAGAGTAAAACCCAATTCTCTTGTTTATAGAACTTGAATATTTCAAGTGATATTGATTAAAAGGTGGTGGGAAAGTCCATAGATTTATGGAATATTGCATTTGCCTCCCTTGACAAAGAAGTATTTCGTCTTGCCACTTACATTAGATTCCACAGTTAAGTCAGTGGCCATATAAAGATTTTGGATGCTTTTTAAAAATTAATAAATTGTATTTAGTTTATATCTGAAGAGGTTAAAAGGCTTGGTGATTTAAATATGGCAGTAGAGGTCCATGAACATTATTATGTGCTTAGCAATATTTTAGGTGCTCAGACAACATGGATAAAGAAAGCACTTGGCCTCCAATCATATAGAGGATTATAGACAGTGGACACCAAACCCAACAAATGATTAAAACTTTTTCTTTTTTTTTTTTTTTTTGAGTTTTTTTAAATTTTATCATTTTTAAAATTTACGTCCAAATTAGCATATAGTGCAACAATAATTTCCGGAGTACATTCCTTAATGCCCCTTCCTCATTTAGCCTATCCCCCCTCCCACACCCCTTCCAGTAACCCTCTGTTTGTTCTCCATATTTATGAGTCTCTTCTGTTTTGTCCTCCTCCCTGTTTTCATATCATTTTTGTTTCCCTTCCCTTATGTTCATCTGTTTTGTCTCTTGAAGTCCTCATATAAGTGGAGTCATATGATATTTGTCTTTCTCTGACTAATTTCACTTAGAATAATACCCTCCAGTTCCATTACATAGTTGCAAATGGCAAGATTTCATTCTTTTTGGTTGCTGAGTAATACTCCATTATATATATATTTATATATATTATACATATAATATATAGTGATATATATATATTATATATATATAATATATATATACCACATCTTCTTTATCCGTTCTCCATCAGTGGACATTTGGGCTTTTTCATACTTTGGCTATTGTTGATAGTCCTGCTATAAATATGGGGGTGCATGTGTCCCTTCAAAACAGCACACCTGTATCCTGTGGATAAATGCCTAGTAGTGGAATTGCTGGGTCATAGGATAGTTCTATTTTTAGTTTTTTGAAGAACCTCCGTACTGTTTTCCGGAGTAGCTGCACCAGCTTCCATTCCCACCAACAATGCAAAAGACATCCTCTTTGTCCACATCCTCGCCAACATCTGTTGTTGCCTGAGTTGTTAATGTTAGCCATCTGACAGGTGTAAGGTGGTGTCTCATTGTAGTTTTGATTTGTATTTCCCAGATGATGAGTAATGTTGGGTGTTTTTTCCTGTGTCAGTTGGCCATCTGGATGACTTCTTTGGAGAAGTGTCTATTCATGTCTTTTGCTCATTTCTTCACTGGATTATTTGTTTTTTGGGTGTTGAGTTTGATAAGTTCTTTATAGATTTTGGATACTAATCCTTTATCTGATACGTCGTTTGCAAATATCTTCTCCCGTTCTGTCGGTTGCCTTTTAGTTTTGCTGATTGTTTTCTTCCTGTGCGGAAGGTTTTTATTTTGATGAGGTCCCAGTAGTTCATTTTTGCTTTTGTTTCCCTTGCCTCTGGAGACATGTTGAGTAAGAAGTTGCTGCGGCCAAGATCAAAGAGGTTTTTGCTTGCTTTCTCCTCGAGGATTTTGATGGCTTCCTGTCTTACATTGAGGTCTTTCATCCATTTTGAGTTTCTTTTTGTGTATGGTATAAAAAAGTGGTCCAGGTTCATCGTTCTGCATGTGTCTGTCCAGTTTTCCCAGCACCACTTGCTGAAGAGACTGTCTTTATTCCATTGGTTATTCTTTCCTGCTTTGTCAAAGAATAGTTGGTCATACGGTTGTGGGTCCGGTCCATTTCTGATTTCTCTATTCTGTTCCATTGATCTGAGTGTCTGTTCTTGTGCCAGTACCATACTGTCTTGATGATTTTAGCTTTGTAGTATAGCTTGAAGTCTGGGATTGTGATGCGTCCTGCTTTGGTTTTCTTTTTCAAGATTGCTTTGGCTATTTGGGGTCTTTTCTGGTTCCATACAAATTTTAGGATTATTTGTTCTAGCTCTGTGAAGAATGCTGGTGTTATTTTGATAGGGATTGCATTGAATATGTAGATTGCTTTGGGCAGTATCGACATTTTAACAATATTTGTTCTTCCTATCCAGGAGCATGGAATATTTTTCATTTTTTTGTGTGTCTTCTTCAATTTCTTTCATAAGATTTCTATAGTTTTCAGTGTATAGATTTTTCACCTCTTTGGTTAGATTTATTCCTAGGTATTTTATGGTTTTTGGTGCAATTGTAAATGGGATGGATTCCTTGATTTCTCTTTCTGTTGCTTCTTTGTTGGTGTATAGGAATGCAACCGATTTCTGTGTATTGATTTTATATCCTGCAACTTTGCTGAATTAATGAATCAATTCTAGCAGTTTTTTGGTGGAATCCTTTGGGTTTTCCATATAGAGTATCATGTCATCTGCAAAGAGTGAAAGTTTGACCTCTTCCTGGGCGATTTGGATGCCTTTTCTTTCTTTGTGTTGTCTGATTGCAGAGGATAAGACTTCCAATACCATGTGGAATAACAGTGGCGAGAGTGGACATCCCTGTCTTGTTCCTGACCTAAGGGGGAAAGCTGTCAGTTTTTCCTCATTGAGGATGATATTAACGTTGGGTCATTCATATATGGCTTTTATGATCTCGAGGTATGCTCCTTGTATCCCTACTTTCTGGAGGGTTTTTAAGAAGAAAGGATGCTGTATTTTGTCAAATGTTTTCTCCACATCTATTGAGTGGATCATATGATTCTTGTCCTTTCTTTTATTGATGTGATGAATCATGTTAGTTGTCTTATGGATATTGAACCAGCTCTGCATCCCAGGTATAAATCCCACTTGGTCATGGGGAATAATTTTTTAAATGTATTGTTGGAACTGGTTGGCTAATATCTTGTTGAGAATTTTTGCATTCATGTTCATCAGGGAAACTGTACTATAGCTTCTCCTTTTTAGTGGGGTCTCTGTCTGGTTTTGGAATCAAGGTAATGCTGGCTTCATAGAAAGAGTTTGGAAGTTTTCCTTCCATTTCTATTTTTTGGAACAGCTTCATGAGAATAGGTGTTAACTCTTCCTTAAATGTTTTGTAGAATACCCCTGGAAAGCTGTCTGGCCCTGGACTCTTGGTTTTTGGCTGATTTTTGATTACTAATTCGATTTCCTTACTGGTTATGGGTCTGTTCAAATTTTCTGTTTCTTCCTGTTTCCGTTTTGGTAGTGTATATGTTTCTAGGAATTTGTCTATTTCTTCCAGATTGCCCATTTTATTGGCATATAATTGCTCATAATATTCTCTTATTATTGTTTTTATTTCTGCTGTGTTGGTTATGATCTCTCCTCTTTCATTCTTGATTTTATTTATTTGGTTCCTTTCCTTTTTTTTCTTGATCAAACTGGCTAGTGGTTTATCAATTTTGTGAATTCTTTCAAAGAACCAGCTTCTGTTTTCATTGATCTGTTCTACTGTTTTTTTGGTTTTGATAGCATTAACTTCTGCTCTAATCTTTATCATTTCCTGTCTTCTGCTGGTTTTCGGTTTTATTTGCTGTTCTTTTTCCAGCTGTTTAAGGCATAAGGTTAGGTTGTATATCTGAGATCTTTCTTCCTTCTTTAGGAAGGTCTGGATTGTTATATACTTTGCTTTTATGACCAGCTTTGCCGCGTTCCAGAGGTTTTTGGTTGTGGTGTTATCATTTTCATTGGCTTCCATATACTTTTTAATTTCTTCTTTAACTTCTTGTTTGGCCCATTCATTCTTTAGTAGGATGTTCTTTAGTCTTCAAGTATTTGTTACCTTTCCAAATTTTTTCTTGTGGTGATTTCGAGTTTCATAGTGTTGTGATCTGAAAATATGCACGGTATGATCTCGATCTTTTTGTACTTGCTGAGGCATGATTTGTGTCCCAGTATGTGGTCTGTCTTGGAAAACGTTCCACGTGCACTAGGCAAGAATGTATATTCAGCTGCTTTAAGATGAAATTTTCTGAAGATATCTGTTAAGTCTATCTTGCTCAGTGTGTCATTCAAACCCATTGTTTCCTTTTTGATTTTTTTATTACATGATTTGTCCATTGCTATGAGTGGGGTGTTGAAGGCTCCTACTATTATGGTATTATTATTGAGTTTCTTTATGTTTGTGATGAATTGATTTATATATTTGGGTGCTAGCACGTTCGATACATAAATGTTGTTAGGTCTTCTTGGTGGATGGACCCCTTAATTATGATATAATGCCCCTTCTTCACCTCTTGTTACAGTCTTTATTTTAAAGTCTAGATTGTCTGATATAAGTATGGCTATTCCGGCTTTCTTTTGTTGACCATTAGCATGATAGATGGTTCTCCATCCCCTTATTTTCTCAACGTTTTTTTATTTATTTTTGGGACAGAGAGAGACAGAGCATGAACAGGGGAGGGGCAGAGAGAGGGAGACAAAGAATCGGAAACAGGCTCCAGGCTCCGAGCCATCAGCCCAGAGCCTGATGCGGGGCTCGAACTCACGGACCGCGAGATCGTGACCTGGCTGAAGTCGGACGCTCAACCGACTGCGCCACCCAGGCGCCCCTCCATCCCCTTATTTTCAACCTGAAGGTGTCTTTAGGTCTAAAGTGGGTCTCTTGTAAACAGCATATAGATGGATCTTGTTTTCTTATCCATTCTGTTACCGTTTCTGACTTTTGATTGGAGCATTGAGTCCATTGACGTTTAGAGTGAGTACTGAAAGATAGGAATTTATTACCATTATGTTGCTTGAAGAGTTGGAGTTTCTGGTGGTGTTCTCTGGTCCTTTCTAATCTTTGTCGCTTTTGTTATTTATGTATGTATGTATGTATGTATGTATTTATTTATTTGTCATCTTTTCTCCCCTCAGAGAGTCCACCTTAAAATTTCTTGCAGGGCTGGTTTAGTAGTCACAAACTCCTTTAATTTTTGTTTGTCTGGGAAACTTTTTATTTCTCCTTCTATTTTGAATGACAGCCTTGCTGGATAAGGATTTCTTGGCTGCATATTTTTCTGATTCAGCACATTGAATATATTCTACCACTCTTTTCTGGCCTGCCAAGTTTCTGTGGATAGGTCTGCTGCAAACCTGATCTGTCTTCCCTTGTAGGTTAAGGACTTTTTTTCCCTTGCTGCTTTCATGATTCTCTCCTTGCCTGAGTATTTTGTGAATTTGAGTCTGATATGCCTTGTTGTTGGTCGGTTTTTGTTGAATCTAATGGGACTCCTCTGTGCTTCCTGGATTTTGATGTCCCAGGTTAGGAAAGTTTTCCGCTATGATTTGCTCACATAACCCTTCTATCCCTATTTCTCTCTTACCCTTCTGGGACCCCTATGATTCTGATGTTGTCCCTTTTTAATGAGTCACTGATTTCTCTAATTCTGAAATCATGCGCTTTTGACTTAATCTCCCTCTTGTTTTCTGCTTCATCATTCTCCATAAGTTTGTCCTCTATGTCACTGATTCTATGTTCTCCCTTGTCCATCCTTGCCGTGGTGGTATCCATTCAAGATTGCAGCTCAGTTATAGCATTTTTTACTTCATCCTGACTAGCTTTTACTTCTTTTATCTCCACAGAAAGGGACTCTAATCTATTTTTGACTCCTGCTAGTATTCTTATTATTGTGATTCTAAATTCTGGTTCAGACATGTTGCTTATATCTGTGTTGGTTACGTCCCTGGCTATCGTTTCTTCCTGCTGTTTCTTTTGGGGGTGAATTCCTGCTGAATTCTGTGGTTCAGGCTGTGCAGATTGTTGTGTTAATCCTCAGATCAGTTTTCTAGGTGTGCAGGATGGTTTAATGTTGGTCTGCCTGTATTTAATGGATGTGAGACACACAAAAAACTTCCATGTTGTTCTGCCATCTTGGCTCCTCCCCCCACTTTTTCTTTTTTTTTTTTTATTTGAGCAGGATAAGAAAGATTAAGAGTATATATGATGGTCAGTATAGAAGTAAAGACTTGGAAGATGTGAGGAATTAGTAATTAGTGATGACAAAATCTGGCGCAATAGGGTTCTAGACAGAGAGAGTGGTCCATGACAAGAAACATGCCTCTTATGTTGATCAGAGAGCAAGAATGCCAGTGTAGCTGGGTAGAGTGAAACACAGGGATAAGAGTAGAAAATAAGTCTGAAAGGCATAGGGAAGGGTCAGATTGGTTAGTGTGTTATAAACAAATCTAAGAACATTAGCTTTTAGTCAAATGAAATTGGGAGCCCTCTTAGGGTTTTCAGTAGGGGAATAGCATGATCTGACCTATGTTTTCATAGGATAACTCTGACACGATGGTGATAGGTTTCTAGGAGAAGGATGGGTGTGTTCACTGTAGTGCAGGGCAGAGAAGATGATGGCATGAAATATTGCAGTAGCATGGTGAGTAGTGATAGTGGGTTCTGGTTATATTTTGAAGCTTGAAACAGTAGGGTTTGATAAGGGTTTGGATGTGGTTTGTAAAAGAAAGAGAGAAGTCAAGGATGACTCTAGGATTTTGACACTATCAACAAGAGAGCTGGGTTTGCCAACACTGGATTTGAAGAATTTGTTAAGAGCAAATTTAGAGAGGAGTTTTTGGATTCAGTTTGGATGTTAGAAATATTAGAAATAAAAGGAGGATGTTTAAAGAAGATTTGGGTGCTACTTTATGTTTCAGGAATAGCAGTGAGGCTGGTGTGGTTGGAGGGCAGTGAGTGAGGGATGGTCTTTAGAAGATAAGATCTGAGAAGAGCCAGGGGCTTTTGGATTTTATCCTGAATAAGATAAAAGGGCATTGAGAGTTAGGAATAGAGAGGGAACAGATTAGATCTATAACTGAAAAGGATTACTGTGTTCTTGGGCTAGATATTTAAATATGCTGTCTTATTTTCTTATGGGAAGAAGAAAGTAATTCATTTATTTATTACAAAAATAATAATTGACTTAGAAGATAATATATTAATATCACCATTTTTTTAAATGTAATGACATTGTTATCCATGGACATAAGCAGTGACCCAGTAAATGAAACTCTAAATGAAACCAGTTGGTGGGCCTATTCAAAATCAAAGAGAAACTCTAAAAGTAATTCAGTATATTTACCTTAATAGTTCTTAAAAAAGTTGATCTTTGTTTTTATGTAATAATATCAGACATGTAACAGCTGGTGTGGGAGTCTTCATTTTCATGTTGCTTTAGTGAGTATTAAGGAATATCAAGTCTTGAATCTTAAATGTGAAATTGATAAATATGTGAAAGTTTCATATAATTTTTCTAGGTCAAGTAAAATGGCATTTTACACAAGGATTATAAAAAATGATTGCAAGTATTGATTAACTACAGTTATGTCAAAGCAATTAAATATCTTAGACTGTAACATGATGCATTCAATAAAATTTATTATGATTTATGTAGGTTGTGATAAGTTTTATCACTTGTACAGTTTGGTGAACTGAAAAACAAAAGTTCATGGTTACAAAGTTCTGTAGCTCCTCTCATGAGGGGGCAGCATCTATTTCCACACCCCTCCACTGTGAGCTGATCTTGTGACTGGGTTTGGCAAACAGAATGGGGCAGATAAAGCTAGGTTCTTAAGAGGACTTTCAGTTGCCCTTATTGCCCTGAGACAGTAAGGAAGATGGTTTCGTCTATTTGAGGATAAGTGGTCACATGGAGAAAAACCAGGCCAGGCACAAAGACAACGACGAACACTGGCCATTTGGCACAGGATTGAGACCATCTTGGACCTTTCATTCTAGCCAGACTTCTAGTCCAATGAGCCACGTGAGTGAGCCTAAGAAAACCAGAGAAACTTCCCATGTAACACAGAATCATGTGAAATGATAAATTTTTACTGTTTTAAGCCACTGAGTTTTGGGCAATTTGTTATTCAGTGATAAAAAACTGAAACGCGTGAATGAAATACTTTTTGGAGTTTGCATATATTATCTGAGTATGGTTTAACCAGGTGTTTTTTGGTTCATTTAGCAGTTAGTTAATCAGTGACTACCAAGCACTTTGTGCTCAGTGCTCTAGGAAATAAAAATATACAGTTTAAATAGTGTCAGTAGGGTAAATAATAGTTGAGTTGGGATAATAAGTATTCAACTCTAAAAATTGGTATTTGTATAAGACATGAACTCATACGCTCTCAGAATTCAGCAGGAACTTCTGGAATTTCTTGAAATTGAGATTCAATAAAGTCTATGAGGGAGCTTCATTTCTGAGCTAGGGTTCAAAAAATAGGAATCGTAGTAGGTGTTGCAGGAAGAGGGCTCTCAGTTGAAGGGAATGGATTAGGCAAAAGTAAAATAGAGGGTAAGGATTATATACTATGATAGGTATACCATGTAAATAGTAAGTGAAAGGGAGATAAGTTTGAGAAAACACAGATTAGATCCAGATGCTGTCGTCTAGTTAATTCTGTATGTATCACATATCTATTACCAAATAACAAGTCACCTAAAGAGGAGCACCTTAAAACAGCACAGTTTGTTGTCTCTCACAATTCTGTGGTTGGTAACTAGGCAGTGTTTCTCCTGATCTCACCTTCAGTACTCTTGGCTTCAGTCATGTGATGGCCTGACAGGAGTTGGAGCATCCGAGGTGGCCCTACTCTCATGTCTAGCAGTTGGTGCTGGCTGTCAGCTGGGACATTTTGGTTTTTTCCACATGACCTCTAAGCCTTCAGTAGATTGTACCAGTCCGCTTCATAGAATTGCAGTCTCAGTCTTCTAAGATGGTGAGAACAAGAGCTTCAGGATCTTCTAAGATCCATACTCTGTGACCCACACAGCATCACTTCTATAGTATTCTGTTGGTCAAAACAAGTTATTAGGCCATTAAAATGTAAGGACGTGGGGAACTAGTTTTCGCTTTTGATGGGAAGTACAGCAATACCGCACTGCAAAGGGGTATGAACGTAGGAAGACTTGATTTACTGGCATCTATCATAATAATCTATCACACCATGAATTAAAGAGTGTTGTTAAACAGTAAGAATCCAATGGCTGTTTTGAACCTGAGATTGGAGTTTGTGTATGTAAGCTTTGTTTAAGAATGTGAATATGGCCCTTATGAATAGGTCATATTAAATATGAGAGCAAACTGAAGAGCAGGAAGTAAGAGTAGGGGACTTTTCTAGTAGTTTAGGGGAAGATAATGTTTGAATTACAAAATGGACATTTTTATCTATAAGCAGGAATTGACATTTAATGTGTAGTTATGCAAAATATAGTAAGCCTTCACATTTGAATTTTTAAAGATGTATAATTTATCTTCACTTTTATTTTCTACTGTAGTATAAAAGGTAAGTATAAATTGTTTACATTTTCAAATATATATTATTGTAAATAAAATAAAAAACCTAATCCACAAAAATGTTTGTTATCAAACAGTTGTTCTCTTTGGTTATGTTAAGATTTTATCTGAATAGTATTATAATTAGCTTGACTATTAGACTGCATAGGGGCAGCTGAGCAAATAACCTGATACAAATGAACTCATGTGACCTGGCAGGCAGCTCACAGAAAATTCCTAAGCATAGAACAAGGGCAATTTTTACATTCTGAAAACCTGGAGTTAAAAAAAGAAAAAAAAAAAAAAAAGAAGGGGCACTTGGTTGGCTTAGTAGGTTAAGCGTCTGACTTTGGCTCAGGTCATGATCTTATGGTTCGTGAGTTCAAATCCTGCATTGGGCTCTCTGCTGTCAGTGCAGAGCCCGCTTAGGATCCTGTTTCCCTCTCTTTCTGCCCCTCCCCCGCTCAGTCTCACTCCTCTCTCAAAAATAAATGAAAATATTTTTTAAAAAAAGGAAAAGAAGAAAGAACAGTTTCTGTCTCAGCAGTAAAATGATAGCAAGTACTCTAGGATTTCTCTTCTGTCCCTTGATTTAACTACTTGTGTGTTTACCCAACTACCTAACTATCCACCTGCGTATTCTCTGCCTTAGAAAAATAAAACAGCAAAAAAATATTTAAGATAATTAAACATGTTTTGTATGTAACTTAAATAAATAAGAAAATTATCTTAAAAGGATAGAAAAGGAATTTCTTGAATTTAAACATTGAGTTTTATTTATTCATGGTCGCCAAAATCACGCTATGTCTGCTCGTTGTGCATAGGGGTTGGAATGAGTGTCCAAAAGTAAACACAGATTGTTTTGGACAGATTTGTAGAGGAATAATTTACATGCCTTATAGTGCACTCATTTTAAGTGTAAATACCAAGCATTTTAAATGCATTTACAGAATTCTGCAATCATCACCACATTCCCGTTGTAGAACATTTTCTATTACTCTATTCCCACCATCAGCCCCAGGCAGCCACTGGTCTGCTCTGTTTCTCTTTTCTGGGCATTTTGTATTAACAGTATCATAAAGTCTGTAGTCTTGTACATCTGTCTTCTTTCACTCAGCATGTTTTTGCGATTTATCCATATTGTAACATGCATCAATACTTGTTTTTTCCCCCTTGCTGAATCATATGCCATCATACACTGATTTATGTTACAGATATGATTTATGAGAGATATGATTTATATCTCCAAAAATGTACAATATATATAAGTTTATTTCATAGTGTCACCATGCCTTTTATTTATTTATTTTTATTTTTAGTATTATTATTTTTTTAGCCTGTAGTCGGGCTATTTTTAGTGCTATTTTAACCATTTTACTTTGGGGACATCTTGTAACAATTTCCATGCTACTCTCTGACTTAGCTTTGTACAGATGGTGATCTCTTGAGAGTGAGTTGGCACCTGTTAAATCCTCAAACCTTTCATGTATACATGAAACACACACACACACACACACACACACACACACACACACACAATACACACATATTATACAATAAGATAGCTTCCTGTAAAAAAAAAAAAAAGACTATCACTCTTTTACAGGGAATAAATTTAGCAATTTCTGTCTCTATGTTCCCTGGCATGCATTCAAAATGTCTGTGTAAGTCAGCCATGAAATTCAGTCTATTCCTTTTACATTCTACTCAGGTATACTCTGTGATATTTTGGCTACAACTTTTGATTATTAATAAAAATAATATTATATTTGGTTAATTAGGTAAAAACTTAAAAATTATGTTTTCATGAGAAAAAGTATATTGTACAATATAAGATTCCAACTCACTGAATGCGCTTTATGTAATGTGCTTTGGCTTTCAAAGGAATAATAAGAAATAATGTGCCCAATTTAAAAGTTTTAATTTTAATGCACATTTGTTTCCTTAGCATTTGTGGAATCCAACATCTCGAACGGATAGGAAAGAAGCTGAATCTCTTTGACTCCCTTTATTTCTGCATTGTGACATTTTCTACTGTGGGCTTTGGGGATGTCACGCCTGAAACCTGGTCCTCTAAGCTTTTTGTTGTTGCCATGATCTGTGTTGCTCTTGTGGTTCTACCCATACAGGTAAACACAGCCAGGTTAAGTTTTATAGAAATGTATAAAGCCTTATAAAATGAAATCTTCCATGCTTAGAATGAAATGTGGGCGGTTTATTAATCTATTAACATATGTTATTATTGTATCCAGTCAATTAATTAAAATGGCCTCAGGAAATTCCTTCTCACATTATATTAGAAACTGATTTTTTACCCCTATTCACGAGTGATAAAGCTCACATCTCATTCCACTTCTTGAAGATGTTTCTTTTATATAGGGGTATTTAACTTGTTAATTATAAGATCATAGGATTTAGTTGTAATTATAGAATGATAGACCAAGGAAATAAACTTATGAAGGTTTGATTTCTTTTGATTCTTGAAATAATATAAAAGCTGAACATTGTAGTAAGTAAAAATGGATCGCATTTATTGGTCAACTAAAACAAAATCTGAAGATGATACATAAATATTATGCAACGTTTTGGGAGTGGATAAGGTGGTCGCAAAGGGACAGAGGTATAAAAGGAGACTAAAGATGAGTAGATGCAATCTCCACCTCATTCTTACAGTGAGCTTTTGGGTGCCTGTGGGTGAGCAGCTTAGAAATAAGATATGGCAAATACAAATCAAATTTGTATCTTCCATTACAAACCCTTGGCCACAGTTTATCTAAGTATACTTTATGTAGGTATGAAAAAGATCTTCCTACTCCTGTTCAACCATGCGTGTATTCCTTCCTGACATCCCTCCTCTATTCCATCTACTTCCCTTACATACCAACTGCTGCTATGCAACTAGAATGTGGCCGTGTGTGTTGGGTATCTCTCATTGCATGAGATGTGTGCTGAACTTGGTAGAAAAATGTAGAAGAAATGCCATTGAGGTTTTTCTCTTTGATGCAGCGCATGGCACATCATGGCTGCCTGCTTTCCTGGGCGTAAAGCAGAGGCACAGACCTTTTAGTGCTGTTATGATATAGTAGGAAATTCATATTAATATGTTTCTATAGAGACCTGAAACCCCCAAGAAGCATTAGCGACCTCTGCAGCAATCAAATGAAAAGTCTGTTATTGAAGGGAATGTGGATAATTTGAATCTCAATGAGTTCCATATAAGAAATTGAGTATATCTAATAAACAATGGATGTATTGCATTGGTTTTTATTTTCATGCCTGGTGTTTTTCATTCATATGTGGAAAATGCATTACAGTTTGAACAGCTGGCCTATTTGTGGATGGAGAGACAAAAGTCAGGTGGAAACTATAGTCGACATAGAGCTCAAACTGAGAAGCATGTTGTTCTGTGTGTCAGTTCACTGAAGATTGATTTACTTATGGACTTTTTAAATGAATTCTATGCTCACCCAAGACTTCAGGTACATTAAAATTATGTTATGCATTTTACTGGATCATACCTAACATATTGTCAAAGTCAATTAACTGAAGGTGCAGCCTGTGTTCTGGAGGATTTTATTTATATGCTCCAATTTAGAAAGAGTAAATGAAGAACTACAAATATAACCGGGAACATAGAAAAAATGCTTAAAGAATACACAGTATTTTAAGTTTCCTTCTGTATCTACACTAAAAGACAGATGGAATTATGTTAATGCTACAGAGAAAGGTTTTCTTTGAATTAAAAGGATTGTTTTTTTTTCTCTTTTGGGTAATATATAAATGATATTTTTATGAAACAGTGAAATTTAAAATAAAATATAAAACAATGAAAAAGTAATTTCACAGTATCATCTACTTGAAAATATCAAAAATTTTATCAAGTGTTGCTGATAGAAATGTAGAAGTCTGAAATTTCCATTTTTTCCTTTGTTTCCTAGAATGTAACTAGGTCGTATAGTAGCAATGAATCACCAAAAATTGGACAATAACTGGCTGAATTGAGAACACTAATTCAGAAAAAAAAATCTCTTCATCTGTCTATGCAGATAAAATCTTCAGATACTTTTCCACTTGCCATGGTAGTGGGCCAATGTAGATTTAGGTAATCTCCTTTCCTGCTTAATGCACTTAATTTAGGTCAAACAGGAAAGAGCTACTTGAATGTCTTGTATTTCCTCAGTAAAGTTGTCAAGAGGTTGGACAATCTTAAGATCAAGACAGTACTGAGTATAGTTCTAATTAGATCTCCCTTAAATTGACTTTTGGAGAACTTAAAATTTTTTTTATTATTTATTTATTTGTGTGTGAGAGAGAGACAGAGTGTGAGTGGGGGTGGGGTAGAAAAAGAGGAAGACACAGAATCTGAAGGAGGTTCCAGGCTTTAAGCTGTCAGCACAGAGCCCGACGAGGGGCTCGAATCCATGAACCATGAGATCATGACTTGAGCTGAAGTTCAGCCCTTAACCAATTGAGCCACTCAAGTGCCCCACACTGGAGAACTTTTAAAATACTTAAAAAAATATTTTTAAAAATACAATTTATAAGTGATACTTAAATTACATGATACATTCTTTTGTTTTCATATAATTTGCATTTTTGAAGAAATACCATATTTATTTGTTTTTATTATTATGCATATTAAATAATTACAGGTTTTCTCTTTATAACCCATAAAGAAAATCTATTTTGGGGAAAATTTGAAGCCCCAAATTTTGATATATAGTAATTTATTCTGATAAATATCAATATGGAGAGTTCTCAAAACTGTCCAGATTTCTACCGGATATATTTTAGAGTGATAAAATGGCGAATGTTTACCACAGAATTGTAATAACTATAAACTGTGTATTAAACTATTTTATCACTCAGAATACCTTTGTGTTTTCTCCAAAGGACCATTATTTTGAAATACATGATCTTAAACGGTTAAATTTACTTTGTATTATCAATATTCTTATGAATCCTTATCCGTTCAGATATTCATCAGAGATTTTTCATTATTATCAATAAATAATATGACCAAATGATATAAATCACCATCATAGTTTTTCAAAAAGTAAGTAACAATTTGAAGTATGAATTGATTTTTAAGCACCTCTTCCCTGTGTGTATTGTATATTTTAGAGTTAGCCTGAAGTTATTACTGAAAACTTCATAGGCTGGAAATGTATACATAGTAAGCACCGGTTACTTTCTCTTCATGGTACTAATGAGACTGAAAAAGATCAGGATTATTGTATTTTGTTTTATGTGATTTTTATATGTCTCAGTTATGTTTATTACAGTGTCATGTTAATTAATATATGCCCAGGTTTTAAATGCAGATTTTTAATTACTAGTGAAAGTTTATTTCTCTTTCATTGTATTTCTAAATGTTCTTAGACATTCTGTTTACTTATGTAATATAAAACACAGCATTATTGATTTCATCCTATTGCCCATTTTATTTTGAACAGGATTATTATGTGGTGATTTTGTGTCCTACTGAAATGGATGTGCAAGTTCGGAGGGTACTGCAGATTCCAATGTGGTCACAAAGAGTTATCTACCTTCAAGGCTCAGCCCTTAAAGATCAGGATCTGTTGAGAGCAAAGTAGGTATCCCTATCTATTTTCCATCTTGCAATACTTTAATATCTTTTCTCTCCTCCAAATTTTAGCGGTTTTCTTCTTGAAAGGTGTATTTAAGTACTTTTGAATACAGGGTCTTGCCTTTATCCTACTGCTGGTCAAATTGAAAGATTAAAAATATAAAACCAGTGTTTTGCTCCTCTTTCTCAGTGAGAGGATATTCAGTGGACCGTGTCCACACAACACAATAAGGAGTGTGGCATGGTGTAATTAGCTGAGTTACCCAGACCCACTGTTAGAGTAGTCTCTGAATCCTTGAATACTGTTTTTATTCCACAAATAAAAATCTTGTGCCAAACATTATGTGAAATGCCAAAGCAGTTTGAGTCACGGTTTAAATTTTTAGAGTTTATATTATATAGTGGGCAGATGACACTTCTGTTGCCTGGTGTTAGAGTTGTCCCTGGGGGCTGGAGGAATCAGAAGAGTAACTGAGTCTTAGTTGCTCTTTTCCTGTTGCACATGTGCTAGCCAGCCTCGCTTAAAGGTGACATAGGCGTAGGCATTTGTCACAAATCATGGGGTCGTTCCATATAAGCAGAGTGAAAGCATGGTTGGGCAGACCATGGACACCAGGGAGTCAGGGCATCTGCAAACAATACCCATAGCTTCAGAAGCCAGAAGAAATCTTTAGCAGAGGTGGTTTTGCTCCATGTTTTTTGTTGCTTTTAAAGTTTTAAACATGTCTTTGTTGGGGAGGAAAAAATCACTTGTCCCTTTCTAGGTCCTTCTAGCTGGACTAAGAATCAAATTGACAAGAGACAGATTAACAAGAGAAAATCAAATTTAATAGTGCATGTACAGGGAATCCATACGGATGTGGAACTTTCAAAGACAGTTAGGCAAAAGGAGGTATATATGTCATTCTGAACTAAGGAGAAGGGGTAGAAGAGAAGGGGTAGAGGTCTTCCAAGGGAAGGAAAATAATTTACAGGAAGATGAAAAAGAGTAATTATTTGGTAAGCATATGTTTGCTGGGCCACTCAGAGAGAATGGGACATGGAAAATTTTGATCAAACAGGCCTTGCTAGGTTCCTCCCTCCCTATCCTACCTAGTTTATATCCTAAGGTAGTTATCTATGGTGATAGCTCTCTTCCTGGAGCAGATTTTCTCATCTAATCTAAATTCTTCTTAGGCAGTGAGGAGGGAGATAAAGACCTTTTTCTGAATCTGCTGGGTTTTGATTGCTTTTTAGCTTAAAATAGTCTTCATGCCAAAGTGGCCCATCTTGGGGTGGCCTGCCCTTGGATCCTACACCTACATATTTATCCTTGAGTTGTCTTACAAAGTCTTTTAAATATGTCTCCTCACTGAATTTTAGAGCATACGTTTTTTTTTCTTTGTTGTTGTTGTTTTATTTTTTTCTGGCTGTCTTGGTATGTGTGTTAATGGGTATGGGTGTGTTTGTGCATGTTCTGTGTGTGTGTGTGTGTGTGTGTGGTGTGTATGTGTGTGTGTGTGTGCAGGATGGTGATGGAAAAGAACAGAAGAAAATTCTCAAACTCTTTTTTGCTACATACTCCTGCAAGTTGATGACTAGATATTTAGTAACTGGAACTTGGACATTACTTTTGATTTAGATGCAACAGGTCACTTAAAGTGAGATCTTCAATGATTTAATACCTTCTGAAACAAAAAAGTTAGTAGAAACTATCAGGATATAATGAATGGTGCATAATTAGGAAATTTAGTTTCTTTGAAAATATATTAGTTTTTTTGGTGGATTAAATACTCCATAGTTGTCACTGTACATACAGTTGTTAAGTCAGATTCTCCCAGTACCTCAAGTAAAAGATGACTTTAGGTGTTTGCTATTTGCTATCTAAATGCATTATTTGGGAACTCTAAAAAAATAGTTGCTTAGGCACTAACATAACTTGGATCTTTATATTCGTCTGCATCAGTAATCAATATGTTTATTTTATTGTGTACATTAAGTTCTTCACATAAGAATAATTCCCATATTATGTTCACTATGAATTTATGTGATAAATGAAGCCTTTTCATTATGTAATAAATTAAGCTCTTAGAATTATCTGTTAGTATTTTAGCTTGATACTATAGAAAGTAGCAGAATTTGCTGCCCCCAAATGTGCCTCCAAGGCAGGATTATCACAAGCTGGTTATTTTTAAGGAAACACTAGATTTAGGAAAAACTGAAAGCCAAGTAGAAGTTAACCCTTTTTGTAAGGGATATTTACATTTGTAAGGAACATCTCAATCCATAAGGCTGGCTCCCCCTCAGTGCCTGGAAGAGGAGGATAACTCAATCTCTGGAAATTTTTGTGAATGAGAAGGCGAAGACCTAAATCTGCGTAACAATCTTACGCTTGTTTACTGTGCTCTCTTGATAGGTCCCATATCTGGTTCCCCCTACCTTTAGCCAAACATCTTTTGTCTTTAGCTGAAGAAGGAGTTTAAGGTGGTGGCCTCATGGGAGAGGAGTTAATAGTTTTCCTTTGTGTCTCCCACTTATACCTTATACAGGAAGCATCTGTGTTATTAAACTTGTTTGTTTTTCTTCTGTTAATCTGTCTTTTTATTACAGAGGGGTCTCAGCCAAGAACCTAGAAGGGTAGAGGGAAAATTATTTACTTATATATTTATTAATTTCACAATTTAGAATTAGCATAATTCATTTATTATTAATAGTATTAAAATGATTTCTCAGCAAAATCAACCACATTTACAAGAATCATTCATTCATTGGAATATAAAAAGGATGATAATGAGGATGAGAGAGGTAGCAGGCTGGTGATACTAAAAAATCTGGGTTAAGAAAGAAGTATTCATTTTATGTTCATTTCTTATCCTAATGTCATATAAAGATTTGGGATTTAATGTTAACTAATACATTCTTCAACACAATTTCCCATGCAAGAAACAAGGAGTAGGATTCTCCAAACCAGTTCCAAAGGTCAGTTGCATGAATTTTGAATTGCTTTGTTGAAGATGATGTTTTGAAAATGTTTTGCAATACTCATTATCTTATAACCATGGCTTAATATTTTCCCAAAACTGTTTGGTTTGGTCTAATTTCATGGACTTTTCTCTTTTCGCTGCATAGAAAATATAATTTTGGGGAGGGGGGAAGGTTTATTTTATCATAATGAACCAAAAAGACAAAACATTTCTTATTTTGAAATTAACATTTTGATGTTTTTATTTTTTTTAAGGATTTTTAAAAAAATTTTTAAGTAATCTCTACACACAATGGGGGTCTTGAATTTACAACCCCTGAGATCAAGAATCGCATGCTCTAGGAACTGAGCCAGCCAGGCACTCCAACATTTTTAGGTTTTTAGAACATTATTCATCAAGCAATGAAACATACCGTTTACCACCAAATTTAAGAAATGTAGAACTTTAGCATAAGGGACAGTGGTTTGGAACAAGATGATGAATCATCTCCAAGAAATGTAAATGTATAGTAGAGTTTGACTTAAGAATACTAATTAGCTCTGTTCCTTCTCTCCTAGTTAATTGAGTAACTTTGCAGTTAAAATGTAACTAATCATAAAATAAAGACCAATACAACTCCCTGAATTTAAACAAAGCACATACATGAAAAAATATATAATCACAAAATTTGAGTACTTTTTTTTTTACTTTTGTCATCATGATCTATTGAGTTATATAGCCAATTCAACAACAATTGTTTTGTTCACAGTCAAGTCCAGTCATGATCTGCTAGAAATCTAACTTTCATTTAAGCCTAAGGATACTCATAGTTTATTTATACTTTGTGTACATTGGATTAAGCATTGGAATTCTATTTTTCAGACAATACACAGATATTTCAGTGTATGATTATTTTGTTTTTCTGTCTGTATTTAGGATGGATGATGCTGAGGCCTGTTTTATTCTGAGCAGCCGTTGTGAAGTGGATAGGACATCATCTGTAAGTTTCTAAATTTTCTTTCATAAATTGTGCTTCTTACCTTAGAAGATTTTTTTTTGGATTTAAAAAAAAATCTGCCAATGTTAAATATAGATGACTTTAAAATATTACTAAAGGGAAGCAAATATCTCTGAACAGTCTTTGCTACGATCTATGAATAGTTGCATTATGGCCTATATCAGTCAAACTGTTTTTGAAGTAGTTTCTACTAATTCTTGGGTTTTCCATTGATCAAAATGAAATGAGTCATATACAAATAGAACTGGACCATTTTTTTAATTATGTATGTCCTTTGCTATGTAATTTTGTTAAAATGGTCTCATTTTCCTCAACTAAAACAAAGCAGATGGATCAGGCAGTCTGCACTAGAATCAGTTGGAGGGCTTCTAAAAAAGTATGCATTCATGAAAATTCTATTCTAGATATATGAGGTAGGGATCCAGAATCTGTGTATTTTATAAAGATCCCCACGTGGTTGGGAAGCACATTCCAACTTGGCATCCTTTGGCTTAGATGATCTCTGTGATGCATTTTTATCAGACTTAAGTTATATAAACTCATAATTAAATTGTATAATTTACCAAATTATAACTTCTATTTTTAAACATGCATTCTAATTTTATTGTTTTTAGAAAGTACTTTATTATTTTATGTTGAGTAGGTACTGTTAACTCTCGTGTTTCTAAGCCAGTGAGTTTATCTCTAGCCATATCTGTGGTGCAGAGACAGAACCTTAGTGTTTCCTGTAGTGACTGAGGAAAAAGTAATATTGCATGGGTCTTTCTGGGACATGATTTGCTTTTTTCTGGAATAGTTAATAAGACCCTCTTGTTATATTAATTTAGACTATGAGCCCTGAATGTGGCAAGCTCTGTGCTCTCCTGTTTGCCTCACTCTAATTTACCTAAAGTGTTTATTGATTTTTAAACCAATTTTCTCATCCTTTATTTGAAGAGGGTTGTTATCGCTTGGACTGTGACTCCCAAAACTCATATATTGAAGTCCGACCCCCCAGTACCTCATAATGTGAACTTATTTGGGGATAAAGGCTCAATAGAGAAAATCAAATTTTAATGAGCTCTCTAAGGCGGGCCTTCATCCAATATGACTGGTATCCTTGTAAAAAGAGGAAATTTGAAGACAGGTAGTTATGAGGGAGAATGCCACGTGAACATGAAGACAGCCATCTGTACGCCAAGGAGAGTGGCCTGAAACAGATCCTTCCCTCCTAGCCCTTAGAAAGAATCAACCCTGCCAACACCTTAATTTTGGATTTCTAGTCTCTAGGACTAAGAGACAATAAACTTCAGTTATTTAAGCCACCCAGCTTGTGCTACTTTATCACTGCAGCCTACTAAACTAATACGAGAGCATAGAACAAATATAGTTTAGAAAATTTGTAAAATATTTCTCTTTATGAAAATATATTTATTTTTTTCTTTAGTGTTTACTTATTAATGTTGAGAGAGAGAAAGCATGAAAGGGGGAGGGGAGAGAGAGAGGGAGAGAGAATCCTAAGCAGGCTGCACTGGCAGTGCACAGCCCAATGCAGGGCTTGAACCCACGAACCGTGAGATCATGACCTGAGCTGAGGTTGGGCACTTAACTGACTGAGCCACCCAGGCACCCCTATAATACATATTCTTTATATATATATATTCTTTTTTTAAATGTTTTTATTTATTTTTGAGAGAGACAGAGAGAGACAGAGTGTGAATGGGGGAGGGGCAGAGAGAGAAGGAGACACAGAATCCAAAGCAGGATCCAGGCTCTGAACTGTCAGCACAGAGCCTGATGTGGGGCTCAAATTCGTGAACTGTGAGATCATGACCTGAGCCGAAGTTGGATGATTAATTGGCTGAGCCATGCAGGAGCCCTTCTAATATATATTTCTAAAAATTCATCTGCTCCCCTTCTTTTCCCTGGTTATTATCTTAATTCAAACCACACCCTTCTCAGTTCACTTAAGTATCATTGCAGAAGTTTCTTAATTAGTTTCTTAATTAGATGCTCCAAATGTATTTATAAAATAAATGAATTTGAACTGATTACAATCTCCTGTATGTTTCCATAATTAGTTAACTTTTGTAATTGTGAATCCAGTGCCCCTTAAGTGGTAACTTGGTTTTAAAGTACTTGCTGCCCTCCAGTATCAATAATGGTTTGAGTATTAAAGAGGAATATAAACATTAAGAAATAAATATATAATATCTTTTGGAGTACCCTTTACAGTGTGAGTTTGGGATTTTTCAGTTAAACAAATATGTTTCATTTTTTTCTGACACTCTGCCAAATTAACAGGAAATGAATAAAAAATTACACTCATATGGACCAAGGAGATGGTAGATGAGACAGCACTAACACAGGTTTGGAAGCTAGAAAGCAGATGGATGAGTGGTAACTGACTTAGAAGGAAGTTAAAATTTAAGTTGAGAGAGGAAACAAGTCAGAAGCAGGTTGCTTTTTGCAATGGAACTTCAAAAATCTCAGGATATAGAGGCACCAGATGCTTCTGTAAGTAAGGTTATATGTAGGACTAAACATATGAATAGTGATTAAAAGTCTGTAAGAAAAGCAGTTAGTTTCCCTGAATCCCTTCAGAAACCCATTGCTGATCCCTTTCCCCACCCCGGGGAACAGGTTTAATATTGGCAGAGTTTGACCCAGGGATACCCTTCACTCAGAGCCAGAAGGTGCAACTAAGAGTCAGGGTTAAGTCAAAAGTATTAAAGAGTAAGTCGTTTCATTGAATGTGAGGTGCTTCTCCCAAGTGACTCAGAACCCTAATAGCCATGTCCATACCTCCATTGGAACAAGATTGGAGTAGTTTTCTGTAGGGAAATAATCCATCACAAGATAGAATGCTGTGTGAAATAAGATTCCTACATTCAATCAAGTCTCAAACAGCTTTTGAGTGTTTCACTTCTGCATATGTTCAGAGTACAGAGATCAATAGATGTTTAACAAAATTCCTGACAAGGGAAAGAAAGAACAGTGAACAAACATAAAAAAACATTAAAAAAAAAGAACTCAGAGGAAACAAACGAAACTATACAATTCTAGGAGAAGAAGTAGATTTTAAAATGTATAACAGCTATCCCAATAGTAATATGAGAAGTTGCAAAGAGTGTACATACATAAAGCAAGAATAGTAGGCTGTAGAATAAAACAATTGAAGACAAGACAGGAAACATTTCATGAACCAAAAAGAGCTCCTGGAAATTAAAAATAGGGTAACTCATGAAAAATTGTATAAAAGGTTCAGGAGAAAAGCAAGAGAGGGGAGGAAACAGGGCAAAATACTATCTCTACTTTTGGAGATACTCACAGTCAAATACAGAGAATAGTAATTTCCCAGAGCAGAGACTCATAAGTGGAAATCAACCTGGGAACCAGTGTGCGGGCAGGAAAACCTCAACTGCATTTGATGAATTTCTGGAGGTTCAGTGCAGATAACCCTGAGAGTTAAAACCCCCTGGGGAATGTAGTCATGAGGAGGGGGGGGGGTCTCTTAATTTTGTGAGATTCACCTCCAGGAGCTTGACCAGGTTCTCACAGTAAATATGAGAGAAAAATCCCCTTGGGAGCAAGGGTCAGGGAAGAGGAAACATTTTGAAATACACCAGAGCATTCTGTTCTGCTTAACAGTCCCTGCCCTCAGGGAAACTAGTTAACCAGACCTTAACCTGCTGGAAACATAGTTATCGGAGCCCAGGTGATCTGGGGGAAGGATAACACACAATTCCAGACTACTGTGGCCATCCTCTTTCACATAAGGGGGGCCAGGACACTGAAAAAAACATTTGCGAAGGTCACAGTCTAGAGATATCGGCTCATAAAGACTGATGCTAACTCAGGACTTAGAACGCTTCGCCTTACCCCGTGGCTCACTCCCTCATTTCTAAAGATCTATTTATAGCAGCTCCTTTAACTTGGTGTGTAATGACTGGCTATCAAGAAAAAATTATAAGGCATACCAGAAGGCAAAAACAAAACAAAACAAAACAATTTGAAGAGACAGAGCAAGTATCAGAACAGACATGGCATGGATGTTGAACTTGGACCAGTAGTTTAAAATTACTGATTGAGGGGCGCCTGGGTGGCGCAGTCGGTTAAGCGTCCGACTTCAGCCAGGTCACGATCTCGCGGTCCGTGAGTTCGAGCCCCGCGTCAGGCTCTGGGCTGATGGCTCGGAGCCTGGAGCCTGTTTCCGATTCTGTGTCTCCCTCTCTCTCTGCCCCTCCCCAGTTCATGCTCTGTCTCTCTCTGTTCCAAAAATAAAATAAAAAACGTTGAAAAAAAAATTTAAAATCACTGATTGATATGCCAGGGACTCTCATGGATAAAATAGACAGCATGCAATGACAGATACATAGTGTCAGCTGAGCTAGAAATCTTAAGAAATAACCAAAAAGAAATGCTAGAGATAAAAACACTAACAGAAATGAAGAATACTTTTGATGGGCTTATTAGTGGACTGGACATGGCTAAGGAAATAATCTTGGAACTTGAGGATAAATCAACAGAAACCTGCAAAAGTAAAAAGCAAAGAGAACAAAGACTGGACAAAAACAAACAGAACAGAATATCCAAGGACTCTGGGACAATGACAAAAGGTGTAACATAGATCTAATGGGAATACTAGAAAGAGATGAAAGAAGGGGATAGAAGAAATACTTGAAAGCATAGTAACTGAGGATTTCCCCAAATTAATATCAGACACCAAGCCACAGATCCAGGAAGCTCAGAGAGCACCTAGAAGAAAAAAATGTCAAATAAATACACCTAGAAATATCATTTTCAAATGATAGAAAATCAAAGATAAAGTACTGAAAGAAGTTGGGCGTGGGGGTGGGGGAAACACCCTAATTATAGAGGAGCAAAGATAGGAATTTCATCTGACTTATCTTCAGAAACCAAGCACGCAAGAAGAGAAAATAATAAAATATGTAATGTATTGGGAGAAAATACAGAAGGGAAGTCAGTGTCAGAGTTTCGGGCACCTTGAACAGAGGGACAAGGAGAAGGGACCAGGTCCTGGTAATTGAATGGAGTTTTATGTCTTGACAGACAGCAAAGAAGAAAAAACCAATATCCATGAGTGGCACTAAGTATACAGTATTTCTGCTCCTTTGGCAAAGACTGGAGAGTCTCACAACGGTGCTGTATTTTCTGTATGGGGTCTCACGGATTTATCTTCAGCTCTTAGAGAAACAGCCTTTCAGGACTTAATTACAAAACAGACAGTAGGCTGTTCCTGGTTTGCTCAAATTTGGACACACCAGTGGGCTTCCTTTCATCTCTTTTTGTTTGTTTGTTTTTAAGTTTATTTATTTTGAGAGAGAGTGTGTGAGTGGGGTAGGGACAGAGAGAGAAGAGGGGAGAGAGAGAGAGAGGGAGAGAGAGAGAGAGAATGTGAATGGGGGAGGGTTAGAGAGAGAGAGGGGAGAGAGAATCCCAAGCAGACCCCACACTGTCAGCATAGAGCCTGATGTGCATCTCAATGTCACGAACCAAGAAACCATGTCCTGAGCCAAAACCAAGAGTCAGACGCTTAACCAACTGAGTCGCCCAGGCTCCCCTCATCTCTTTTTTAAAATCATTTTTACATATATGGACACAATGACCCAATTAAAGATTTATTTAGAAAAAAATACAGAAACCCAGAAAAATGTTGCACTAGCTAAGTAGCTTTAAGTGTTGAAGTAGAGGACACCATATTCCCTAATATGTCTTGGGAAGGGCCTAGTGTAGTCGCTTCGAAACAATTCTACACTGTTTCCTACAGAGAAGTTGGTTCAACAACTTCTGTTCCACCTGCCCCTCCACCCCCAATGTTTGGCTTAAATCCTATCAGGAGAGTTGAAATTCTGCTTTTTGATTTCCTAGAGGTTAATAAATATATACATTTTGGTAAAAAATCTAGGTCATCTTTTTTTTTTCTTTGTTTGTATCTTTTTGTATGTATGAGGGTTTGGTCCAGACAAACTATTTTGGTTGCCTCTCCCCAAGTACATCGTTCCTTTTGGGAGGTGGGTAGAAGAAGAGAATAACTCCTCCTTTATGATGATTTAGTCCTGCTACAATTTAATCATTTCACATTCATTAAATTTTTCTTGTATTTTCATTTAGAGGAAAATGAACTCTAGAATTCTACTGTTAAGCAGTCAAGTCAGTAGTACTGTCATTTATAGTTGTTTTTGGGAGTGAAAATAAGTGGGTGTCTTGGGAGGGCCAGAAGGCATGGAATCATGATGTGTTCTTACCTGATGGAATTGTGTTCCACTTGACTAAGAGCTGTCTGGTCTCCTTAATTTTAATCAAGTCCACTCTTATTAGACAGTAGAATCACATGGGAAAAGTCTAGGAGATTCTCGGGACATTCCTTCTCTATCCTGCAGTGGATAGCAATCAGTCACTCGTAGGCTTCATAATTCTGCAACATGGGTTGAGAACTAGTGTTGAAACTATTAGTGAGAAGAAACAGGTAGATTTATATTTTACAGACAGTTATGGAGCAAAGTAAAAAGTTTTACTTTGTTTTAAAAGCTGACCAAAAACATAAGGTCAGTTACATTGAACCTTCCTTGAAGAAATATTTGTTAAATATTTATTTGTTAAGTAAATAAGATTAGGCAAGTTTATTTTTCTTCTCTTAATTTTAATTCCAAAGATATATATGTGAAATTAATTACTGAGATGTTTATGATTTCTCAAGAAGTAATTTAGATTAATTTTTTATATATTTGGTTGTAAGATGAACCTTTCCAATAATTATTTTTAATATATTAGATTTACCTGGCAATATTTTCCTGCTGTATATATATATGTATATATATATATATATATGTATGTATATATATATATACATATATATATAATCTCTTTAACATATTTTTAA